>NC_092070.1:24256866-24560616 GCF_039877785.1 Chaetodon trifascialis
TGTTGTTTTTTTATCTCTTCGCTAACATTAGCCGATCAGAGTCAACTAGCGTTGAGGCCAAGATTGACAAAATGTTGTTCGAATACGTTTGGCTGGAAAAGACACCTTCCCATCCGTCACTCAGGCCAAGAAAGCATCAGCTGCTCCTGCGTGTGGCGACACGAAAATCAGTTTGTAGCTGACAGTCGCAGCCGTTCTTGAACGTACACGTGACTTTCCTGCTCGAATCATCAGTTCAGGCTGACACCCGCTCATGATAACTGACTTTAAGGGGCAAGTGGATGAATGCTGGTGGACCACAGGTCCCAGGAAGCACTGCAGGAAGAAGTGACCAATCAGCAAGCTGTGTTTTGCTCCATTAGCCATTTTCACAACCATGACTCACCTGAGTCATAGCGCGGATCTTCATTTGTGGCCATTTTTCAGTCACCTTAAATCCTCCTTGCAAAGCTCTGATTGGTTCAGTTATTTGTCCAACAGCGAAACAGACAACTGATAATAAGGACAAAATAATTGCGCCCATAACAGATATTTCTGGTGCCGACGTGTGTTTCAACACAGAATGATTGCTGCACCACACCTAAGATGTTTTTCGGCTGCTATTAATTTCGGTAGGACTCGATTCAGCCTTGACTGAATGCAGCCAGATTCACTGTAATTATGTGCCATACAATCAGCTGCAGCTTTGCTAATGTTTTAATTAAGCAATGTTTTTGAATACATTTCGAAATGAATCAAAAACAGAGCAAGACTCACATGGTCTCCTTAAAAACTATGAAAACGTTGAGATAAAGTGACTTTAAATGTAAGCACACAAATAATAAATACACCAGAGCCTAAAATAAAACACGTTCTACCTGCAAATAGATATTTATGTGTTTAAAGAAATCTACAAAGCCACATTTAATGCTGCCATTGGAAGAAAAATGCTACCCACAATGCTTTTCAGGCCAATCAGAGAGGCCAGTGTGGTCTTCATCATGCTGTGATAACCCGCTTAACACTGTTAGCGTCTGCGTTTGCACAACATACGCACATGCATTCACCATACGTGACCGTGTGTGATCTGCATGTGTGCATGCGTTCCACACACTCCTGGATTTTGTCCGCACACACGCAGGTTAACACCTAAAATTTCTAAAATAAAGGATGAAAGTTAGCTGTGGATGAATCTTAATGAGCTGAACTCCCAAGATGAGCTCGAGGATTTTTAATTGACAGCGCAGTCAGCTCGTTCCGAACACACACACACGCACACACACATCAAATAAATTGGCCCTTGCCTCCGGTGAGCTTCGAGTGTTGCATAAGAGCTTCCAGGTACATCATAAAAAACAGTATTTTTCCCAATAAAAAGCTGCAGATTAGTCCTCGCCTGTGATGACATGCAGAGATGTGATGACCCAGAGGAGTTGAGCATATTATCAGGATAGAGGAGGGACTGTGAACCACCATAAGTTACAGTGAGACGTGCACTTATGTTTAATTAACGCAGAGTTCAAGAACTGCTGGCTTCATCCGTTACAGAGACGGGCAGACGGAAGCCCCTTTAATTGGGGATGAGGGAAAAAAGAAGGGGAAAAAAACAATTAAGCTGAGTGGATGGGTCATGCGTTAAGGTCAACACTTTTCATAGAAACCTCCAATCCTCTCTCCCGAACAGCGTGATTAACTTTGTCACAGCTTCATTTTGTGTTTGCGTGCAGTGAGATAATGAGTTTAGAGCTGAAGCTGTAATTCATACGTTCTTCAGTTCCCTCTCAGTCCAAAACAAGGTGCTCTCACAATTTGTTAGCGGTGGAAATCGAGCCGGCGACGTGGACGCCGATGTGACCTGAGGACCGAGCGGGTGACTCTTTCGAGGTCATCAGAGAGCCATTGTGTCCTTTGTTTTCTCGGAGCAGTTCTTAGATTTGCGTTGAATTTAAAACTCAGATTTACGCTGACACGTTTCCTCGTTGAGGAGGTGTCAGTCGACGCTGCTCGCTGTTTCATTTGGTCAGTGAAAACAGTCACGAACACCTTAATTGATGGCGCTTTTTCCTGCACTGAAAACATTTGAATAAACATTTTTTGTCAACAAACGCATGTTTTTAAACCCTTTTTATGCAATTAATCTTTTTCAACGACCCACATGACCTGTTGCACTAATGAGCATTTTGCATTTTAGTAACAACTAGCGTTGGCTGCAGTTTGTGGCTCTTGGAAGGAAAAACATTTCCGTATGGGATAAATGCGTCCGCGTTTCCTCTGAAAATGAATGAAAAGAAGCAGCAGCGAAGTGGCTGAGACAAACCATGAAAGTGTGCAGACCATCACAGCAACATTTCTAAAAGGTCAGCTAATGTTAACATAACGTTATCAGGGCTGCGGATGTGGAGCTGATGTTAACATTACTGTCAGTCACGATTAATATCGTCCATCAGAAATCTAAATCCTGCTCTTGAAGCTTCCTTCAGTCTTTCAGTGAGTGCGAACGCAGTTTCTGCTCTGCAGTGAAAAACACAGATAGCTGCAACAATAACGACTGTCCTCCAGAAAACTGTGCAAGCAGCTTTTATACGACTCATTTATGTTTGTTTTTAGGCGACCGCACATGGAGGAGGTGGGAGGATGACGGGTCACTTTTGAGGGCAAATGATCTGCTGTGTCCTTTAGCTTTAATGCTTTAAAGACAAACATGTAACCATCAAACGGTTAGAGGCTAAAATTTCTCTGAAACTCAACTAAAACTAAGACCAATCAAACGTCTAAATCAACATCATGTGAGCCCGGTTTGCTATGAAGAGTCACATCAACAGTTTTTGTAGCACATTTTAAAAATATCCAATCATAAATTTGAGCTCTTCTGCAGGAATAATAAAAACACAATGGTCTTCAGTGATTTCCTGAGGTCAGATGGTGAAGAAATGTAAAAAATTGAAGCCCCACTTGAAAAGATAGGTCGGCCATTCTTCTAAGGATTTTGGTAAAAATGTATGTTAGCAGAGAAACTGGAGATTAAATAAGCGCGAGGCCCCTGCACAGCCGTGTTTTAACTTGTCATCTCTGATTTACTCTTGCAGATGGAATATTAAGTATGTTCTTTTAAACACAAGAGGGAGAAAAAAACGGTGGAGAAAGGGAATTAATCCGCTTGGATTTATTTTGATAATGTTTTAGAGCTACGCCTGCCCAAATCCATCGGCAGAGCTGTTCTACTTTCTCTTCCACAGACAAGCCAATTCTTAATCCCAATTCATCTAATTGTACCTCAGAGTGCTAATAAATATTGTTATGAATTATTCAGGCTCTGAGTGGGCTGATGACACAGAAACGGGTGCAGTGAGCAGAATTCAAAGCACTTCAAATTGGAAATGGGAAAGTGCACTAAATTCTCTCAGAATTTGAATTAATGAAAGTTACATGGAAAATGAATAGTGTAGGGACCTTCTCCACATGATTATTGTTCTAATGGAGATGTTAGTGCCACTGTCCAAGGCAAAATAGTGCTGGTTCATAGAATGCAAGTAGATATAAAAGGTAAGTGGCATTAAAGCGTAATGTTGTCAGTGATAATAAACACCCCTGCATTAATACGCCAGTTACGCATGAAGGTTTGTGTCCTCGACAGCTAACTGACATCTCCTGAACCCAGGATTTTACCTGGGTGCTTATGTCACAGGAAAATGGCTCCATAATCTATTCATGCTGCACCTGGCAGTCATTTTTATGTCGTTTAAGTGCTGCTTTTAATGCATTCATCTCTTAATTTGCCGCCCACATACTGTATGTTTTCAAATGTCAGCCATGTTCTGCACAGCTGGGGGTTTTACAACTTGCTTCATGACTGCAGGTCCACAGGGAGCAACCGGGGATTAGGCTCTGTGGCAGCATTGTGCTGAGCCTGTCTCGTCGCGGTACTGTTCCACTACTGAGCTCCACTAATGGCCACGGCTCAGACCAGGCCTCATTAAGGCAAACTGACACCAGGAAACGGGGGCTTGCGGTAGGCGTGATTAGATTAAAAGTTCAGACAAGCCTTTGGTCTGTGTAATTTGTGGGGCTCCGGTGATACACAAATAAACAAAACGCAAGAGCACTTTAGAAACAGCCCCCTTAATTAGCTCATTGGGACTTGGGTAAGCAATATCAACACCGTGGCCTTGGGCTCTGGAAGTGGCTGCTGGAATCAGGGAGGAGCAGGGAGGGGAGGGGGCTGAGGGGAAATGAGGGACAGGAGAATTACTCACTGTACAGTCATGTTTGTATGAGTGTTATTTTTCGGTGGTGGAAGCAGGCGGGAGGTCATTGGAAGCAGCAGCTCAGGTCCAAGCTGCTGATTTGGGGCTGGAATTAAAATGTTCCACAGCTGTTTGGCTGGTCTCTGTACCTTGACTAATGAGTTGTGGAACAGGCTGATGTGGTGCCAGTCGGTGACATCCTCACTCCAACCAGTCAACTGTTTCAAAGTGTTTTCTGACTAAAATACCACCTGCCCCACTCAGCTGTTGCTGCAAACAGCTGCCTTCCCAACATGTGGACGGCGGTGCGCTGCACGCCGGCGCGACTCTTCATCAGACCAGCGGCACGATTACGAGGCTTTTCAGGAGCGATGCCGCTCTTCACACAATGACTTGGCTGTTTTCTTTTCACGCGCCAATTTAGCTGCAAGGAAGAGAAGAAAGACAGTTTAGTCAGAGCTGCCGAGGGTTGAGGAACACCAGAGCTGCTCCTGCAGATGATGTGTCACATGAAGAGTCTTTGCAGGGTCTTTGATTGGCTCATTAAAGCTAAATTTCTTTATTATCCTAAAAAACACAAGCGGCGTTTCAGCCTAACAAGCTTCTGCTGCGACCTCGTTTGTTCTTCTCGGCCTCTCACACTGACAGGCAGCAGAAAGGTTTCATTGATAAGCAGCGACAGGAAGCGTTGGGTTGTTTTTGCATTGACAGAAACTTTGAGGCCGTCTGATGAATCTTTAATATCGTCTGAACACCAAGCACATAACATGAACTGCAGCTGGAAGTGGAGCAGACGAGAGAACGGAGTTTGCTGTCAGCAGTGTTCCTGATTCTTGATGAAGATTAGCCGCTGCTCATCCAAGATATGGTCGATGAAACACTGAAGAATCACGAAACACAATGACAGCCCCGCTCCTAAAATCACATTCCTGTACTACTGAATGAGCAGGAAATGTTACCTGTTGGCACGGAGGTCGGCAGGTTTGTGGTGGAACAAACACGTCTTGTGTCGTCGTCATCAGTCCCCGACCTGAACCTGATGCTTCAGTTAGCAGGAATTATGCTTCAGTCGCCACCTCTGGATTTTATTGTTGTGCAAAGGCAAAGTTTTGCTGATGCATTCATGTGAACATTTTGTGATTTTGCAGATATCATCATTAAAAAAGCTTCTTAGTTCACAAATAAAAATAATCAGGAAAGCATTTAATTCATTAGAAAACATTTGCTGTTTGAAATCAATCATATGTTGATTTCATATGTTATTCTGACGACAGCTCGGTTTGCTTTGGTGTCGACGTATTTGCAGTTTTTCTGGTTAAAAAGCAGAAGCTCCAGAGGCGGAATAGAAACCTGCGACAGCATCGCTGCGTCAAACAGACACAGCGCGGCTCGTCTTTGATGGCGCTGCAGAAGGTCCAGCCGCCCTCTGCGTTATTCTAACTACGGTGGCCTGAATGTCACGTGATGCCCGAAATTTGTAAAATGAAACCAGCCACATCGTTTAATTCAGCCTTTTAATGAAAAGCTGTACAAGGCGTGCAGCCGTCGTGCAGCTTTGGGCCGCTGAGAGAGGGCGATATGAAAAACAAAAGACATGAAAGAAACAGAAAGAAACAACCTTGACTGTCAGGGGCCGGCTGGAGGAGTCAGACGCCCGTCCAATTAACCGCGTCTGGTGCCAGCCCTGATTGGACCCGTCTGACGGTCTGGACTGGTTTTTGTTGCCCGTCCCTGATGTTTTAATGCCAGTTTGTTTGTAATTGACAGTGATCCCTGTCAAGCAGCTGAAACAAGCAGGAAAGCGTCCACAATATAAACCAGTCACAGTCGCTGAGATAGTCATCGATACCTTCTGCAGCATCTGTACTTATTTAACACCTTTGATAAAGTATAGTCATATATATTTTTCCTCTCGGGAGCACCATCAGTAAACATTATTATAGAAGCTGCATGATAGCTAATCTGATTGATGGATCGTGCATGAGTAATGGTGACACGTAAGTGATGGATAGTGTTAATATCTTTGAAAACATTTTTTCCCTCTAAAAAAGACAGCAGCAGGCAGCCGCACCCCTGCACTTATTTTCCGTCCACCAGTTAACTAGATGTATTTTTACCTCTCTTCTCGCTCCGCTCAGTCGATAAAATTTCCCGTGTGGTGATTTGCAGCTGATAGGTAATCAGATTTAAGTGATTTTCCAAACCTTTAACATTTAGGGTTTCAAATTGTCATTTCAGGCCAGCTGTCAGAGAGAAGAGAGGGAAGTGTGTGTGTGTGTGTGTGTGTGTGTGTGTGTGTGTGTGTGTGTGTGTGTGTGTGTGTGTGTTGTCATGGCTGCACCGCTGCGGTATATTTAATAGGCTCTTGTCAGCTGATAGAGGAAGTTGGTGCATTCTTAATAGGAGGTGTGCTTTTCTGTTTTCTTATTGGTTGAAATGGTCTTTAGTGAACTTTAGTGGATTCCGCAACGAAAGTGAGATTTTTTTTTATTTGATTTGATTTAGAGGACTACATTTTACACATAAGACAACGTTAATGCACCTTTCACACACATGGACTAAAACACCAGCAGCACCAGCCTCGTTCAGCCAATCAGACGCTCAGCTGTTCCGACCCAGCTACGCACGAGCACTTCAAGCAAATGTGGGAAAAGCTGGTCGTCATGGTAAACAGCTTCCCCATTCACCGCGATGTGACTTTAACGAGCCGCCGGGACGTGAAAACAAGCGAGGAAACACCTCCAGAAGCAAACGACTTCCTGGTGCCCCGCTGTAGCGGCAGCCGCAGAAAATAACTGTCCAACCAGGGCAGAGCGTGTAAATGACACGTTCAAGACGCCCAAAGGCTTCAGGCTGCTGTGACTCCTCTGTGGTGGTTCAGCTGCACCCCTGAATGAAGAGTTCGACTCTGCTTCCACCAGACTTCTGTTTCAGTCGATCCCAGAAAGCAAAGAGCGGCAGTCATGTGACCGCGCTTCAGATCTTTAATTGTCCTTTTCTGGTCGTTCTGGATAAACGTGTCGGTGTTTATTCGACGTGCGCCCGTCGACTCGTCTGTTTAATCGTTAGTGTGATGGAGGCTGTTTGTAAATGAATGGATTCAGTGTGTGGTGATTGTCCTGAGAGTCCAGCTAAATCTGCCATAAATGATCTGTTCTCATGTTTGTGCACGGTCCTGGTTTAACACTAACAATAATAATAATCATAATAAAATGCACATTAGGAGGTTGTTACTGCAGGAGACTGATACGACAAACAAGCAGCTGATGGTCGAATTTCTGAATGAAAGTGTGGGAAACACGAACAGCTGAACACACTGAGAGAGAAGGTGGAAGCAGGAAAGCTTTGATTTAAATCTTCAGATTATTTGCACAGAAATAAGAAGTCAGCTGAACCTCATCAGGCCTCCAAACCGAGCAGATCCCTTGTGGAAACTAAGCTGCTGTCAGGAAAGCACAGCTGACCCCACATGTAAAATAACAACATTATGTAAATCATGAGTCATTTTTGAACCGGGACTTTTTTCAAAAATACATCTTGGAGTCAAAGTACGTCAGCCGGCCGGCTGTTAACGTGACGGATCTGAGAGGGAACACGTGAATTTATCAGAAGCACCTGAAGCTGTCGTTAAACACTTCCTGTTCCCAGATTTCACCGTGAGTGAAAACTCTCCTGCGGCTGCACGTCTGCAGACGTTACACCCTGTTTGACAGGTCAGCTTCACTTTGATAAATGTGAACTGAAAGTTTTTATATGAATTATTTTCCTCAAAGGAAAATTTAGAAACTTTGATATCGTGCTGAAACTCGAGTGGTTTGCTTTGAAATGTTTGAAAAGGTCTCCAGCAAGAAGTGTGAAGATGCAAAAAGGTCGCTCGAGAAGAAATGAAGAAACTGTGAGAAAACGTCCAGTCAGGCCACTTTCATCCGTTTCGGTGCGTCGGTCCCATCCCGCGCAGGCCTACGCCGCACGCCCGGTCCAGAGGCCTGAGCCGCGGAGGACGCCGCGGTCGCCTTCACGCCGCCCCGTTCCCAAAACATCCACGCTGCCCGCCAAACGAAACCCAGGGAGCCAGCAAACAAACCTCTGAGTCATATTATACAACACATAGACACGGCGTGTTTGCACAGGGGCAGTCTGTTTACAGTAGATACAGTATACATATATATATAAATATATATATACAGCAGCTCATAGAGGGTGTGAGCACACACACACACACACACACACACACCAGCGCACACTCAGCTCAGGAAGCACAGAGTAGGAGGACAGGCCCGCTATCATCTCTTCCCCTCTTCCTGTCACTGTGCGGTGGTGTGGTGGATTCAGGCCTTGTGTTTGGCCTCCTACATGCCTGCAGGCCAACTCCTACAGGCCGGATTTACCCAGCAGGTTCCCTCCCACCAGGATCCCGCTCTGAATCATTAACTCTTACTGAGGCTTTTCCACGCTGTCAGTCACTGACAGAGCTAAGCCCGGCTAATGGAGAACGCAGAGGTCACTGTCAGGTTTGTCAGAGTTTTGCATGACTCCTACGGTTCGCAGATTGTTATTCTTCTGACAGAGTAGCCTCACTTTTTTCTGATAAGCCCCTTTCTGCTGTACTTCCTCAAAAGCAGTGGCGTGATTCCTTTTTCCACCTGCAGAAAAATCTGTGTTTCTCAAAGGCAGAAAAACTCTGCAGGCAGGAATAAAATCACTAGTTGAAGTAAACTTTAATGGGCAGAGCCTAATAACCACCATTTCTACTGAGTGCATTTTACTAAAGTGCTGAAGATATGAAACTGCTTCATTATGCAGTATTATCTTCTCTCTTTCTACATCTCACCTGGCTTCATGACTGTTTTTTTTAAGCTGAGGCTTTTTGGCTTCTGCCTCCGTGATTTTTCCTCAACTAATGAGATTATTTCCTCGCCTGGTTCCGACCTCTGAACCACTCGGTTGAAATAGGTTTTGTGTTGTGCTCGCGGGCCTTTTCACAGCGGACGTTTTGATTGGTCGTAGCGGGAGAAGCACACAAGTAACGATGGCTGTTTCTGCGTCACAGCTAGAATCCATTCCGAACCAAAATGGCGGCGAACGGATGAGGCGAGTGCAGCTGCACCGGTCGTTTGACGTCCGCTAACAGCTTCTAAAGCAGCATAATCCCTCCATCGACGTGAGTTAACTGCTCCTCACAACTGCCACCACAGCGTCTGGGCTGACTGTAAATAGCATCGGTGACAGACGCATCAATCACTGATTGGTTTGGGTGAAATAACCCCCGCCGAATGGAAAACATCAACCGTGAACGTGATGTCAGACCGAATAATGAAGGCAAAACCAAAGCCTGATTATCAGACTGATTATTTCTTCCTCCTGCCTCTCTTCCCTCTTCAAGAAGTGTTGTTGATAAGCGAAACTCCAGTCTGCTGTCTCACCCAGGAGACAACCAGATGACCTTCAAAGAAAAGCTGGTGACAAGACGAGATTAGTACAGTTACAAGACGGGCTTGTGAGAGTGTTTCAGGGCTAAGAGCTAGCATCACTGGGCGAACTGGGCGAGCGCTGGCACGTTTTGTTGGTTGAGGAAGACGTTTAAGCTACAACTCGCTTTATGTCGGCCTGTGGTGATGCAGTCGAAAGTGTAATGTGATGCTTCTACACTCTCCAGAAGATGTTTGAAAGATGAGCTGTACAGGACAGAAGGAGCTAAAAAGTAGGAAATCAAATCAGATCCCACGAAATGGACAAAGCCGGACACAAACGGGTCAAAACCATTGGACAAAGCAAAACGTGGAGGTGTTCAAACAGGATTCCCAGCAGTCTCTCAGGTGCATGGCTTTGTAAAAAGAAAAATAAATATGGTAATTAATACAGCAACACATCCTCTGCAGCTTATTTGCATTAATTGGCTGAATGAAAAGAAGGAGATTTGAGGTAGGAACCAGCCAGTTTGACCAGAAACATGCCGACGCTGGTTTTTCTGGCCTCCGTCGATCTCTGCGCCCCCACCAACACCAGGAGGACGCACGCTGGAGGCAAGGCCGCTCTCGACCGTCATGATGAGTCCGGACAGAATCAATAGACATCAACGGTATGATTGATGACGACCCAGAGCTCCGCGCAGCATCCTGGTTGTGATCCACTTATAGTAAGATGCACATTAGCATGTCTTCTTTAACGAAGGAACAAAAACAAGGCACGGTTCTCGAGGGACTGTTGTCTAATTTTCTTCCTTCGCGCTTGATTGGGCTCGTGGCGTCCTAGTAGCCCATTCCAGTCACCATCAACTAACTGCTGTACTCTGGGGCCTCCAGACCTGACTTAATCAGACCAGTTATACATAAATAGCAGGCCAGCCATATGGTTCCACCGTGACGGCTAGTTCCTCATTACGTCGGGTCTCGCGAGCGCCTACCTTCAGTCGTTCTCCGGCAGGAGTGCGAAATAAATAATAAACAGCTGCATTATGAGTGAAGAGATGGCCAACTGTATGGTATGTTCATGTATGCTGTATACGTAGCGTAGTAGCCTCAGGCAATGCAGCGTTTACCATATGCAGCGGCCTCTAGGTCAGCGTGGAGCTGAATCCACAACGTGTAATTTAGTCATGCGAACTCTCCGCTTGTCAAGCAGGTTGGTGGGGTAGAAGAAATGCATCGGAGCTGCTGGCCGAGGAGTTGGTGGGAGGGAAATCTATAAATGTTTGCCATATATTGTGTCAGAAGCAGTGTAATTGTAGCCCATTAAATCAGCAGGGTGTCCGGTGGGCTAGCTCTGATGAAACACCTCTCCGCCGCTGCCTCCACCATCCACAGCAGGGTCAGCAGGCTGGGGATCGCGAGATGATTTAAGGCCCGAGTTGCTGGTTAATAGTTAATGAGAGTGAGTCGTTCAGAGACTCTCGATGGTTTCCAAGGTCCGGCCAGCCCAGCGGCAGCAGCCTCACAGCCGCTCAGGCCTGGAATTGAGAGGCAACGGAGAGGTCTAATGACTTTGTTAAATAAAGATGGCCTTCCTTTCATCGACTGCACGCAGTACGACGGAAAACAAACACGGCAGACAGACCTGCACGCTCCCGCGCTCGTGTTCCCGCCTCATCTCCTGCCCTGTCCCGCCGCCAGATTTACAGCCGTCCCCGCCGCCTCGGCAACTTGTTCCCTCTGAATTTTTTTGTCCTGTTGTTCATCATTTTTCCATTTTTCAGGCCCGTACGCGTCAGGCCATAATTCAGGACCGCCGGATACCTTGTCATTCAGCCATTTCCCCAGGGAAAATTAAAGGGCTGTTTTGAGGGGGTGGGGACGAAACCGGAGGCTTTTACGCACAAACGCTTGCAAGGGTACCGCAGTCGCGCCCCTCCATTCACAAGTACAGCTGGGGGGAGTGATAAGTGAGAGAGAATCAAGGGCACATTAGTCTGCAGAGAGAAAAAAGCTACCTACAGTAGGAAGCCATTATTACTACAGGTGTTTAGCTAATGCATAAAGTGGCCATTATCTGAGCACGGCTGCCACGCTTCTCCCTTTGGTTCAGAGGTGTTTATTGGTTTATTAGGATCCACGCTGACTTCACTGTACCAATTTAACTCAATGGAATTGAAATAGAGCAAGATATTAGCGTTGTCTGCAGGAGGATTGTGTCATGTATCCTGTTAATGTCGTTTCATTACTGGAGCAGATTTGGACGGCCGCGTGCCCCGCAGAGGAGGCGGCGAATGATCGGATTCACACTCGCCGGCGGCTGCTGATTGTTTGCATGTGCGAGTTTGAGTCTGCGTCGGCCTTTTCTTTATGTTCTGGGAGAATGTGTGCATACGGCACGGTGCAGCCGGCTCTGGAGCTCGCTGGCTGTGAGAAAAGACAGAGATTGGGTGAGAGCTGCAGAGAGACTCTCAGGGGTTTAGAGAGAATGCTCATTAAGGCCTCCTATAGCACAGCCAGCTCATTCCTCACAGTCCCAGCGGCCGGCTCTACTACGCTCTGCTTCCTCACCACATCCTCTCCCCTCTATTTATCTGCTCTCCTCTATTTCTGTCTTCTTCTCTTTCTGTCTCTGCGTCTCACCTGCTTCCCTTCGCTCGGTCTTCCGCCTGCCATTTGGAAGCTCAAACAGCAGATGTTTTCACGTCGGGTAGACGCCGATGTGACGGCTCGCGTGAACGTCGGCTGCTTTAGCAAATTAAAAATACAGCAAACAGTCTGGCTTACGTTCGCTTGAAACCTGCTTTTTGCTTCCTTTGGTGTAATTGGACTCTACATATCAGTTCTGCATGTCGACAACAAATAGCAGCAGGGTTCAACTGTTTTTAAAGCCAGACCTTCATTTCTGTATTTTCACACTTCCTGGTCTTCGCTGTCTTTTCGCGTGGTGAAGGTGGAGGTGTTGAACAGGTGGAGCCATCACTCGCGAGCCCAGCTCTGAATCTCTGAAAGCTCACCGCTGTTTAAGAGACAGTTTTATATTTAACTCGCCCGTTTTGAATCCTCACTCTTCAGCCAGTCTCACAATTAGGAGCAGAGCTCATCTCTGCTTTGTTTCTGCCTCATTTCCTGGTTTGAACTTAATGAGGTTATTGTGTTATTTTAGAAATATCTCATACAGTAGCTTTAAAGGACAGTGCTGGTGTTATTTTATCCTTTTTTATTTTCTAAAACAAATCCCCTGAAGAGACCAAAACCAACAATGAGTTTATCCTGATATGTGATGCAGCTGACGCCTCCACGCTGCAGACATTTTTCCTTTTTGTCAGACACTATTAAAAACAGACAAACTACTGAATAACTGAAGTCCTGAATGAATTCTTCATTTTTTGCATATATTGTTTGCACTTCTTAACCCATTGTTCAGCCTTTTTGTCCTCCAGCTCTATGTCTTTCTTCTCCTATGCAAACCGGAGTCACTTTCCTTGCGTGTGCACACACACTTGGCCGATGAAGCCGATTCTGATTGTAACGTATTGCTATGAACGCGGGCGGTGCGTTTTGTTCTGCATCAACGCTCCAGCAGCAGCTCTGGAAAGCACCTGTCACACCTGAGCTGCTCTGGGAGGCTGGTTGGCGTTTGCTGCAGGGTGACGGGCTCGTCGTCTTCATCGTAATGAATCGTGTCACCAGCATGCAGCTTGTCTTCTTAATGCTTTTGGGCAAAGTTGAGACGCATCAGATACAAACACGACGAGGCTCCTTTGTAGATTAAGCTCATTGCTAGTTTTGTCTTTTCGTGAAAAATACAGCAGGTTTATCTGTTTCTGATGCCTTAATGGCATGTGAAATTTAGCCGTGGACCTGCTTCCTCCTGCGTGTGCTCTGATCCGCCTCGCAGAAGCACGCCAGCAGGCCGGGTATGTGTTGGAGGGTCGGGCGTATTTGCGTGCTCGTGTGTACAGATGAGCGTTAGTGACGTTATCAGTCACGCAGGCAGGCAGCCTGCTGTCGGCTTGATTACCGCTGGCCAGCCAAACGCTTGACCCGCGAGCGGTGGAGGCCCCGGCGGTGGCAGCGGTGGGAGCATTATCCACCTCCACCCCTGCCTGCGTATAATGGCCGCGCCGTGTGATCGATGGCCTGTGTACCTGTGGAGCCCAGCAGCTACAAAGCCAGACACACACACACTTATACAACCAACCAGCTCTCATAAAGGCCAGGAGACACACTGCGCTCCTCAGGAAACACCTCGAAGTCACACCCTGACACATGGATCCATTATACAGGCTTGACTAGATGTGTGGTATATTCATCATCTTGTCCAAATACGCTGCAGTCTGTTTTTTTTTTCCTCGTTCCTACGGTTTTGCAAGAACATACAGTACGATTGTGTCATCAGAGCGTTCCTGGAACATATAAAGGTTAGTTCTTTGTATCAGAAGGACAAATGGACGTATTGCTCAACATCAAAACAGCTTAAAAACTGAAACAAATCAGCTGAAAGTAAAATGATGTTCAGCACAGCACCCACAAGAAGCTCCCTCAGTGACGACTGAACAAACTGGAAGAACGGACCTCACATTTCCCCAAATTTACTGCAGGATTCACTGAATGAAAGTCTTATTTTTTCCAGTTCAAGAGAATAAAGGATGTCTTGCTGAGTGGCTGTGAGCCAAACTGTTGAGCAGCTTTTTGTAAAAGGCTCTCACCGATTCTAAAAAGACCTCCTGCATCATCAAGCCTCGCTCCTGGAGTTTGGTCTATATGTTTTTATCTGCACCTTCAGCGGCAGACGCACCAAACGCCACTTTGCTCAAACACAGCAGTTACTTCTTGCATTTTTGTCACCGCTTTTGAAACCATCGAGCGAGGCTTTCACGTAAAAAGCATTCCTATACGTTCCTGATGTGTCGCACAGAATTCCTGATGCAGACCTTCATACAGGCGGCACCTTCGTCGCCTTGCTCCGATACACCTCGATGCTGAATGGCCTGAATGTCAACTCGGTCAAACGCTGAAGTGGCTCACCTGTCCAACACTTAATGCATTTTCCTCCCCCTCTTTAGAGGAACACTGGCAGCGGCCTCCACATAAACAGTATGCACAGATTCTGAAAAGCATTCCTGTGCTATCCAGCATCCTCGTTTGACCGTGCAGGGACACGTTGTACCTGAATGCACCAACCCAGCACAGGAATAAAAGCTTGCATGTTAAATGAAGTCTTTTGTCGTGTTGAGGACGTTTTCTCTCCTTTAACTTGCTGGCTCTGATTTGAATTCCTCCTAATATGAAAGGGATTCTGCGGACGCCGCCTCAGCTTGATCGCACATCCGTAAGTAGGATAGGAATCCTAGAGAGCTGTGCGAATGCTGCTATATATATCCATATATGTCCCCCATGCACACCTGCGTTCCCTGCGTCGCTCTGTTCCTGTCTGTCTCCTCCATAAACAAAATCCCTCCTGCTTGATCTTTTCAAAACTCTCCGTTTGTCCTTTGGAGAGCCAAGGTTACCATGTCCATCGCTCCCTCCCGCCGCAGCAGAGATCTGTCAACAAACTTCTGAAGACTTTCTCACTTGGCAAACTTAAAGAGGAGCGGGGTTGTCCCAGGAGGTAATCAAGCTCCTTCTCCCGCAACCGGTATCTTTAAACAGAATAGATAAAGGAGGAGCGGGTCATGCAGGAGAGCTCAGGTACTCGGCAGGAAAAGTTCAGTGTATTGATGTGCTGCAAAGGGCTGCAGCTTCACAGAGAGAGGAGCCCGTCAGACCCCAGGCTTGATACCTGCACAGGTAGCCCAAAGGGAGCTCGGTTTAGTGCCCAGAGAAATTGACTCTGGAAAAAAAAAAAAAAGATTACTCCCCCTTTCTGCCTCTTCTCTCTCTTTCTCTCCGTCTTACCCTCTTTCACTCAACTTTTGTGGAAGAGAAGAAGAAAAAAACACGTGGATAAATGACTGTCTTCTTCACTGGAGACTAATGATCCACTGGTGTCTTTCAGTCTTGGCACTGAAAGTGGAGAAGAGCTTTGATGATGGAGGATTGCGGCTGACAGATAAAAGCTGGATGCCCCCTCCCCCCCTCCCCCCGAGATGCTTCCCATCTCTCATACTACTTAGTTATGTGCTCCACTGTTATTGCTATGGTAACCCATTGTTATTTTATTTCATCTTTGCCACGAAAGTTCAAGCTGAAGGCAGAGGAGCCCAGTACGAATGGAGGCTGCCTCTCGCTCTGCATCTGCTCGTCTGCCTCCCTCGTCTGCCTTTGTCTCCGTCCCGCTCTTTTTCTGTCTGCTTCCGTTCATCGTACAGAATGCACTTTTGTAACGCGACGGCATGTCATTGAACGACATATTTTCCATTGGCGCTCTCTAGGTGCCTCGGCAGCGTGCGTTAAAGGTCCCTTTTGTTCGTCTTCCTATTCAGGTCTTCAGATAAACACTTGCAGTTTTCAAACACATTTCTTATATCAGACATCCAGTGACACAATTATACAATGAAAGGTCACAATATTGAGTGCTACACGTATAAAACTCTGCAAAGCGCTCGCTGATTTTTGTATTCTCTGCACCGACTTCCTTACCTTCCTGTATGCTCGACTGTCTTAAATAAAACTGCTGCTGCTGCTTTAAAGCTAGCTTTGTGCAAATTCAGGTGCATTATTTAGCAAATAGCTGTTCTGAGCTATTAAAGGGTAGAAAGAGCTCGAACTCCCTGAGAAAATGTGGCTGTTGTGGAGCCCTTTTCCTCTCCTTCCCCACTCCTCACTTTTTCATCCAAGCACAATTTGATTTGACTTGATTTGATTTGAGCCCTGCCACTTTCAGTTTGAAGAAGGTAACCAAGAGTTATTTGCTAGGAGAGACAAGGGCCTCAACGGCCGGGAGGTTCGATGAATTTTCGCACTGCTTAAAAATTCAAACTTTGCTTTATTCAAATGTAACACATGACTACAAAGACCCGGTGTTTGATGAGGTGTATGAGATGTAAATGTCGAATGGAGCCTCTCCACTTATCTGCCCCGCCGAGGAGGGCGCCCAGCATCGTAATCATCTGATCTGAATAGATTCAAAGCATGCTCCTTTTTGTGAATGAGTGCTGCTCCATTGCTTTGACGGGGGAGCCGTGGAGTAACATCCCCCGGGGGCTCGGCGGATCAGATGGAGCAGGCGAGGAGATGCGTGCTGCAGCTTCTCGGGGATCAGAGATGGAGGGTGCAGTTATTTTACAGGGCGTCCATTTTTCCTCAAGGAGGAACACTTCAAATCTCACACTCTCATTACATTCATGCCACATTTGTACCTGATTTTTCCCCAAAAATCAACTGTGCTCATGTTCCGTTTCCGACGAGATCTCCTCTACACGCAGCGATTTCCCTCGCACTGTTTTCCTTCTGTGATCCAGCCTCTCTTATTTTAACCTTTGCGCTCCTTATTGTCAGCTGCTTGAAGTGTTCAGGCATTTATAATTACTCCACTCTTGTACGTACAGTAAGCCACTCTGGATAAGAGTGTCAGCTAAATGTCTCAGATGTAAATGTATGTAAATGTGAGACCTCCTGTGTACAGCTCCATGTCTGACTGTGCATAAGCATCAGTGGCTCTGTGAGGCAACCACATCAACTCCTTTCATTCAGTCTGCACAGTGCCTCACTGCTCAGCATAGCCTGTGCAGCCACTCTACAATCCTCCGTTAGCTTAATGAAAAAAACAGTGAAAATATCGTATATGTGAGCTGTTGACGAGCAGATGTTTAGCATCACAGCAGATGCTCTCGTATCATCAGCGGTGAGAGGCCACATACCGTACAGTAGCTGCTCGTACAGTACAGTCGCTAACGTGCGAGCTCCGGGATAAGTGCAGGTCTGTCTGCATGTAGCAGCGCCTGTGGACAGCCATGTCTGTCCGGGGGCAAGCTAAGCTCAACCTTTGCTCACTGTGCACGAGCATGCGCGGCCTCGCATTTGTTTGTGTGTGAGCCCCGAATCAAGCTGCTCGCTGCCTGCCTGTCTCTCGTCCCCTCCAGAGGGTCATTCAGCCTCTCTCCCAGCTTCTAATCCCGTCTGTCCGGGGGAGATAGAGGGGAGCGGGCGGCCGCGGCGCACCCGGGGCGCCGCAAACACAATCACCAGCCTTTCACAGACACTTAACGGGGCTTTGCGCTTGTTCAACAAGGCAAAACGCGGCAGGAGGGATCAATTTAATACAAGGCCTGACTCAAATGGAAAGAGGGTAAATAAATAAGCAATGACAGCGAGGACTGTCGCACAATTTGTGTAGTGGCTGTCCACTTTCTCTCAGTGTCTCCTCTGCTGCCTTTCGCCGCAGCACATATAGGATTCCATTTCCTCCCTCGGCGGCATATGGGGACGAGCCGAGAAAGAGCAACCCTGGCTCCTCTCTCTCATCAGGGTGTGTTATTTTAATAAATCACTTCTGCCATTGCTTGGTACATTAATTCCCCGGGCCCAGAGGGCTGTGTTGCCACTAGCAGCGATCTGCATGAGGCGCTAAATGATGTGGGGGATCCCCCGGTGAGAGAACAGAGGCTCTCTGAATCTTCCCTCCATCTCAGCCTTGTCGGCTTGGCTCTCACCCTGGGCTGGCCCAGCTCTCAGCAGACATCATAATCAGAAGAGAGCCAAGGCCTCATCGCGTTGCACATACCAATGAGACGCACATATAGCCAGGAGGGAAGTCACCTGACACCTCGCTCTGCAGACACTAGCCCCTCGTGTGGCTTCATTAAGCTTCTTCACTGTGGGGTTTTATTATACGATGCATGTGTACGGCATCTATATGCACACGTGCAGCGCTAAGCAGATTCTTAGAGTTGTGTGTATTCTCTTGGGGAGTTGTTCCTTTTCCTTGTAATCCAAGGACAATACCTCTCGCAGCAGTTTAACCTCTACCTTCCTCAACCTCTCAGTTTGCGGAAATGTTCCGCTTGTTGAATGAAATTCCATCGCGTTGCTGTACAATGAGCCACGTGTCTGCAGGTGGCGGCGTGCGCAAACGCGGCGTGGACGTGGCTGTTTTACATGGCTGCTTGATTGAATCCAGCGCAGTGTGACTGCACAGAGGCAGGTGGTCGCAGTAGCAGCCGCCAAAGTGCTAACAGTGGCACTAGCGGTGTTGATGGGAGTGATGCAAGTGTAGTTCTCCACCGGGGGTTTCCAGACGCCCCCACGTCCCCTCCAACATGTTGCCGCATCATGGACTGGCTCGCAGTTTTTCCGCTCTTTATACATCATAACTCCTTAGACAGAGGTGAGGTTGCCATTGGTATGCACAGGCGACAGCGGCAGATTCGCCACCCAGAATACCGCTGGGAGATTATACCCTTCCCACTTCACGCAGCAGGGATTCGGCCACCGTAAATAGAGCGCTTGGGAGTGTGCGGTGTGCCCGGAATGACAGAGCACCGCGGCGGCTGAGCACGCCAGCCAGACGCCGAGCACAAGCTCAAGGACTGCCGCAAATACAGTAATCTCTCATGCTTTTGGTTATGGTTTTTGCCTTTTCCTACGGGGACTCAGAGATCGGCGCGCTGGAGATCCGTCGGGCTGATTGTCAGTGTGCAGTGGGCGACCGTTGGGGCATGCAGGACATAAGCTACAAACTAAATCTGTTGGACTTCAGGAGAGATATATCACACGAGATGGCAGAGGGAAAATGACTTTGGTACAGAGTTGTTCGTGTGTCATCCTTTATGTTAAAGCTACTCAGTCAAGGCAAGAATTCAGCTCTAATCACAGTTTACGGAAGAGGAAATTGGCCCCATCTATTAGCTTTCTGCTCAAACATTAAACCAGTTTATTGATGGATTATTCATTGTATGTTTGCATCAAATCTTCTAAGGGACAGAGCAGAAGTTGTGGCCGTGGTTCAGCATGCAGATCAAATCATAAATGAAAAGCAGGAGTTCCTGTGAAGGGCTTAAGCAGGATCAGAGACAAAAACTGAATGACAGCAAGAGAGGTAATTTGAACGAGTGGAACGACTTGCTGTTGCTATGGTGTGCAATGACACACAGTGGAAACACAGACGCAGCACAGTGAAATTCAAGACGAGAACTACTTTGGCATGTTTCAACAACAAGCCCAGCTACCTATTACATTATGAAAGGGTAAATAATGCCAGAGTACACCCAAACATTTATTTTTCAAGCAGACGGTATTTCAAGTTTAATTAAAACGTTTCATGGCCATCTTCAGTTTTCAGCATCGAGCTTTACCGGCTTCTGTTTTCTGCACATCCCGTTTCTCTCACTTCTGCATACTCTGACCCATTAAAACTGCATCTGTGCATTTGACTTAATATGGGCACGGAGGGCTGTCTTAATTAATAAGCAGGCATCCACCAAACTAATCTGCCTGTGTTGTGAAGTCTGTCCTTTCCATTAAGTGGGACTCACATTATCTCCTAATCAAATTAGTCACTTAATTGTGGCCCTCCCTTGATGGATCCCATGAAAAAAGGAGCGCCGTGTTTGCTGGAGGGGGATGTGTGAAGATGGAACACGGCTGTTTCATTACGATATGAATTTTTTAATAACCAAAGCGTTCGCTGTCATCTCCTTGCTTTGAACCTTTGCAAAGGGTGAAGTTGAATTTGACATTTTATCCACTCACACAGTTGAGTGTCTGGCTGGTATGTTGGGGCTAAGTACCTAGCCCAAGGCCACTACCCAATTGCCCGACAGGGGATTGACCCCTGTCATCCACTGATCACTAGTCTGCTTTCTTAATCACTCCCCCGCACCGCCTGCCGCACTACCTGATCTTAGTCAATACATTAGCTCCCTCAGCCCTGATAGAACCGCTATTTCCCGAGCCGTGATTAAGGACGGAAACCTTATGTGACCAAAGATGCCGCTCCGTCCGTCCTCGTGCAGATTGGCCCCCGGGAGCTCACATTTTAAGGCAGAACGAAGGCTACCCCCACGGCATTATAGAGGTTGCGGTGGTCGGCGTCCACAGGGGAAACCCCGGGTGTCTGACGGATGGCGGCATGTGTGGTCGTTTGTCCTGCTGATGGAGTTTTATCCCCTGCCCTTTCAGAGCGGCCAGACAATAAAGAGAGCCACAGCCAAGCGTGACAGGTTAACCCAACAGTAATAGAATACTCTTAATAGTCTGGCTTGAGCCAAAGTCGGCGGCGGGGCCGGCCAAATCGCCGGGCTAACTCAGTGGTGAGAGTGCAGGGGACGCGACACCGGCTCTCGCTGTTGTTGTCAGACAGGAGAGCAAGGACAAAGAGGGCAGCGTGATGGCTTAATGGGTGGTTTGATGGCTTCATAGGGTGAAATTGAAGTTGGTGAGGGCAACCAAACAGATGAAACAGGACACGGGAGGCATTATACAAAACGGAAATTAGCCATATATAAGCATGACGTCGACCCACTGTATCACTTATATGTTTTATAGGAATCCTTGAGCTCCGGCGAGCTGGCATTGTCTCTCTCTGCCTCTCCTTCATATGGAAAATGATTTACAGTGGGTGATACGACAGCGTGGCGACGCCTATACAGGAGCCGGAGAATAAACACGATCAAACCGAGCAAACAGTCAGAAGAGATTTAGATGATGTTGTCATGACGTTGACGTGAACGTGCCTGTTTTCTGGCAGATAATCCTCACAAAGAGAATCCTCCGGGCTACATGCACCCGCGCAGGCAACGCTTCTGTCGGTGTTTGTTTCTCTAGCACCTCCGCTTGCAGTTTGTCATGTCTGACTTGGGCTTTAATTAGGCCTGCGAATTGAAGCGGCGGCAGCGGGGCTGGGAGCCCTCTGTCCACAGCTCAGCCGTCCTCCACGGCGTCTCCTCGGAGGACCTCTCTGCTCTGTGTGGTTAAGATAATAGAGGCTCGCTCAGAAGATGTTAATTGAGGGGAGATAAAGTGCAGTAGTGGCTGGAGGGATGCAACGTGCGGGGGTGGAGGGGAAGGAGGGAGGGCTACCTGATTAGAGGCTGAGGTGTTTGACTTACAGCGCTTTTTTTGTGATATATGTACTGCTAGATTTTCAAAAAGGAAGAAAGAAAATGCAGCAGCAGCATGTATCAAACACCCGGACCTGAAAGACAGTTATTAAAGTTTCTCCTGTTTGTGTTGTTCAGCGCCGCGCCATGCCGTGCCGCACTAGCCTTGCAAGACCCGATAAGGCCGGGAGGATTAATATATTTTACCTCTCAGTAGCTGCTGGAGCTGAATGGTGCTGTCAGGTTGTGCAAGGTGGATTTGAGAGTCAGGTTTCGTGGAGCTTTTTTGGGGCTGAGAAACGTAGAGTGGGCAGGTAGGCAGACTGTACGTGGGCCAGGAAGGTGGAAGCACAGGCAGAAGTGATCTGACCAAAACAGCCCAAGTGACAGAAGCTACATTAATAGTGGCATATGTCAGGAGCACGGAGAAAGCGAAAGAGCGAGAAAACAGACCCTCCGCCAGCCCGAGAGAGGACAGAGGGAACGAGGAAGAGGAGGGGAGGACGGAAAAAAGCAGAAAACAGTGCCAGCAGCCTCTATAATTGCCTCAATGCCACTGGGATTGCTTTCATTCAATTGAAGCATTCTCTTTCTCTGTACATTCGAGGTGGAGAGCGCACGCGGGAGGGGTGGGGGTGGGGGGGATGAGGGTTTGGGGGGGGTGTTGGGCTGGGTGGCGTGGGCGGGCGGGAGAGCCGGCGGTGCCCTCCCTCTTTCGGTAACATACAGCGATGAGGGCGATAGCTCCCCTGTAGCAGCTGAATCTCTGGCATCAGTGTGAGCAACAGAGAGAGAGAGCGAGAGAGAGCGAGCGAGAGCGAGCGAGAGCGAGCGAGAGACATAGAGAGGGAGGGAGAGAGAGAGAGAGAGAGAGAGAGAGAGAGAGAGAGCGAGCGCAGTGCTGTGGAGGAGCGAGGTAGCGATAAGGAGGTAGGTGGACCGCAGATCAGACCTGTCAGATGTGATTGTGCACCCAAGTGCAACCCCGCATGTGAGTGTGTGTGTGTGTTTTTATATTTCCCAAAGACAACCCACCTCCTCACCCCCCCCCCCCCCCATAGCAACACACACACACACACACACACACACACACAGCAGCACTGCCCAAACACACTCACATTCCTCGAGGAATCCTTTATTTCTTTATTTGGGCTCCTGTTGGTGCGTGCAGCATCGGATGCTCTGCTCCCTCCTCCTCCCTCTTCTTCTTCTTCTCCTCCTCCTCCGTGTCCTGCTCTTCTCTCCTCCTCCTCCTCCTCCTCCTCTCCCCTCTTTGCCGCTCTCACAGCCTAGTTTTCTTTTTTTTCCCTCTTCAATCTTGTGTGTGCAGGTTGTATCTGACGGAGGGACCGGTGCCGCGCTCCCATCCCCGCGCTCCTTCAACACCAACACCGTGAGTATTCTCATGCTAATTTGGCTCCTCCAGCCGCCTCAAACGTCGGTTTGTCTCCTTCTCTCGCTTTCTTTTTCTCTAAATTCTTTGCCTCTTTCATGTTTTCATCCGCCGCGCCAAACGCGGCGGCAGCGCGGGAAAGGAGGGAAAGAAGTGGAGACAAAAAGGAATGAGATAGGATGCTCAGAAATAGAGAGAAGAGGGGAGAAGGGAGCAGGGGAGGGGAAGAGGAGGCGCGGGGGGGAAGAGATTGCCGCCGCTGCGAGCGACCCGTTCTGCTTTCGGTCGGAGGTGTTTCTCCTGGAGGATGCTGGAATTGCCGAAGGGATGGAGGGGGCGGGTCTTGGTTTTGTGAGTAGATAGTTGTGCGAGTGATCGGGGATGTTGTTGACAAGCAGAGAGTGGCTCATCAGACAGCCGGGCAGCTGGAACCAAGGTTCCCTCTGTTGACTAAACTTCTGATTCATCCGTCACTTTCTATATTTGCACACATCGAGGCGCCTCGGCTCTCTCCTTTTTTTTACTTACATCGCTCTTATTTTATTATCTGGGAGTGAGCGCTTTGGCATCAGGAAGTCGTGTGTCACGATGATGTGAGGTGTATCGTCTGTGCAGATGGGCGACGAATCGTAGACGGATGCTCGTCTCGGTGCAGACCTGCGCCGCCATATGTGTGTGCCATTCATAATATGCACCTCGTTTTAATGACTGCATGTAGCAGCTGCACAAATGAGCTTTTTTCATTCGGCATCCATCCCCTCAGAGTGTGTGTGCGTGTGTGTGTGTGTGTGTGTGTGTAACTGCGAAAGAGTTTCAGTTCATGTTTATTTACATGTTACCTCCAAACTGTGCATCATCAGAGTGGACTCATGCATGCACATTAATGAGTACACAGTGAATGAATAATGTGTGTGTGTGTGTGTGTGTGTGTGTGTGTGTGTGTGTGTGTGTGTGTGTGTGTGTGTGTGTGTGTGTGTGTGTGTGGGGAGGTCAGTAAGTCAGTGTCCATTCCCACATGCTGCCCTTTGATCAAAGGGCCACATTTAGTCCGCCCACAGCATGTGTCTGAGCCATATGAAGAGTGGGTGTACTGTGGTGTGTGTGTGTGTGTGTGTGTGTGTGTGTGTGGGGAGATGGGCTGAGATGGATGGGCCCCGCGCCCTCGCTGCAACACCACGGCTAATGGGCACGCGGGTCAGCAGGGGTGGACATGCGTCCGGCTGTGCGGATATGTCACCGAGACCGAAACCTCTCCCAGGCCTTCGCGGGGGAGTCACCAAAACACGAATCTTTGCAAGAGAAAAAGCATATTGGGCCAACAAAACGCTCGGAACACACTTTGGCAGATTCATTTGGCAGAGGAAAAGGGATTGATCTGAGCGTGGCAATTAGGCAAATTTCAGAACTAAGCATCTGGCGAGGCGAGAACGCTTCGCCTGGCAGAGGATTACCATTTTAGTTCCATTTTGAGACGACGCAGCCCAGAATGTGTTATTTCACAGCACTCCAGCAGCACAGGCGAAAGCGGCACATGAGGGATCTTTGTGCGGCGTTCGCGTTGTGTATGTTGATTTCCGCGACCTGTGAAGTAAGAGTAGTGCTTTGATTAATGATGATTAGATTTAATATGTGTGTTCGCAGCCGCGGCGGCCGACCTCCCTTCTCCACGGCCTTTATGAAAATGAATCGTCGGAGTAAAACGCCCGGCTTGATAGCAGCCTGCCGATGAGCTTGCTTTCTAAAGTAGGCTGATATAAATGAGAACCATTCCCCCAATTATGGAAGATTAGGTTACCCTCCACCAATCTGAATCCTTAAATCCCTTCTGTTTTTACAGCTCTGTCTGCCGAATGTAATTCAGCCTGGAGACCTGGGCAGAATAGCAATAAAAGAAGGTAGAAACTTTAGCAGTGAAACCAAGGCAGTAAAAATATCCATTGGGAGAGAGCTAAAGCACATGATAATTGACACAGCGCTGTGTTGCAGTTGGCTGTAATTAACTTTGTAACAGAGGTTGTCAGTTGGAAAGGGAGAAAGCCCAGACTATCTCGGTGCATTTAACACACTTGAAAGTGCAGCGTTTATCGTGTCTTTCCAGCCTTCGCCGCTTCAGGTTGGCGTGGGCCTCTCCGCCGTGTTTATCCACATCCTTTACTACAGGCCCAGTCGGCCATTATACGCTACTTCCTGTATCCTTTGTACGGCAGTCTGAACACATGAAAAATCAAAAGGAGCCACTGTTTCTGGGGCGAGCGCAAAAAAGCTTATCATCTATTTTTAGTGCACTTTTCCTCATTGTTGCCTGGGCCACGATTCATGCTTACGTCTAGCGGTTGTGTGCCATAAACTATGTTGTGCTTCGCAGCCAAGCGCTGGCTGGTGACAACTCTCACCCACACATAAGTGATCTATGAGCCATATACCACAGGCCCCCTGCTGCCTCGCCAGCCGCTTTCAAACGCACAGGACCACAACAATGTCATTCTCCCTGTGTGATAGCACCCATATGCACCGACAGCACCTGTATTAGCGTAATGTGCCAACCCTTTATTTCTCATCACTTATCGCAGCCCGTTACACGCTGTACCGAAAAGGGGAAAAAAAGCTCATAAAGATAAAAATCACATTTCACTAGAGGGTGCTTGTGTGACAGTGATATATGCTGTGAGCATCCTGCCACCTCATTGAGATGGGAGTGAGTTCTGGGTGGCTAAATCAATTTGTGCAAAGGCTGTTGGCGCTAGTATTGGTGTCGTGATATGATCTTTGTTGTCCATTTTTAGAGGTCAGCGCGAGCGCAACGACAAGGGCGAGAGAACCTGACCGCTTTCTCTCTTGTTTCTAGGCTGGTAAACGATCTCCCCCAAGAGGATTGTGGGTAAAGTCACTCTTGATCAAAAAGGTATATGTTTAGGGGTTTTTTTTCCCAAGGTTTAGACACTATGGATTCTCTATTAAGAATGTACTTTCATCCATTACGGCACGCGTCTTGATAGAGTGTCCAGAGCCAGAGGCGAGCTCTGGCCATGCATTAATCGCTGTAATTACTCAGCGAGGGTGACAGTGATTCTGGAGGTGCATCTGAGTACATATACCAGTGGAGGACTTGGGGCGGGTGGTGGTGGTGGTGGACCAGTCAATAGGTGAACCTGACTCCCGCTAATGTTGGAGATATCCGGTCAGGAAGAAGGAAGAAGAAGGCTTCAAGATGTGTCAGCACGTTGAGATTTCCTCAATAATCGATGGGTTATTTCTTCAGGTTTTTTTGGGCGTCTGGAGCGTAAACAGCTGTTACAGCTCAGTCCTCCGATGCACACCAGGTGATGTGTTCAGTGCACGTGACAGGCTGAAGAAAAGCCGCGTGCGAGGCATTCGAGTTCACAGCAGAACATGAGAAAAGAGGAGTCAAAGGAGGAGGAAGACGTCACGGCACCGGCCACGTTCTTTGACTGACTTGTGATCTCCGGGAAGCGCGGCGCAAAATCACCACAGCAACGACTGCTTAGCAACAAAGACGTTGCCAACATAACAAACAAAACAAAAAAAAGAAAAGAAAGAAAACACAAACAACAAAAGAGGAGACGCCGGTTATGTCACTCGACTTAGCTCTTTGTGATTCTGTGTCACGGCTGCAAGGTCGGCCGCGCAGATGTTCGCCGCTCGCGGAGAAGACGGAGCGAGCGGTCAAATCAAGGCTGTCCAATCAGAGCGGAGGAGGGAGAGCCGGACACGCCGCAGCTCTGAGGGCTCCTTATTGTCTGTACAAGGGCAGCGGAGTTACTCTTTGTTACGCCTCGTGTAACGATGTCAATGTGCCAGTTAATCAGAGCGGCATTGTTGCTCATAATAAGTGAAAGGAGTTTAATAGGTGAATGTCGGACACTTCCCCTCTTATCTCGCTGTGACTCTCTCGCGGCGCCTTCAGCAAGTAATCATGGGAAATATACGACTCAGAGACGGTTTTTAATTAAGGGCAGTTTTTAGCATCATGGAGGGAAACGGCGCTCTTGTGCACACACGTATGCATGTCGAGCGTTTTTGGGGGGGTTTGGTTTTCTCATTAATCACAGCAGAACCATGTCTGATACCGGCGTACGGGAGATGAAACCAGCCTGGAACGACGGAGTTGAATATTTGAACATCTCAGTGCTGATGTGTGCAAAGCAGAGTGTGTGTCTGCAGGGGAGGCTTTGAAATTTCATCCACTCCATCCCTTTTAACTCCGCGGAGGGGATGTGTGTGTCTCGCTCCAGTCGGCCAATGGCTGTTAGGAAGCTCCCGAACACCCCCACCCCTCCGACCATTCACGCACACACACACACACACGCTCCTCGCTATCTGCCGCCCTCCCCACCCCCTCTTCTACTCCACAGACCTGCATTGTGTCAGATAGTTTAATGTGAAATTGCTTTTCTTTCAAATTTCCCCCTGGAAACACAGGTCGTCGCAAAATGTTACATCTCATAATGGCGTGTTATTGTTGTTCTTTCATACGCGTCCTTGGCTTGTGAGTGCAGGATTTTTCAGCGCGCAGCTGAGGTCACGCTCGGCTATTTTTCCCTGCGCTTCTGCCGCTTCTCCCCTCTTTGTCATCACGGATTCTGCACCGAGCTCTTCCTCTGCTGCACCCACGGTAACCCCGCTGAAAAATTTATCACCACCTCGCTCTATGATTACGCTATGCATTAGCAGGGCTTAAATTTAATTTGTCGGCGGGCCCTCGCGGCAGTGCTACGGGCCTGGCCTATCAGAGACACTTTGTAAAGGCCCTGGAAGAGCCTCCCGGGGTGATCCTATCAGTCAGACACACTGTCAGCAGACACACTCAGTTAGTCAGCATTGAGTCAGAAATGTGGCCCAGCCAAGCCACACGCCACCGTCGGCTGCTCCGCTGGGCCGCTGCTGTGGGCATCCAGCTCCCCCGCCTGCCAATCAAAGCTCCAGCAAGGATGCTGACCTTTGTCCCCCTGTTGAAATGAATGCTCTTCAACAGGTGATCCGGCAGACATCCCTGCCTCGGCACCCTCAAGTTTAAATATAGCATCGTTTTCCTCTTTTTTTTTTATGCTCCGCCATCGCTTCACATTAGCCTGTTACAGCGCTGCTGTTTATGTCAGCCGCTCTGTAGGATGCACTCACATTATTTCATGTATTTTTAAACTTTATTCAGTACACAATGCCAATCCTCTGACGATCGCCTCAATAATAATCACTTGTCCTAAAGTGGCTATTAGTGTCTTCCACTCCTGTGATTTACATTAATACCTAGTGGTTAATGTCATGTTTCTGTACTCAGGGTATGTGCAACGTTTAAGTGCAAGGCGCTACCTCCGCAATAATACGCCGTGTGATTATGCTCCCTTTTGCTGTGCCTTATTTTTACTTTCACATTTTCATCCTCTATCAAAATAGCCTGATCTGAGGCCACTCAAGGCTGCTTTTATCACCGCTCGCAGAATGAGAAGGTCAATTTTCAAGGCATTTCGTGGGGGGAAATGTTTAAACCAGCTAGTTACTAAGAGAACCAAGAGGGCCTTATGCTTCGTACGGCTCTAATTGGGATCCATTTTCATTTTCATATGGTTTTAAATGTCAAGAACAGAGCGCGCACAAAGTGTTTTGAATTTGCTCAGGAAGGCCTCAGTCGCTGGGTCAGACAGGTTGAAAGCATCTTGGTTTATTATGAAAAGAGGACATACTGTAACAAAGCTCTCTGTAGCTGGGTTTCACCGCTGAAAAGGAAAAAAAGGATGATATACTGCTTCTGACCTCAGCCGTGGTCCGCTGAGAACATAATGTCAAAAGTTACCAGCGCCTTTCTTCATTTGACAGAAACAAATCCTCAGGAAGGACTCCCTCCCTCGCTGTGTGGAGGCTGTGCTCTCTCCCCGCCTGTGTGGGTGTCCCCCGGGGGCCCAGCCTCCCCTCGCGGTCCAAAGACATGCAAGTTAGCTGGACCAGAGACTCCCAAGTTCCCCAAATTCATGAATGGGAATGTGTATTTCATGGTGCTCGGTCACACCAGAAAGCGGTGGGTGGTGGTGGAGGCTCGCCGATGGAGGAGCTACATGCAGCTCCTACACTGGTCGCCCAATAGCATCATGTTTACGTTCGAGTGGCGTCCTCCAGTGGTCACGTGACATGTTCTGGTCAGCTGGCGGGGAAGAAGGAAGTAGCCGTCAGAGGTTGGAGTGAGAAACAAGATGTCGGAGGAACAACCCCGACTGTTCCTCTACGTTAACCAGCAGTTCTTCTGACCCAACGCGCAGCTTGCTTCAAGCTAACCACACAGAAAACACCCGCAGTGTGTGTGCTGTCCCGTTTCCCTTCACTTAGTCTGTTCTGAAACGAGCTAAAATGGCAAATTCCTCCGTTTGGTTTGTGTCAAACGGTTTGCAGCCGGCCAGCCGCTCGCATTCATGTCGTATTTTCAGCGTGAACGCAAAGCAAACGAGTCCGCCGGCTGCAGCACTTCCAGCGGAAATGAATTTAGCTGGCGTGCTGGAGCCCTGAGCTCAAAGCGGTCCGGGTTAAATCAGGAACCCACCGCCGGCACATACAGCGCACCGGATGTATGTGACCATGAATGGCTGTTAGGACAATACATTAAAGAAATACCCCGGAGCCTGGATCCCGTATCTGAGCTTCAAATGCAATTTTTCATCCTGTAACAATGTATAATCTCTTGTCCAAGCAGGCCTGTGTTTCCACCTTAAACATTCCCTTCATTCCCTCATTTAATAAATGACACCCAGAGGACGAAACGGGGACGAGTCCCCGCTGACACCTGTGAAATATAGACTGATAATGCTGCTGCCACTCGCTTAACGCCGCTCCCGTCCACCTCCCTCCGCCTGACAGGCCGGCCTGATGCATGTATCATACTGAGCGGATCTCCGCGCCGTCAATTAGGAGCACCTTAAGCATGTGACTGAACTTGTGAGATTCCTGAGGATGAAGGCAGGGATGAAGGATCTCTGCCGGCTCGTGGAGCCAACGCCGCTCCTCCGTCGGCTGCGTCCTCTCGCCGTTTGCTGCTGACTGCCAGCTGAGTGTGTGTTGCCTCTTTATTTAGTGCGTGTGTGCTGTGAATATGCGGGTGGTGGTCCCAGGGGTGGTGTGACGGAGAGGAGCAAAGCCTACCAGCTCCTCCGTGCACACACGCATCCCCCTCACCTCTTGCAGATGTGGGAAACTCAGTCGTCATTGTCTGCATGGCTCACTTTGAATGATTTAATTACTTGCTTTAGACTTGAGCAATTATAGCTGAGCAGCACATATGTTAATTATATCTGACCTCACATTTTCGCTGCTCTGTTAATTGTTCGCTCAGATGACACTCAGAGATGACTGTCACTGCCGCCTTCGTATCGGCCGATCGAGGAGCAAGATGACGGCGAAGTGACCGATGGTCGATGGAGGAGTTTAAGCTGCGGCGCTGGGGTTCAGATGGAGGGGGTCGCGGCGTGTAGGCCTCATCACTTGTCCTTTACCCCCTCCTGTCTGCCTCTGCTGCAGACACACACCACCAGCTGTCTCCAAGAGACTGCCTGTGCTGTCCTGAGCTGCAGGCCTGCGCCTTGTGTGGCAACTCCACCATTAACGTGTGAACGGGTGAATGAGAGGCAAATTGTAAAGCGCTGCAAAGTGCAGCCTAAGTGTGGTCCATTCAGCACATTACAGCCATAACACCGACGCAGGGAGGGAAGTCTTTTCCTCTGGTTTCCTGTAAAGTGATGCCAGTAACCTGCGCAGCACTCATGTCGAGCAAAGAGGCCAATCTGCAACGCTTCCTCGCAAATGGACGAGTGAGGCTGAAGGTGCGGCGCTCGCTCTCCGTTGTTTACGAGATGATGCACTTTGTTTGTCTCTCGCCGCCGCCGCCCATCCGAAGCCGCCAACGTCGCAGCTCGAGGCCTCACGCTGCCTGTTCTAATACACTTTCCCTCGCGGAAGTCCCAGCATCCAAAAATCCATTAAAAACAGCTCGCAGAGACAAATTGCTACCTGAACTAATACATCTTGTTGAACGACACATGTATTGCAATTTTCCCAAACATGGTTTTATCACATAGCTTATTATCACATTTAATGGGGACTGCTTTCACTTTCGCCATTACTGCACACTGTGGTTTAATTCTGCTGGCAGCGAGGAGGCAGAGCAGAAGTTAAGGCAGCGTGGAAGGCGGATACACACAGCGAGCTCTTCAAATTCATTTTGTCTTGTGATATGATTGCAGCTGCGTGACTGTGGCCTTATAAAGCGACGGCAGGAGAAATGAAAAATACATGTGCCGCTCAACACAATTACATTTGTTAATGCAGCAGTATGTCTCTGCGAGCTGTTTCTAATGGACTGTGCTTTTGTTTGTCACCTTAAGTGAGCGCAGACGGTTTGCTCACTTCACTACGCCGGAGCCGAGTTTGGGAGAGCAGGACGAGTGTGTCAGGGAGGAAGGGCTGCTTCCTGTGTTTGCACTGTTCATAGTGAGACGTCTTGGCTTCTAATTGTCTAATTGAACACTGGTTTTCACTGTCCAGCCGGTGTAATGTCCTTATTTTTGCTGCAAACCCTGAACATCATTAACGGCAGACTAACATTGAATTTCTTCTCTGCAAGCTGAAACATCTCCTCGTCTTTGCCTACAAGCGGCAGCCTCACGGAGCTGATCTGCAGGATCAGGGCCGATCCGGGAGTGTTGTAAATTTCTCTAACAGCCAGAGTGTTTAAAGCCTGATCCTTTTCCGATTTCGGGTCTGTTTGCCAGAATCAAAATCCCAAATTCTTGTGACTTAGCGAACAGGAAGTGAATAAACAGCCGCCAGCAGTTTGAGTCGCTGAGCGGTGCAACAAAAGCCTGATTGAGTTTTAAAAAACAATCATCTTGAATCTATTTCAGTCACAGTTTGCAGGTGAACCATACCTCTATAGTGCCAGCGTTTGGTTAAAAAAATGCATTTGAGCTTGAGTATTGTGTTCATGCAGAGGCTGTCAAAACATATCCAAAGCCTCCCGGTACATCAGATCCACGCTGACTCTCCTGTTTTAAGAAAACACAAAATATGATAGACACCCTGCAAAGGAGACTAATTATATTGTCTAAATGCTCTCCAGCTGGGAAACATACTCAAACTGCTTTGCAGATTTTAATGCACGTCCCTGTGAGCGTGTGCTGTGCAGCTGTGTCGTGTAGGAACGAGACCACTGCAGACGTTTGTGTGCAGGAGGTTCACACCGCTTCGTGTTTCCAGTTAGCGCCTTTAATCGTCGGCTGGTGAATCCTGACGTCACATCCCTGCTTCACTTTGCGCGCTCGTCTTCTTTGTCGTTCAGTTTGCGGCAGATGTGGGCACGGGCTACGAACTGATACACTACTCTGAAAAGTCACCTAAGTGCTGGCTGCCAGACTCCTTCTGTAGATGACAGCGCTGCTCGTTGGCTTTCAACCTGATGTGACTCACCTCAGCTCCTCCAAACAACTCCTTCCTTTTAGGTGTGACTTTACATTTTTGCTAATGTTGCAGTGTTGAGGTCTGTGTGTGTGTGTGTGTGTGTGTGTGTGTGTGTGTGTGTGTGTGTGTGTGTGTGTGTGTGTGTGTGTGTGTGTGTGTGTGTGTGTGTGTGTGTGTGTGTGTGTGTGTGTGTGTGTGTGTGGACGTGGACTCAAAACGTGAAGATTACGTCTTGAAGTGAAGACTTGGATGAGGTTAGGGTGAGCTTAATTATGGGTTTAGCTTGAAATGAATGGAAGCCAGCGTAATGTCCTCTGACGTGATGGAAACACGGCTGTGTGTGTGTGTGTGTGTGTGTGTTTGGGTTGACACTCGGAGCTGATGGCAGCACACACTCATTAAGCGTGGCGGCTCAGGCTTCTCCCCACCAGGATTCACAGACAGCTGTCAGTTCAGTGAGGGACTCTTGCGCTGATTGTACATCAACATGCGCTCCGACTCGCATCCTCCACCGCACATCTACTTCCCTCCACATTTGCATACGTACCCATCAGCACGGCGGCTGCAGTGGGAGCGCTGGGGGACTGTCAGGAGCGACGGCACAGCGGCGACCTTTGCTCCTCTGCGCAGGTTGATGTTTATGTTAAAGTGGATGCTCATGCGTGATGGGACGGGGATGTGGAATTTAAAGCCGCGTGGAGAGATTCTCTGACCGTTCGATCGCAGAGGACACAACACGCGAGCTGACAGACATGTTAGCAAACAGGCCTGTTTACAAATGCAGCAGGCGGCGAGCGGCGGCGTCTCGCCGGACTGTTTTTGTGTCCTTGTGATGAACACGAGTCTAGTTTTCGCTCTGGTTTGGGCTCATTAGCTGCCAAGCGTTCCGCTCTCAGCTATAGCCGCTCAGTTCGTCTGTTTGCCAGCAATCTTTACAATTCATTAACTCAAAAAAATGGAAAGTATTCTCTGCTCCGAAGTGAAGTTTTAGCAGCTTCTCTGCGTTATCTGAAAGTGAATATCTTTGGTTTTGGACTGTTGGACCGTGGAAACCTCACAGAGTAATAAATAATGCTAATCTCTCGTCGCTGCAGCTGTGTTTGTTTTCACTATAGTAAATATATAATGTCAGATCCTGAGCTTTCACACAGCAGAGGCTCTCAGATCAGATATTTTACGTCCGTGTGAAAGTTCTACCGCATATTCTTTTCATTGTTTGTCATGTCTTGTTTTATTTTCCCTCCCTGTTCTGTCCGTTGCTGCAGTCAGGACTTTTTTCAGTCATTGGTATTCAGACACGCTGGCCCGAGGTGGCAATCTGTTAAAGAACGTGGAGGGGGGTGTCACCTCTCAGTTAAGGCGGCGCTGCCATCCTCGAGGCCTGGTGTGCTTGGACAGCTGGCCTCAGAGTTAGCGAGTGTGACTGTGGAGGAATGGACGCTAAATAACAGAGCCTACAGCTCTGCCCTCCCGCCTGGCCGGCTGGCTGGCTGGCTAGCAGGCGTGACGCGACAGGACGGAGGCCAGAGCCAGCTACAATCCATTACTTTTACCTGAGGAAGGGGGAGAGAGAGAGATTGAGTTAAGGGCCAGAGCACCTTTCAGCGCTCTCTTCTGCATGCTAATTCCACCCGCGCTTTGGAAAAGGGATCAAAATCTGCAGGCTGAGAAACATGGCCTCTCGACTCACCGAAGGAAGGGAGAAATCCTCCTTCCTGCTTCCTGCCTCGCACACATACTGTATGCATATTAACGCACAGCTGCACACGCTGTTTAAATAAAGCAGGAGTGCGATGTTCCTCGAGTGTTACGCCGAGAGGCTGGAAACTGGAGATTGGATGTTATTCTTTTGTGTTTTTTTAATTATACACGATGCATTACAAAAAGCCCTCTTAGACTTTCAGATCAGTCAGCGTTTCCTCGTTCAGTCCTGCAGGTCTGTGGATGAATAAACGATAACGAAGAGCTTCGCAGGCCTACCTGTCACACGCCACATGTTGCTCGTCGCGTGATGTCACCGACACAAATTATCCCCACCCCCTAAAATTTCCCATGCACGCCAGACAGCGAGCGCGATGAGCATTTGTGCAGAGAGCATGAAGCAGAGGGTGATTTTTGAGGCGCTGCTTAAAGCTATCACTATCCGAGTGGAAAGTACACATGACAACTGGTTTGCAGGTTCCAAATGAGAAACCACCACAAACAGTGTGGGTGGGGGTGGTGGGAGGAAAAAAAAGAAAAAGAAAGAAAGAAAACAGCAGCCCGGATTGGCACCCAGTGACAGTGATAAATTTCACCAATCGTCCAGTGTGAAGATCTGTCTAATCTTAGCGGTGGCTCGCAGCGGGGTAGGACCCCATCACTCTCCCATTATTTGACAACAAAACATCCGCGGAGAGCAGCGAGCCAGGTTCAGTTAGCTACAATACACTCCCTGCATACACAAATACCCAGCGAGGGGGATTATAAAGTGGCTCTGTAGCCGGCCGTTAAAGGGGCAGGCCATTAAAATGCAGCCGCAGCTACCTATCCCCGCTCTGACCGTGGAGTGGTTGAAAGAGAACAAAACAAAGCCGTCTGTCAATAGCCTTTAATTTTGTATAGAGAGCAAATAAAATTCAATGCCTATAATGGCCTTCATTTTCCTCCAGACTCTTGAAATTGATTCGATGGCTTAATTTGGCCGCGGCAGGTGGGATGCGATTGGCAAACGTATACGGCTGCATGCGGTTCACCCCAGATGACTCAATAAACAGCATTTTCAGCAGTTTAGCAACAAAACATTTTTCCGAGGCCATGCATCGCGGCCCGTATGCATCCATCACGGCCATGTGGCGCAGAGTTGGCAGTTACAAGCTCGGCGTTTACACCCAAAATGTTATTTTGATTTCACTGACACAGAGATAATGTTTCATAACACACAGTCAGTCACGAATTAGCCCATCTGTCTGTTTGAGCTTCCCGGTGCTGAAGGAGTCTCTGTGTTTGTGTTTGTGTGTGTGTGTGTGTGTGTGTGTGTGTGTGTGTGTGTGTGTGTGTGTGTGTGTGTGTGTGTGTGTGTGTGTGTGTGTGTGTGTGTGTGTGTGTGTGTGTGTGTGTGTGTGTGTGTGTGTGTGTTTGACCACAGTGGCTCAGCCCTCTCCCCACCAGGATTCACTGACGGCTGTCAGCTCATTGAGTGACTCCTCCACAGATTGTATTTGAGCCAAAATCCTGATCCCTCGTCTCGCTGCTCGTCTCGTGCTTTGCCTGCTCGCCCCCCCTCAGCTCGCCGGCGTGCATATGCTGACACGTTCGCGCATGTATATACAAGCGCTCACGCACACGCGGTGCGGACGGTATGCCGTGCTGCAGCTCGTGGTGTGAAACTGAATGTGAAAGTGAAAGCGTAATTCAGTCCAATTAGCCGATCAGGTCCAGCTCCACATCTGCTGCTCTGGCCTCAGCGCCCGATGGAAGAAACAGTCTGATGCTTTTTGTCAAAGAACTCGTTCAGGCTTCTTCACCTGACGTCACGCGGCTCAGTGGCCTCAAGTCAAACAGCAGGGCTGCCTGTAATGCGTCTGTTTATCGGTGAATCAGCGTCACACCGCCGCCGTGAACGCCATCAATACAGACGTTCCTGTTTGGGTGTTTAACCTGCATCCGTTGATTTGCACAAACATCTTCACATACGTCGACGCTGGGATTAATACGTATATACTATGATGGAAAATTCCTGTTTTCTACCTGACTGATGCGTATCAGCACAGCAGAAATGCATCAGTTCCATCACAGGCACTCCCCAGGCCCGGCTGGGACACCTGCTGTCAGGTGTGTGCTGGTGACATCACACCACACAGCTGTTTGATGTTTGGACAACATAAATAAATCAGACTGTGATCAGCTGATCTGATCCTCTCTGACACCAACTGACCTGAAATATATTTCATGTTTTTGCTCATCATCAGATTTCTGTAAATATCTCTGATTGTGAGTCTGATGCAGCGACACGTTTCACAGACTGAAAGATGAGGAACGCTCCAGAAACACCTGTTTGGATCATTCACAGGTAAACAGGCTCACTGATAACAGGTGTGGGTCATGATTGGGTATGAAAGGCTCAGTCGTTCATAGAGGATGGAGCGAGTTCACCACTTTGTGAACACATGAAGGATGGAGGAGATTAGCACATGAACTTTTAGTGACAATGACTTCATCTGGATGATCACAAAGGAAACAGTCTTGGAGCCCTCTGTGGGATCAGGGCAGCGTGTTGGTGGATTTTTCAGCTTCTTCTGAGGAGGAAACCTTTTCAGAAGCTCCGCTCACGTCGGTCTGACACCTGAGAGGAACACCTTCACGCTGACTCTGGTTGCTTCTGTCCTCCTCTGACTCTCTGTATCGTCTGGCTTCGACGGTCCTTCTTCAGAGCTGGTGAACGTCTGATTTGCTGTTACGTATTTGACCAATTGAACTTTGCACATCCTGTCGTACATACTGTTTGTTTTTTCTCAGTATATATTGTTTTATATTCTGTTGTATATTTTGTGGTATATCTTGTTTTGTATATATATTCTCAATATAAATATTTTGTTTTTTATAGTTGCTTTATATATATATATAGTTCTCTCTCTTTTCTAATTTTATTCTAATTCTATCCCTGTAAGGAGCTCTGAACAAAAACACTCCCCTCGGGGATAAATAAAGGATTTCTGATTCTGATTCTGATTCTGATTGAAGACGACAGTGAGGCTGAGAGGATCGCAGTCGTTTCTTTAAAGCCGTTTCAGCCTTCGTATCGTGGTCAGGAAGTTTCTCCACGTTGGTCATCGTGTGCCCCCCCCCCCCCCCCCCCCGGCGCTCGGTGCTTCTGGCCTGACTGACCGACGGCTCTGCAGCTGATCTGTTCATCTCGTCAGCCTCCTTCTCCTTCTCCTTCTCCTTCTCCTTCTCCGTCTCCGTCTCCGTCCTCTCCTTGTTCCTCATCAAAGAGGAAGTGGGAAGCCTCACACTGCTGAACAATTTTGATCATGGTATGAATTTTTAAATCTAAATCCAACAGGAAAATGAGTTCAGCTCTGAATAAGGAATCAAAGCGTTGGGAGTGTTTTTCATATCCTCCTCCTTGTCAAACTCATCTTTTATTGTCTCTTTTTCCCCTCGTGCTCCCTCTCCCTCTCCCTCTCTCTCTCTCCACCCGTCGCCTCCGCACACCATTTTCTAAACAAGTACAAAGAAATGATGATGCCCAGATTGAGAACCGGTGCGATTTACATGACTGATTACAGTGTAATTTCACACTTATTTGCATGGATCTCCTCAACATCCTCGCCGAGCTAATGGATTGTTAGAGCTCTGCAGCTCAGGACATATAAATGAGGATGAGCGAGATGGAGTGAAAGACGGAGAGGAAGAAGACAGGGAAGAGACAGAGAGGCAGACAAAGTTCAAGTTAAAGTTCAAGGTCGTTTATCTCCATCGCCCTTTATCACGCCGCGTCTCCAAGGACTTTAAAGGGACAGACGGAAAAAGAAAAGGAAGACAGGAGTGGAAAAACAGAAAAAATCCAATTACAGCCAACTAATCAGCAACCAATCATAAAACAAAGTGAAACAATGCGTTGAAAGGACGCGGCTGCTTACCGAACCTCCTAATCAGCCCGAGAAAAAGACAGACTGATGCTTTATTAAGCGCTGCGAAATCTGCTCTGCAAAATGGCTGCGCTCGTCTCTGCAGGGCCGGTTCGTCTCATCCAGACGAGGCAAATGAAACGTACGACTCCCTGTTTACTGCGTTTTAAATGGGCTGCACCAAACAAACGAGGCTGCACCCAAAGATTAGCTGCTGCTTATACCCCCCCATCAAAGCTAAGAGACACAGCTAGCTTGTTAACAGTATATTACCTTTGCAGAGTGAATGGTGTGAGAGGGACGGCCGGAATATGAGAAGCATCATCAGACTTTAATTAAACAACATGTTGAAGGGTCGTTAAAGAGAGCAACAAAATGAACCTCAGATTATAAAACCTTAGATTAAAAATCAGGAGAGCTGCGTGAATCCGATTCACTCTGAAACACTTATTTCAGCATTTCTGCGTCTGTAAATCAGCAGAATCGATGATGATTATGTGCCTTATGGTTCGTGTCCAGTTTCACCGTTTAGTGTCAACATTTTAGGAGTTTGGACCAACTTAATGTCCTCACTTTAACACGTTGATGCCATGTGCAGATATTTTAGGGGAGAGAGAAGAAGTTTACAGAATTGTTCAGCATTCAGCAGATTTAACTTTATTACCATTAAAAGCTGAGATGTGTGCTGCAGAGCTCGCAGGCCAGAGAGGAAAACACGCCACAAAATACTAATTAAACCAATTAAAATACAGAAAATGTGAGGCTTAATTACCAAGCTGGTCGTGGCTGTGTTTAAAAGGAACCGGCAGTTATTTTCCAGTGTTGCACGATTGTATTAAAACTTATTTTTGGAGGTTGTGTCCCAGCTGCTCCCGTGACTTCCTGTTTACGTTGTCGGTTGCCTTTATTAGCACCGCCGAAGCAGCTTGATTTAGTGAGTCACCGTCGAGACGAGCAAGGAGCTGCTGAGCCTTCAGGAAGGACTTGAAACACCAGCGTAGTGATGGAGCTGTGAATAACAGGCGCAGCCTCATTCACGTTTTCATCAGGTGCGATGCTGAAAGATGTCAGAGGCTGTACAGATTGGATTTTGTGCATCATTGTGATGTTTGAGGATTTATTTTGCTGCTATTAGTGTCAAACACGTGTTACAGGGTCCACATATCTGACTGTGAAGCTCGAAAGCAGTCCAGCTCGGCTCCATAAAGTGCACTATTTCATTTTTCTCCACAGATGCCATTTATAGTTTTGTCTGAGAATTTCATCAGTGCTTTTATGAGAGGTTGGCCGTATTTGACACCACTTTTATGAGGCCAGTTACTTTTTATGTGAAGCCTTCAGTGGAAATGTTGATGCGGTATGATTGCTGGATTGGGAAGTTTATGGGGATCAGTACAATATACAGAGGCTGCGTTTAACAAAAGGAGAACATCCGACAAAGAGTCGCTCTGAGTTCATCGTTTGAACCTTCGTCTGCGGCACATGAACGTCTCATTTGTGTTGAATATTTCGCCCAATTCTCAAAATTCGGTTATTTTATATTTCCGTTCCTTCTTTTTTTCTGCAGTGGCCCCAACTCTTTCTTTTCTGGCAACAAGTAATTAATTTCCACTTGTTGTCATTAGTTAAACCAGTTAAAAAAAAAGAATTATGGCCAAGTCCATGCAAATAGTGATTAATTGTGGCTGGCTTTGGTCCATTTGTTCTCATGGAGGCTGTGCAGGGAAGCTCCCGGGGTGATTCATTTCTCCTGCTTCCACAGATACGCAGCTCGTCTGCCTTTTCATCACCCTTTTTGTTTCTCATTGTTTCCCTTCACTTTCATCATAAGCCGCATGCTAATGTACAGTGCGTCTGGGGCCGAGGCTGGAATATATCATTTTCTGATTACATTCTATAAATGGATTTGTGGTTATTTGCACAGAGGAAGTGTCATGGCGACATTCGATATGAAAAGCTGACTTTTCTGTGCAGGTACAGCCGCGGCAGCTTGTCAGAACGTCCGTCTGCTCTGCGGCAGCTCGCCGCTCTGACGGCGAACGCCGCTGAGGGAATTACCGGCCGTCAAGGGGAAGCTCTATTAGAATATCTGTGATGGATCCCAGAGTGAGAGTCGACGTCGAGGCTTTTTTCACTTTTTTTAGGCACCTTATGCATAAATGGTGCAATTCAGACTGCTACTTAAGCCCTTTGCAGAGGTGCTTAAGTCTTCTCGCGCACGCAATTTCCTCCCCGCTCATTCTGACATTGAACTGAAGTGCCGAGTCGTCCTGCTCGCAGCGAGTTGCACACTCAGAACGGTCATTTGCATTATTTAAAGGTTCCCGTGAAATCCAATACAGCGCGTGACACATATTTATACAATCTGAGAACGAATGACATCTTTGTGAGATAACAACAAGACACCGAAGCCGGCGGCGCACACACCTCAGGGGGGGACCGTCTGTGGAAAACCTCAGACTCATCACGGCTTCGAGGCCTCGTCAGCTTTCATGTGTGTACAATTTAAATACAGGAAGTGAGAAATAGATCGAGCTGATCAATAACAAACTACTACATGGAGGTCTGCCTCAGCAGGTCAGCTGCTTCACTTTGACTAGTTCCACCTCAAACATTTCTTCTTAATTGGAAAATCTAATTTAGCTCATTTTAAGCCACTTCAAGTGCTAACGTCCTAATTTTAATCTCAGGAGTTTTAAAGGTGGACGTATGCACTGTGGTGAACACATACGCTCGAGCAAAAGCACAAACAAAAGGGAAGTCTTCCTCACGTCCACAGGTGCCTCCGGTGTTTACTGCTGTTCAGCACGTTCAGCGTGATCTTCCAGCTTTTACCCTCAAAATATCAGAAAGCCGCCCGGTTCAAGGGAAACTCAACAACAAGATCTAAAGCCTGACAAACATTTTGTTATGGGCGACCAGAGGGAGCTGAACAAACCCCTTGGACACTTTAAAAAATCTTGTGCTGGCTGAATCACCAGCAGGTCTGACCTGCTGTACTGCAGCTCCAACGCCTCTCCACCACTTACTGTACCGTACCTCGGTCCAGTCTGCACTAAACCCCCACGCTGCCACCCCCTCCTCGCTCTCTACTGTACTCTTTATCTCTCCCTCTTTGTCTTCCTCTCCCTGTGTGTCTTCCTGCCTCCTCCTCACCACGGTGGGGCTCTGCCAGGGGCTTGTGATCGGATTTAGCGCCGCGTTCTCACTCCGTCTCCCAGAGATGAGTGACAGATGGTGGCCATTAGTGTATATTCCATGCATCTGTTGCAAGGCGCTAATTTATCTCATTAGGGGAACGTGTGGAGGGGGAGGAGGTGTGTGTAGGAGCGGGATGGAGCATTTTATTATGAGTGTAAAACACAGGGAACGATGCGGCGAGCTGGCTGATACAGAGCGAGAGGAAGGGGGCGGAGCGTCGGAGTCAGGAGGTCACAAAGTACAAGCGCTCGTCTTTGAGATTCCTCTGCATGTGTGTGTGTGTGTGTGTTTGTGCTTTATGGGTCATTCTGTGGCGCAAACCAGACAAGCCCACTCACATATGTGCACCCCACCCACAGACACACTCATGTAAGCAGCCACACCCCCACACACTTCTGTCAGACTGCGTGTTTACATTAAGAAAGGCGCACACGCTTTAATTAATGTTCCACACTGCTGATATGCTCATATATGCTGTATAAAGGCTGTGTGTGTGTGCGTGTGTGTGCGTGTGCGTGTGTGTCGGCGGGGGGGTGGGTTAGCAAAGCCTGCTGATGTATGCTGCTATTCTGTTGTGTGGCTTTTTTTTTTTTAAGCCTTTTGTTAAGAATAATATGTTTACCATGCTGGAGCCGTGTAAATATCATCCCTCGTCGCTTCTCATTGGCTGGCTGGAGGCCGTTAAAATCATATAGCACGACTAGCCTGTGTAGTTTAATAATGATCATAAAAATAAGCTTTATTTGTAAAGCACCTTTCATACAAGAACTGCAGCTCAAAGTGCTTTTCAACGAAGAGCTCTCATGCACCCAGAGCCTGGTAATAACAGTAAAAATAAGATAAAATGAAGGATGAAAATAGAAGCATCAGAGGACTCCAAACTCTTATTCCTTTACGACGGTCAGCAGTTTGAGACTTAACAGGCGGGAACTCACATGGTACTTCTTGTATGCGCGCTCGACCAATCGCAGCCTCCGAAGCAAACGAGCATAACAGAGTCTCCCGATTTCCCGACGGACACAGATTCACCACGGGTCCTGATTGACCAAAATAAACCCATTTCAGCCTGAGCGTCTTCCAGTCCCAGTTCAAACTGCAGGAAAGCTCAGCAACAATGCTTCTACTTGACACTGCATTAGAGAATAATAACACCTACAAATCTGACTGCAAACTCAGGCTGCTCCTGATTAACGATCTTCACAGTCAGCTAGTCGTTGATATACATTTATGATGTTTATTTATTTATTTTTGTGGCAGAAAAAGAATGGAATAAGTAACATTGTTGTGGATGATGTATATTTACGTATTAACTCGCTACAAACTCGTCTTAGTCGCCCCCACGGTCAAAGTCCTGGGTGTAAATCGCTGTAAATCTCCTCAGTTCGGCCTCCATCGGTCTCAAAGGCTGCGCTCAGTCCTGGTCCGGCTGGGCCCTGAAACCTCCTCACCTCCTGTGCTTGTCCCCCAGCACCCCCAGGCCCCCAGTCAGAGTCAGCTAGCTGCTTCTTGACGGATCGTTCACAGCAGGTTTATTGGAGCATCTTAGCTGGAAACAGGCTTGACGAGAACATTATTAAAAGCTTAACAGCGAGCTAAAAGACACAAAGAACATTTCCCAGATGCTAAAACGTCCTCAGATCTGTGTGGGTTTGCTGCTTCGAGCGCCTCCTTTCACATTACGGTCGTCTCATCTATTTTTAGTCAAAGAACAACGATTAGCGCAGCTTTAAATGATGTTGAAGTCTATGAGGTTGTCGTGGTTGCAGTCATGGCGATGTTTCGCCTTGCAGAGGTAACTTGTCAGTCAGGCGCTGTCTTTCATTGGATTTCCTCTTCTTCAGTGGTGGCTGTTCTGTTTCTTCACTATTCATTTTCACCAGCTCGTTATATTAATTCAGGTAACGATGACAGCTCCGCGTTTGATTTAATGGTAATAACGGTGCCGTGTTGGAACAAAACCTGCCATGAGAGATTATTAGTCTGATTGGAAAAAAATGCACTAAAAAGGTGATATATGCATTATTTTGGCATTAATACTCATTACTGAATGAGTTTTGACACAGTAGTGTAATTAAACAAAGGAAAGCCGGAGCATTGCTGAGACGACTGGCAGCCTCCTCCACATTTTACATTGTGCCAGTGCGACAGAAGTGAGCCTAAAGTTTTCTATACAAGATCTGAGTTCTGAAAACACCAGCTGAGAATCAATTTTAGCCCAACAGCTGGAAACTGGGCCACTCTGTGAGCTGTGGGGGCTTTTTTAGACGATTGCAAAAAATGAGCAGTGCTGTATTTTAAAGTTGACTCGGAATGAAAGAGCTAAAAGGTCAGATGCTCCAGCGTGGACGGAGAGGAAGCAGCGAAGGGCTAACAGGAAAATAAATGTTTATCTTTTACATTAAAATTAATACTCTAAGTCTGAAATATCATTATCTTTATTAGATGGTTTAGAAGGAGGTTTAATGTGGTCTGAAAAAAAAAAGGCCTCCAATCATTGGCACCGCGGCCTCATTTGTTTGCAGTAATTATACCTACAGTAGGTAGCCTAATTACTTCAACAATAACACACTGATGATTAAAAAAGCACAAATGTCGCCTCCACAGCCAGACCAGCCAAAGGTGGCACATCATTTATCCTCCTTATGGGCTTAAAGTGCAGAAGTGAGCGTGTTTAAATTTCTGTCCAAAGTGTTAACTAAAGTGGATTAGAGAGGCCGGCGCTCTGTTCACAAACTCCCTAATACCTCCAAAAGATTGTTTCAGCACATATTCATGAATAAAGAGCGAGTTTAAAGAGATTTGGCATCAGGGCTCTTATTGACCCGTCTTCTGTGTATGGTTTTGCGGGGCTATCTGGCAGCCCAGGGGAAGGATTTAGCCTGCCCAGGAAAAATCTAATATTTCTCCACATTAAAGTCAAATAAAAGCCACCTGGCAGCCCCTGTGTGTGTGCGGCGGGGAGATGATACAGTGGTGACCTACAGCTATTCACCGGAGCCCGAGTTAAACACTCCGCTTTGGCCTCCTGCTATCTGCTCCGGGTGCCACGAGAGGTGACACATTCTCATAAGCAGGCGGGAGGCCACAGTGGGTGTTGATACGCTGTCCGCTGATGTGTGTGTGCGGGGGGGTGCGGGTCCAGAGCGTCGCACAGACCGATGGTTTCATTTCTGATTTTCGCTGTGTTTCGTAAGATTTCTTCATTTTTGGTTTAGGTTTTATTTCACACGAAGCTCCAACTGCTTCCTGTTCTTTAAATATGTAGAATTTAGGAGTGGAGCTCCAACACGCGCACACACACACACACACACACACACACACACACACACACACACACACACACACACACACACACACACACACACACTGTGTTTATGTGTGTGTGTGTGTGTGTGCGCGTGAGCCGTTCCTGCAGTTATATTATATTTAGGATACGGGCTGTGCGTCTCGTGTAAGAAGCTGCAGCTGCATTTTAATGTTTATTATTTCATGCATGGGAAGCGTGAGAGGAGACAGCCGATGCATTTTGAATGCAGGGAAATCGTGTCATTTTGTTTGATTTATAATTCAAATAATGTGCTCTTTTAGTATTTGTAGTATTATTTTTAGTATTTCTGTGGAGCGTTACACATGAATTTTAATGAATTAGTGTCTGTCAAGGTGTTATTTTATATAATTTGAAACAATCCAGAATATAAACACAGAGGCAATCATCATATTTTAAACATGGCTGTTAAATATGAGCTGTTTTATTGTTGAGTTCAGTGCATTTACTGTCCGTTTTCTGAGTAATTTCTCAGAGTGACTCGTCTTTTCAAACTGCTCTGCCTCATTTTAAAATCAGTTATTCATTCATCAGTTAAGCTCTGGCAGCGAGACATAAAACATGTGGATTTTTACATTTTACTCACACTATATGAAAGCTGGAAGAACCTGCACAGCAGTGCTGGTAGGCCTGCAAATACGCAGTACCAGAGTACAAGTAAGTCAGACACATGAAAAAGAAAATCCACTGAGCTCTGCTGCAGCAAAATATCTGCTGTGTGTTTGTCCTTCGAGACGAAACCAGAATCCAAAAGGAAGAGCCTGCTCTGGTTTCGTGATGGCGCCCTTTGTGCTGCATTCATCTGAAAACGCCTCTTTTAGCTTTCGACATCTGTGGGAACCAGATTCTGACGCAGCCTCTCGAGTCTCGCTTCAAGCAGCGACGTCATTAACTCGGACGCACGTCTCGCAGCTCGCGCCGAACAAACATCCATCGGGGAAAAGCGCGCCGCTAATGTCAGATAGCTAATTAGCTGCTCAGCTGCGGCACATTAAACAGCGTGTAAACGTACCTGCTCGTGTCACGTTGGTCCGGTTCGATGCTGCTGCTCTTCAGTGCCACGAACAACACGCTGCCTGCTCGTGACACGCAGGCAACACGTTTGTTTACTTCCTCATTGGTGTAACGTTGGCGGCCTGCCAGCAGCTGTCAATCAAACACAGACACCGACATGCCCCCCCCCAGGACCAAAGGGAGCGTTTCATTTCTCTTGAGATTCCTCTTTTTTTCTCTATTATCAATATTTAAAACACATTTATGTTGTTTTGACTCGACGCAGAAGAGGAGTGAATGTGATTTCAGCCGGACGTTCGGCGCCGCTGGCGTGAAGGAAGTGTTTCATACGAGGCCTTTAAGACAGCAGCACTCACACCATGGAGGCGGCTGATTTCCGCTGTCCAGCTGGTTGTGAGCGTTTCCAATCTGAATCTGGCATCACGGGGGGCTGAGGGGGTTTAAGTGGAGATGGATCACCTATCACACTCAGGCTGTTTCTGTATGGATAATGTGCACATGTAATCCTCTGGACACAATCACCTCACACTCCCACCAGCCATGTGTGCAGCCCTCATCGCGCCTCCAGCATGAGAAGTTTGATCTTCCTCATTTAAAAACTTCTCTGTTTCCTTGTGACAACTGGCTCGTTTTTATTTTTTAAAGAGGAGCCTCAAGTATATCTTACTTTTGTCTTTTATTGTGAAGCTTTAGAAAGGTGTTATCTACACAAACTGTGCTTACCTACCAAGCGTTTAACATCGAGGGTTTCAAGGACCAGTTGCTGCATCAGAAAAGTACAAATAATGAAATGGAAGGAGACGCAGAACGGTTTGATCAAAGTCTGAAAGAAAAGCGGTGAGCTTGAGTAACGTGGAGGGTTTGAACAGAGGATATAATCTCCATTTGAAATGTTACTGTATGATTTAGCTCTGTCAATCTCCTCCAGCGGGTTGCTTCGAGTTGCTCCTTTTTGCTCCTCTGTGCATCACGACTGACATTATCAAGAGATTTCATCATTTCCTGTGTAGTCGCTCAATTGGGAAAATAAGTGAAAAGTTGTTGCAAAGCAAAGAGGAAGCGATGCTCCACACTGGCCTCGTTAAATCAAACTTAACACCTTTCGGGATAAAAAAAAAGTCAGGTTTCATCGCAGGACTGGGGGGGAATAGCGGGATCTTTATCTCGGTTTACGCCGCCGCGGCTTCAGCGGAAACTGTTTTATTGGTATCTCTGTGTAGCTGCCTCCGTCTGCAGTCACATGTCTCTGTGAAGCCGCCGTATTGTGCGTTCGCCGCCGCCTGCAGCCACGCCGGATGAAAGCTGCGTTGGTGGTGGCTGCGGCTCAGATGCAGGCAGCCCGCGGTGAACTGGTGTGCAGCGACTTGTCTTTATGGGGGCCGGGTCACCGGGAGGTCGCCTTTCATGAAGGTGACAGATGTACAGCAAGATGCACATCACTGTGCGTGTGTGTGTGTGCGTGCGTGCGTAGAGGAGGTCCTCCTTTTGGATTTTTGCATTGATCAAATTAGACCTTCCCATAGATGAGAATGTTCATTTAAATGTCAACACTCATATTAGAAGCCTCCTGTGAAATATGGGGGATCGAGCAGAATCATTTAGATGTCAGCTTTCATTTTATATCTTCACATTAGTGATGAATGGCACCAGTTTGTGTCTACTGAGCAGATTCAAGGGGAAGGTCTCATCATGTCAAGTCAATATTCAAATTAGGAGATGCCTGAGATGGAATTTTTGTTGAGGGGAGGAAGGAGGAGAGCGTCAGCGATGTGAGTTTTTGGAGACTTTTTGAACAGGAATGTTTAATATCCTTCTGTCCGTTATCTCTTCGTCATGTCGCAGACGAATACACGGAGGATGAGGAACAACAGGATCGAAATAAAGGAGAAAAACTCAAAAATAGCAAATAAATTCATGACAACACAGATCTAATCTAATCTGCTGAAAGGTGTGTTCCTGAAAGCCGTTTAGGTGCGAGAGCAGCTCTTTATGCAGCTATTCAGAGGAGGGAATGAAAGCGGCTCCAGACTCCGAGAAGCCCTGAGGTCCCAGAGTTGCTGCGCGTCAATTCAAGTGCTAATTTGATAATTTGAGGGTTTGTAAGTGTTTGAAAGCCAAAATCTAGTTTTCTTCTTAATCGTTTATGTTGTGCTAAAATTGTGCATATTTCAAAATAATGTTACGTTTAATCAAATTACAAGAGTCAAGAGTACCGTGTGGTCAGTCGGTAGGTCGGTCAGTTGGTTGTTTGGTGGGTCGGTCAGTCAATTGGTTGTTTGGTTGTTTTGGCGGTCGGTCGGTTGGTCAGCCGGTCAGTCGGTCGGTCGGTCGGTGGGTCAGTTGGTTGTTTGGTGGGTGGGTGGGTCGGTGGGTCGGTCGGGCGGTCGGTCGGTTGGTCAGCCGGTCAGCCGGTCAGTCGGTCGGTCGGTCGGTGGGTCAGTTGGTTGTTTGGTGGGTGGGTGGGTGGGTGGGTCGGTCGGTCGGGCGGTCGGTTGGTCAGCTGGTCAGTCGGTCGGTGGGTCAGTTGGTTGGTTGATCGGTCGGTCGCTCGGTTGGTTGGTTTCAGGGTCTCTGACGCAGTAATGAAGCTGCCGTGTGTGCTCTGCTGTCCACTTTGTGTGAATTGAAGCGGCAGGTTGAGGATGGGAGGTCAGTCGGGGCCCAACAGCTTTCTTTTTGGGACCCTTAACGAGTGAATCCAGCAATGACAGGAGGAACATCTGGACTCCGTACGGCCTTTAATGAAGAACTGAGCTGAAAATAAACATTATTCCAACATGTCCTCATACTGAAACAACTGAATGGATCGATTTCCAGTGACTCCCAAAATAACTGCGAGAGCACCAGCGACAGGCATGACAGACCCTCCTAAACCTTGGTTATGTTCAGGAAAATCGTTAGCGTTACGTACGTAAATTGATTATGATTACCTTCCTTCATATGCTCCCTTTGCTCCCGTCATAATCACTACAGCCACTAGAGGTCACTACCAAGCAAACGGAAATATGGGTCGTAGCTCCAATACGTCATTGAGGGCAGGTTGTTTAACTCTGACTCAACATGACGTGCATGGAAAACTGTAACCAGCTGCATGTTTCTGGATGATATCCGTTACATCCGGACATGACGTTGAATAAAGGATGATATGAGGTAAAGGTCCACCGGTGGCTCGGCCTCTGAGACCACAGTGAAGGATGCTGTGTATAGGTGTCAGTGTACAGCACAGTGCTGTTCCTCAGCTGAGTTACTTCTACACTTCTTGGCCAAATCACCACAAACTTTTTACTGAGCCCTGAAGCAAATGCACATTATAGCTGCATCCCAGTGAGAGTCGGGCTGACACCCTGAATAATTCACTCCGCTCTATCAACATGTTTTGGAAAAAAACTGAAAGAGAGAAAAAGTCCTTGTTGCTTCGCTCCCTCCTCCTCAGTTTTTGTTTCATTATAAATCACACCACTTCTTTTTTCTTTTTTTTATTTCTCAGGCTCCGGTTTGATGTGCAGAGATGCACTGAGAGCCGTGTGACGCTAACAAAGCTAAAGTAGCTAGGATATACCCCTCTGAGAGACAGTCAGCCAGACAGGCACCCGTGTGCTTGTCAGCCTCCCTTTGTGTCAGCCACCTAATTGGGAACAATTAGCCCAAAGGTTGTTTTACATGGCAGAACATGATAGACTTCAGTTATTCCATTGTTCCTGTTTTCTGAATGGCGCTATCTGAATGAAGCTCTGATTGGAATTGTCTTTGACGACGAGGCACAGCGGCATGTCAGCCTGTCAAAAAGACACTTCCCGAAAGCTCCCTGAAAATAGGCGGCGGAGTCGGGGAGGTCATTGTCATCAAACGAGCAGGCGTGCAGTTTTACTGCATGTATCTCATAATCGGGCCGGGTTGGGTGCTGCGGGGGCGGCGGCAACAACAAGCCTCTCATTTCTATCAGCATTCGTACGGAGAAAATAAGAGGCTGTCATCCAAGAACAGTACAACCGTGCGTGTGCGATATGATCAGTTATGGTGATAATAAGTCATGATGGATTCTCATAATGGCTCCAATGGCTTCGCCACCGCACACACATCATCACCTTTCCCTTCCACGCTCATTTGCGAGCGCGCCGCGGCCAGCTCGGCCTGCTGGTTGCCAAATGGAGCTAACCCGAAGCCAGCCAGCGCTGAGTCTCCTGTCTCCTGTGGCTCTGGAGGGGAAGCCATCTTCTGAGGCCAAGGCAACGTCTCCTCCACAGATCCCTCTCCTCTGTCACGCCGCAGGCGCCGCGGTGTTTGTGTCAGGGCGCGCTCGCCTTCCTCCATGTTTGTTTTGGCTCGACGCTGGCCTCTCATTAAAAGTCAAGTTTGACCCGGTCAGCGCGGTCTGCGCCTAACGCCACAAAGAAACATCGTCCGATTCGATATTTATCGTCAGCTAACAAAGTTAGCTGCAGGCCTGCTGGGAGCTGATTAATATTGCAACGGGTTGCTCTTCGTTTAAGATAAGATAAACTGATCCCGGGCCAGAAAATGAAAGAAAACGGCGATTCCACTGGGTCCTGAACCCGAAGCCTCTGGCACGTGAAGCAGACATGATAACCTGCAGTGAGGATAAATAATGTGTTCTTTGACAGGGAACCAAACAGCAGCCGTGAGTCCGGGTGGCTTTAAAGTCTGACAGTGTAGCTTACATTAGCAGCATTAGCAGCTTGTTTTTATTCATGCTGAAGCTGCAGGAGTGTTTTTTAACTGCTGGGACTCCAGAGGTAGAAAACCTCCACTAGACACATTTCCACCTTTAAAATGTGTTATTGCAAACAGCAAACAGTTGCTTACATTCACACCCAGCAGACGCAAAGCAGCGTTATTATGAACTGCTTTCAGCTCTGTTTTGGTCTTCACCAGCTCCTGAGAAAACGTCTGTCTGGACGTCAGCCGTTTGTTGCCGGGCAGGTAGTGCTCGGCGGGTTAACGCCCGCGGCTGCTGGAAGTGAGAGCGATGAGAGCGGCGAGGCTGAAGCAGACGGTAAAACTGAAGGTGTGAGGCTAAAAAACACCGAGCGAGCTCCACAGCTGCTGATCATTCTCTGCAGGTTTGTCCGTCCGAGTGTTTTGATTCATTGTTAATATAAAACTATTGATTAGTGGAGTGTCGGTGTTAGTTTCTTTATCACTGACTAAGGATTTTTTGGTGTCCCGAGATGGTCCAACTTCTGTTTCAGAGGCTTTTCCAACCTGACAAAAATAAAAATCTGGAGGAAGTATTGAAGACTGTTCTTGTTGGGATTTTTTTGGGCAAGTATTGGACGTCGATGTGCAACTTTGCACCCACATCTTCTTCTGTTCTCTGCTTTGTGTTTGTATCAGCAAAATATTTTGTCGTGCATGTGCGTCCACGCCGTTTTGGGACACCTGCCACAGTCTTCCCACATCCTTTTGTGCTCTGCTGCTGGAGCTGAGTGGGTTTATGTGAGGGGCAGTATGGTCCTGCGGGAAGTGGGGGGTGGTGGTGGTGGTTTGTGTTGGCAGGCGCGCAGGCCTGATCCATGGCTTCGCTCTTTCTTTAGAGCCGGGGCCTTGGCTGTCGTTACCGGAAGTAGCAGCAGGAGGATGGCAGTGTGCTGTAATACCCAACAGTGTGTTGGTGTTGTATTTGTGATATAAATACAGAAAAGAAATACCTGTGTAGTCAAAGCGGGGTTGTGTATTTTTATGCCAGACGTGCACACATTACTCATTTTGTTTGTTTACATTGGGCCCTGTTATGAATATGATTTGCATGTGTATATCTAAGCAGGTCCTTGTGCATATGCATGGCTGTGCATGTTTTTCCTGACTCAGAGTGTGTGTGCGTGTGTGTGTGCGTGCCAGCGGGTGCAGCTTGCAGCTCAGTGTGTTTATATATTCCTGCTCTCAGTGTGCGTCCGGCACTGCGGCACTGCGCCCGGATTCACCTGAGGCCAAGGAATGTCCTCTCTTCCTCCTCCTCCTCCCAGCATCCCTCACACTCCTCACCCACGCCCTCAGCGGGGCAGCGGGCGCCTCCGCACAGCCCGGGCCAAGCAGACCTGCCGGGCATCTGGGTCGACTGAACCCGTCTGCGCTCACCTGGACCTGGACAAGGTCAGGAAGTTGGGAAAGAATACATAACTGCAAAATGCTCAGGCCCGGGGCAAAGAAGAGCAGAGGCAGCGTGAACCCAGCAGACCTTCTGTTCCTCTTCACCATGAACTGAAAAGGAATTCCACTGCACGGTCAGACCGGCCGGAGAAAAATCTACACTTTCTCCAATAATTCAATGATCATGAGGTTACAGTGAAAACAAAACGAAAGCAAAAAATGTAACTCAGCCAAGGTCAGTAAAAGTAGATGAGCTGCGTGTTCCGCTGCGTGTTTCCTTCGCCCAAAACACGCCGAGGCTGCTTCTCTGTGTTCAGGCTGCTGTGGGAACGAGTGAACTGGAGGTTATTCTGGGGATTTTCATGCTGTGCTGCACACCAAATAGGCAGAACCACAGTCAGTCAGAGCAGGCAGAGAAACTCAGAACTAACCCCGGGATCACTCAGCGTCTATAGCAAAAAAGCCAGATCTCTCCTTCGCCGCCCTGTGTTCTCACACAGCAGACAGCGTAGCTTTGTCTCGTCAATCCCACACTCCCAGAATTCAAACTAATACAAGCCCGGCCCACGAGTGTCTGACTCCGTCAGGATGCGAGCTACAAGAGATTTGCTTCACTTCAGCGCCTTTGAAACAGGTTTTCCCTCATCGCCATTGTCTGTTTGACTTTTAAAGACGGTACTCCCGAGGAATATGGGCACGGCATATTCCAGGCTTCGCTGTTAGACAGAAAAGAGGAGGATTGTGGGTAACGCGGCAGACGGCGGCCTCTGACTGGGAGCCGCTCGGCTCGTCTAATGCCAGCAGAGTTTGCGCTCGCCGTCGAAATGGGCCTGAACTACTTTTCATGCGGCGTAATTCCCTGGATGTTTTCCGAGGCCTTGATTCCTCTCACAAGCTCATTCTCTTCCTGTCACCGCCCCCCCTCCCCATCCCCCCCGTCCCCCCCGTCCCCTCTTCCTTACCCTCATTTTTATCACCGTCGTTAAACTGGACCTCCTCGCCCCCCGACAGCGGTTTTTATAGTCCTTGAAGTTATTAAACATGTATAATTACTTTTAGTCAGTTCTGCCGTGGGGAGATGAAGAGCGAGTGCAGAGGGAGAGGATGGAGATGGAGGGTGGGGGGGGGTACTGGAGACAAATAGAGTTGGTTTTTGTGTGCTCGTATATCCTCATTCTTCATGGAGAGAGTGGAGCGTGTGTGTGTGTGTGCGTGCGTGCGTGCGTGCGTGCGTGCGTGTGTGTGTTTGCCCTCCTGCTACATCCTGCTCATATTTCTTTTATTGGCTGTGTGGCGTTGCTGTCGGAGGGCCCGGGGCAGCCGCGGGGACAGCAGGTGTGGCCTCTGTGTGCTCCTGCATTAGCGGGTATAAAGGCGCAGACTGCCCGGGAGTGAAGTGCATGCTGGGAGCCATACGAGCAGATGCAGAACGGCCACCGGGCCTCTATTGTTTAGCGTCGGTGTTCATCTCCTATTCATTATTCACGGGCCGGCTGTGTTTGCGAGCGGGCTAATTTAATCTTTCTGTTTTTTCTGTTTCCAGGCCTTTTGAGCAGGAGACAGGAGTGTTAAGGTCAAGCTCCAGTAGGGGGCACTCACCCCGTCGTGTGCGCTGACAATTGATTCAGGTCATCCGGTGAAGGACGTACAGTAGGAAGTAGTGTGGGTTTGTGTGACATTTCAGACATGGCTTCTCGCAGGGTCCGCCTCCTACGAGCATGTGGGCGCTAAATATAAACCAGGAGACGCTCAGGAGGATTTAACTCCTGTTTAACCGGCCGAATCGGTCTCCTCTGCAGGGTTCAGGGAGGACTTTCCTCCACTCAGGGCGCAGGGGCTGATGGGTACAGGCAGGCGGCGGGTGGGGTGGGTTGGAGGGGGCTTTGGAGGGGCATGCTGGGTGTTTGCTGCAGTTTTGGAAGGGGTCGGCTGAGGACAGAGGAGTGGTGCACGCCTGTGGCATTTCTGTCTGCACAGGGACATCTGGTGGACGGAGACGGGACTGCAGCGTGAGGTTGAAACACACACTCGTCCTGTCGTTTGACTCGGTGGACGTTCGGTCAGCAGCAGGTTTCACAGAAGGTGTTTGGACTCTGAAGAGCCTCTAAAGATGGATGACCTGCTCTGTCTTTGTGCTGCTGTCACTAACTCGCTGAAGGATAATCTAATTATCAAGCTCGTTCCAGATGTGTTGAATCCTCTCCGCCGCCTTCTGTCCACATGTGTGCGTCCAGCTCGGCTCTGGACGTGGACGTCATGCGCGCTCTTCATGTGTGTGCATGTTGAGCTGAGCGGCCTCCATCACTGTGCTGCTCTGTTGTCAGTCTCGGCCAGTAGATGGCAGCAGTGCTCTGGATTTGCTTTACTGTAAAACCACAAAGCCCATGAACACCTGCATGTGAAGGAATGAAGCTTTTATTTATCTCTTATATTTTTTTACTCGCATGCTTGTGTGTGACTTTTTTAAACTGATTGAACACAACAAACACTCAGTGTGATTTCACATCGCAAAGGAAATAATGCTCTTAATGAGATTAGCTCATATCCTCCCGTACTCATCTCCTCCCCTCGTACAGTGAGTGCTGCAGGAAATTAATCGGAGCAGTTTACAGACACAGTTCAGTCATAACAAAGCTGCTTTTTTAGCAGATGTTCGCTGATTCAATTAGAGATGCCAAAGATGAGCTTCATCCCTCAGCGACGCACACGTGGCCAAAAAGCTATGATTAAAATAAAAGTCACATTTCTGCATGAATTTTTCACCTTAATTTCCACTAACATATAAAAATGCTCACGTGGATATTTAAAAACAAAAAGGATAAAGGGCCACCATCAATGATTATTTAAATTTTCCATTAATTTACTTGTTTTTTCTTCTCTAAGATGTCAGAAAACTGTAAAAAATGCCTGAAGATGATGTCTTTAAACGGCTCCTTCTGTCCAAAACCTAAATATATTCAATTTACTGCAACAGAAGCTGAAGAAATCCAACAGATGTTAACATTTGGGAACCTGGAACCAGAAGAATTTGGGGACTTTAAAACATTGTTCATTGAGCTCAGTTGTTGCGGACCGGTCTCTCATGGCTTCAGCCCGGCGGTGCACGTTTCTAACGCCGCTCTGGTCGTTACCCAAACGAAGCGCCGCGCTGACCGTGTTGCTGCACTGCAGATCTGCTGCTGCAGCAGGAAACTCATTCGTCTGTAATTATCGCCGGTGCTCTGATGTCATGCGCACATGCAGGGTTCCAGGCCTCCACCGGCAGCGGCAGGCTGAGAATAAACTGGGAAAGCCTTCCTGTGAATGTATCAGCAGCTCTCTGCCAGCTGCCTGTCTGGAATAAACAAACACGGGCTTATTTGTTGCAGGCGGAAATAGGCAGAATCAAACTCTACGCCGCTTATTAAAAAGCTCTCCTAATCTTTTGCAGAGCACACATTGCTCTGAGATAAAGACCACCAAATTAATTACCGGTTAATTATCATTTCTCACACTGCTCGTTCGAAAGAGGACAATGGAGTCTTTTTCCCTCCTTTTTCGGTCCCGCTCCTCCCCCGTACATAGGTTCTCCTCTCTTCCGTGGCCTGATAATGTGTTTATTTATTCCTGCAGTATATTTGGCACACACAACCTTTTCCAGTTACCTCTGGAGCATCTGCACTTGAGCATGCTGGGAGAGAAAAAGGAAATATGATTTGAATGCAAATCAGTGATGTAAACACAGACAAGCAGCAACATGTTGTGTTGATTATGGAATAATATTCAAATAGGAAATATTCAAGAGGAAAAAAAACCCTCAGCGGGGTGAATAATCACTTCAGTGAAACTGTCAATGAGTAAAAGGAGAGGAGGAGCGTTTACAGTAAACAGCGAGACGACTGCGCTTATCCCTTTGTCCTCTCGCAAGACAACATGATTAAAATATAATGTTTAAATTATGGAAATGTTTGATTGTGCATTGTTCGCTCTTTGTGGGCTCGTGACTGGAAGCAGCTGCTCTGGATCTGCAGACGGGCAGGTACCGACTGCAGGAGGATGAATTATGCCGCTTCTCACATGCCTTTAGGCAAGGCACTTTACATTAGAAAGAAGCCATTCAGGCTGGTTCAGAGCGACGCCGAGATGCTGCTGTTTAAACGATGAGTCGGATGACGCTCGCTGTCAAAAAGCCTGTGAGACCAAAACTAAGAGCGAATTCATCCTGCCGACAGTCTGCGTTTAGTCTCTCCTCGTCCTCTCGTGGAGCTCCAGAAACTATTCAGAACATCACCGAGCCACACCGGTTCCTTCATTACCACACACACACACACACACACACACACACACACACACACACACACACACACACTGTGGTTCAGCCACACATACATCATCCCGCTCGTCATAAATACTCACAAGAGCACAAAAGGTGGATTAATCTGCTAAAAATAGTCCCCAACAAACGCTCGATTTCCTGCTGTTTGAGTAACGCTCGATAACAACTGCAGCCAGCAGCTGTTTCAGGAAGTCATTGATCCTTTTTTTCAAAATAAAAGCATGTATTTATGAGCTGTATGGAAGGAACCAACGGGCTTGTCGGGAAGGATTGTTGGTGGTGGTCATTTCTTGGCAGTTGTGGTGTATCAGAGCGCAGACCTGCACCGAGGCCTGCCGTCCTCTGATGTGCAGATCTGTAGTGAAACCACGACACATTCTGTTATTTCATTCATTTTCATGTGAGTAAGAGGATGATTAGTTCCATGATATGTGCGTATTGAGGGAAAGTGATGTTCCAGTTGTTCCAGCTGCGTAACGAGCGCGTTCTGAACTTTACCGCCATCTGCTGGATTTTAAGATGCATGACGAGGCCACATGCTTCCATCTCGCAGCGTTAACGGACGTGGAAAGCAGCCCCTGAAGCCGCCTCGTGATTTGGATCCACTCCAAAATGCGTTGGCTTCCTCCTCGGCTCGAGCTTCACTCTTCCACCAAGTTTCATGGCAGTCAGGCTGGAAGTTTTTCTGTTATTCTGCAGACAAACAGACAAACAAACCAGACTGGAAACATCCTCGGCGGAGGTAAAAATCCTGAGCAGTCATCATTTGCTGCGAGTCGAATAATCAGCCTGCAGCTGGTTCTGGTTCTGGTTCTTTCTCTCTTCAAATACAAGCTGTCTCTCATTGAGTGCTGATTTCTGCTGCTGCCACAGACTTTGAAAACATATGTAATATTTTTTTACATCGGCCGTATGTGCAGGTTTCTCTCTTCTGGGTTTCACTCACTTTGCACAATAAATAAAGCGTAATAACGACGTCATCAGGCAAAGTGAAATAAATATTGCAATGTTCAGTTTTCAGAAAAAAATCTGTGAAAATCAGTGCCTCACTGTAAATTTGGCTGAATAATATTTGTCAGTTTTCTACAAGAGACTCTTTGATTCGCTGAGCTGCAGTCGGTTGTTTTTTAAGTTTGTTAACTTGGATAAACTTGTGAATCACGCTAAAGTTTCTGAGCATATTTTATTTATCTGCATCAATATGTTTTTAAGAGCTTCTCCATCACTTCATCATCCACGGTGAAACTTTGAGCGCTCTGGCACAAAATGTTGGACAGGACAGGAAGTGCAGCGCCGGCGGCCTCCCTGGTGGCTGCAGCCTCTGAGATCTGGTCCATTTCAGCTTTGCCCCTTTACCGCCTCAGTCCAACAGCTAATGACAAATCAGTAGAGAGGTCAGAGGTCACATCAAACGTGACATCGCGCGCACGGGAGCTAATTAAGTTCATCTCTTCGCTCTCGGAGTGAACGAGGCAGTTTCCTCTCAGAGTGGGCGACTTTCTGATGAATATGCAAACGCATGAAGCGAGCAGTAATTCTTCTTATTGTGGCGTTACAGTAAATAATGAGATGCATTTTTTAATTACAGCATTTATCTGTTTCATTTGTTGTATAATTAAATCTCTTCTGCAAAGAGTCTCACGCTGACGTGGAATCAAAGCTCAATGTGATGAAGTCAGATTTGGAGAAATGATGAAAAAGCGTTTTGACTCCTACGAGCTGTTTGAATTAACATTCATGTTGTCAGACTCTGAACAGTCCCGCCTCTCTTACACCACCCAAATCTTACTGTTTTTTTTTAGTTTTATTAACCCTGCCCTCAGATTTAATGAGATATGAGCCTCCAGTTTGACCACAAAAATAAAATTAGGATGAAGAAGCTGTTTACGTGAACACAGGAAACAGCAGTAAAAAAAGAGAAAGCGCTGCCCGAACACATTTGTAGCCTCGCTGTGGCAGATCATGAGACGTAATCCTGCTGGAACAACCATAATGACACTAATACATCCACTGTGAAGGCACGCCGGTGCCGGTGAAGCTCCTCTGGAGGCGAAAGTGCATTTTTAACCCAAACAGATTTCATTTCATCCTCTCTTTCCTTCCAACCAGACAGCTAAGCTGAACCCAGCTGCCATATTGCTGCTAGCGGTGCATGCTAAGTTTCCAGTTCCCTCACAGGTGCGGCGCTGCCTGCCCGCCCGCCCCACCGGTGGCTGCCGGTGTCAAAGACTTGACTTCGCTTCAAAGCTGGTGGCGAACAGTAGAAGGATGTAGTTGTACCGAGCAGCCCCCAAGTGTGCGTTTGTAGAGCTGCATGAATAAGAAGCCGCTGCAAACCTTTTCTTTGCAAACTGTAAAAGAGTCGCAGCCGCGGCTTTAATGCCGGCTGCCCTCCTCATAAAGAGCCAGTAAACAGGAGCGGCGGCGTGTTCTGGGGCTGAGCGGTGCAGAGCAGGTACACGGACACGATGATAAGACCGGGGACGCCGAGGAGACCCGGCACAAATGAAAGGCTAAGTAAGGCAGGCAGGCGATCTTGTCATCACATTAGCCCGGCCTCATTGTAATTGTGAGGCTGCTGCTGTCAGCCCGGTGCAGCACAGAGCTCCCAGTCAGAGCCGGAGCCAGAGCCCCGGATAAAGTGCTCCGCCGACTGGAGATAATTGAAAATCCAAAAAGACTCGGGCTAATTTGATTACGCCAGGCAATCGCTGAATTGTTCCCATTATTAAAGGGATTTGATTATGACATGAAGTCAAGTAATTATTGGTGCCGAAACTGCAGGAGCTGTCCCTTCTGATCAGGGCCTCTGCTACAGGGAAACAATGGTCCCCGTGTGGGGGCGGGGTTTGTGACGAGGAGCGTGAAGGTAATTCATGTTCAGGAGGAGTTCAGGAAAAACAAAATCACCAAACGTCAGCTGGAACTGTCCTTTAATCACCGCACGCTTTACCAAAGTGACCCTTCAGGTTTGAAATTAGATGAAATTTCAGCTCAAAAGACAGAAAGAAGGAAGTGTTTGGACAGAAATGCTGTCATGTGACGTCAGTGAGCTGCGAGCAGCACGCTCATGTTCACAGATCTGATCAGATTTTTCTCACTATGGTAAAGATCTTCCCTTCTCTCTGTGAACTCGTGGTATCAGGTGTGCTCTCGCTGCCAAAAGTCAACATGAAGACCGCTTAACCGACTCCCTGCAGACACAGGAGTGATGTAAAAAGTGGAAAATGGTCCCCATTAGGCCGATCATCAGCTGTGAGATAAAGTAAAAAAAAAAAAAAAACTGCAGTACAAATAGATAAAACAATAAAAGTGTAGTGCTGCTCAGCCCGATGTATATTACATTTGTGAAGGCGGCAGTATGGCTCTGCAAGCTGTTTTTTAATGGATCTCTGAGAGCGAACCTGCAGCCCAACAGACTGTCGTGCAGTTTCTGAAATACATCGCCAGGTTTCGACTTTTCACAGGTTTTAACGACAGTGAGAGCAGAAAAAAAAAGTGAAATTGCAGCAGTTTTAGCCCTTCACTTTTGATTCATCACTTCCTGAGGACGAGGCAGCCCTACCGACAGCAGAGCATAATTTGGGCAAATAGAGTGAAACTACAGCGTCTCACTTAGGGGACGAGGGGGAAGCTCTTCTCTGTTTCTGCCCCGCTTAAGTGATTTAGGCTGATGGGATGGGGGTGTTTGTGTGGCGCAGCTTTTTGGCTCCACGGCAACAAATCTGCGTTTACTTGCAGGGGATGTTCCCGAGCGGGGACAGGTGAATAAAGGCGAGTTCAATAGTTCGACACGCTCATCACTCTCAGCGTCTCCTCCCCTCGTTCTGCCCGCTGATTTAAATATCAGCTGAATTCACTGAACACTCCCATTAAGGCCAGAGACAAGCCGAGTGTAATGTATGCCCCCTCATGCAGCTTCCTCCTATTTGCCGCACACACCGGCTCTTCTTCTTCTGCCTCTGGGCGCTAAATTCATATGAGGGATTAAGAATCCTTTGTCACTGGACCCCATTGACATTTGAGTGAGCATTAGTGAAATTATAACTGCATCTGGACAATATCCATCCACGCTTTGCTCGCCGGGCTGGGGGAGGCGCTGCAGCCGCACGGTGCCACCAGAAGGGAGCAGTCTTGTGCCTGGGAGTGTGTGTGTGTGTGTGTGTGTGTGTGTGTGTGTGTGTGTGTGTGTGTGTGTGTGTGTGTGTGTGTGTGTGTGTGTGTGTGTGTGTGTGTGTGTGTTTGTGAGTCTCTGGCTGTGCTGTGCTGTACATACACACGGGGTATGCAGAGATGGGAGTGTGGAAGTGTGAAAGAGTGATTTTGTCCCTTTTGTATCTCGGCGAGCGGCGCCCTTAGTTCTGCTTGGATGGAGGTATGAAGAGTCACAGTGGGGGAAGAAGGCGCAGCTCTCTTTAAGGCAGGCTTTACCCAGTCGAGTGTCCCCATTTGAGACACAGTGCCCAGCTTATCCCCCCCCACCAAAGCACCTTTGACTAGGCCGGCCTCGCTGTGCTCCCCCCGCCCCGCCGGCCCAGCGAGGGCACCCGGACCGGCAGAGATGACTCATCCTCAGCCTCCCTCGCCTCTCCTCTTCCTCCTCTATCTCTCTCCCCTTTAACCAAATTTGAAAGTGACTGTTTGTAATTCACCTCTGGCTTGAATAAAGGCGCGCCGCCGTCCGAAATGAGCTTTATATACTGTAGATGTGCGACGGCTGGTTGTGCTCCCCCGTCCTCAGTGGCAGCGATAGAACACGAGTGGTTTGAGGTTTATTTATTTATGCCTTTCAGGCTCTCCTTTCCTCTTCATTTTGGGGCTAAGAAACGGCAAGCAAGTGGCGCTGAGGCTGCAGAGATTAGGTTAGCATTGATTGCTTTATTGGTGTGGTTGGATTGTTTCGTATCTGGGAACATTTGATGTAAGCACACACATTTGTCTTGTCTCGTGCTGTCTCTGCGTCGTCGAAAAATCATTCATTTCTCTCAGTGCGTGGGATTTATTGGTAATACAGATGCGGGGGGGGCAATGTTTTCTGTTATGTACACTGTATTTTCTTCTAATGATGAATTGAGATATAAGTCCAATCTGTGGCCCTGCTATTATCACACTCACTGAAACCCTTGCAAGTAATGTTCCAATTTTAATCAACACCTAATTACATCCAATAATGCACATGTAGCTAATCGTCAGCTGTAATTACTACGTATTCCAGCCTGAGAAGTATAGATCCGACGTGCTTATTGGAAGCTCTGCCGCTGCGGACTTTTGGATGTACAGCGGCATTGATCATAAAAGTCAATCATGACACACATTATAGTAACTTTTTTATGAGGGCTCTGTGGCGTTATGCAATCCCTCCTCCTCAGTTTGATGCCCGATCCTTTATTTATTGTGCTGAGCTGGTGCTATCCCCTCCAGACCTCATTGTGGATGTGTTTGAGCACGTCAATACCATACTCTTTTGGCATCAACCATCAATAGTCCACCCATTAAAATGTGGAATTGCTTAACGCAACACAGTAAGATGCATTTCTCTGTATGGAGACGGGTATTTGCAAATAGCCCTCAGATCAATGGTCTTTTACTGCCTTCTGAAACCATTGTCTGCAAAACAATTGGAAATCTTTGGGAGAGTATAGTGGGGGCAGTGTGAGAGGAGCTGGAAGAGGCGAAGCATCCCAGCACAGCGGCGAATTAATTACCCTTGTGAAGAATGAAGGTCTGTGAGATTTGCTTTTTGGGCCATTATCAAGTGACACTGCAAACGATTGTTTGTCCCTCTCTGGGTAATGTAGCCCAAACAACGGCTGGCCCAGGCCATCATATGGATCATTAGCAGCTCGCCGTGGGACCCCGTCCTACCAAGCTGCCCTTCTGGTGGGCTGAGGGGGTGCTGGGTGCTCTCCCTCCTTCTTTCTATCAGGGGACAGACAGCTGACAGCCCACAGTGAGGACGGGCGCTGGATGCCGCTCATTAGGATTGGATGCACTCGGGTTTGGGTCGTCTGAGAAAATCCCATCGGGCGAGAATGCGGCTATTACTGTAACTGCTAGACTGCTGAGGGACACCAAAGCTCATGAAGACACCAGGGAGACGAGACGGTGCCCTCAAGTCCAAATAATAAATGCCAGCAGTGTGTTTTTGTGGATGGATTTTTATTGTTGGGTTTATACTGGAGAGCTTAAGATAATGAATAGCTCATAAAAGGAGATTCTTCACTCTGAAACTGATGTCTGCGCTGCTCAGGCTTTTCGGGACTTTCCTGATTCATTTCATGCACATCACACAGAGGAGAGGCACCAACTTTCCCCTCTCAGTCAACAATGGTGACGACATGCAGCTCAATAACCAGCCAACCCAGAAGTGTTGCAGCATGTCCAGGAGTTTGCACATCCGCCCTGCAGAGCAGAGGCTTCTGTTCTGATGCGATGATCCGCCGGACGCTCCGCTGCTAACGTGGTTTGTCGAGACACAAGCTTCGGCTGTTTGACTCCGCGGGACGAGTGGACAGACCTGGTGGTCACTCCATGGTGGACACTCTGCGTGAGACAGTGTTGCAGTGTTTATTGTTGTAACCCAGCTTTGATGCATCCATGTCTCGCTGGCTGAAGAGATTTTGAATAAAGGCCTGTAATTTCACAAATGCAGCTATCTTCCCGGCTTGATTACAAAGGACAGACGGCCAAACCTGATGTTCATCGTTCATGTTGGGATGCATTAAAAACCGCAGCTGTCTGTTAGCCCTGAAACATGTGACATGTCGTCATAACGCATCATCAGCACGCGCACCGTTTGGGAAACCAAGCATTAATATGTCAAAGACAAAACATTTTAGGGCGGATTTGGTTGTCTGAAACCATATTTCGGCTTCTCGTTCGTGAGGAAACTGATCTGAACTTCGCCTCCATTCCTTCACAAAGGAGCACAGATAACAAATGTCACAATTTAAGGTTTTCTATCAGCACTAAAACAAACAAGCTAACGGAATAAAAAACAAAAAACGAGTAAAACAGTTTACCTTGAACCTGTGGTCCAATTTGTTTGTCCAAACAAACATATAATTTAATTCCTTTGCATGTTTTGAATGTAGTGTGCATTGCAAGAGAAACACATTTCCCCGGCGAAATGGGAAAAGCACAAACAAAATTGGCAAGGTGCTGATGGATTTTATGTACAGAGGATGCATAATGCCCCGTGTCAAAAAAGCAAAGAAAAAATTTCCTGTTAAATATGCAAAATCCCGGCTGTCTATTGAATGATAATGGCTCGGCACCTTGTCGCTGGGTTGCTGACTCCGTTGGCTGCGCTTCAAAGGCCTGTTGACTAACTTTGAAAAGACCTTGTGTTTCCTGACTCTGGGCTTTCTAAGATTGGACAAATGCAGCAGAAAGAGGGCTGTACGAGTGCCAGTCACGGCTTCCCCGAGACGCCGGAGGGATGTCAGCCTTTGAAGTGATAAAGACCCACTGTTTCTCAAGACAGCCGTTTCAATATGGCCGAGCTCTGTGATGCGCTCATGTTTTTTAAAAATGACCGTGTTGCTTTTGCGCGCTGCGCCTTCTTTTTTTTTGGGGGGGGGGGGGGGGGGGGGTCACATGCTGCATGAGTTCAACTCTTCACAGTTTCTCTGAAGTATCTTGGTTCTAGCGTGCTTGTGGTGTTACGGCCGTAAGTATGTGGACGCCCTGGCGTCTGGGGGTGCCTTTCAGGGTTTGGACTGGGCCCCTGAGTTCCAGTGGAGGGAGATTTTAATACAACAGTGATACATGAGATAAGTGAGCTTCCACTTTGTGGCACCAGTTTGTCGAAGGCAAAACATCAACACCCCCGTGCACGAAGCCGGCTCCATGAAGAAATGGTTTTCCAGTGTTGTGTGGAAGAGCTTGCTTGGCCTGCAAAGAGACTTCAATCCATCCAACGACAGCCGGACTACCCTGCAGCAGAAATGTGCTGTTGAGCCCCCACCCGACCACCTCCCACCCTCTGTTCCCATGAAATACAGTTTGCAAGCGAGAACAGGTAAGGGTGCTGGGGCAGTGGCGCACCTGGCCCGGTTGGTAATCCGACCTTGTGTTCGGCACCTTTTGGGATCAGCTGGAACGCCACCTGACCGCCCAGCATCAGTGCTGGACCTGACCAATGCTCCTACAGCTGGATGGAAGCAGCCAGGATCTACAATCTGGAGGTGTATGCAGTAATGATGACATGTCCACATACTTTTGGCCATGTTTTGTGCGCCACTAATTCATCAACAATGCCGCGTCCTGATTTAACCAAATCCAGTCTGCGTGGCGAGTTCTGCCCCCGCCACTTATGTCACATGTGTAAAGGCTTAATAAATGGTGTGTGGAGCTCCACTTCATGAAAAATGGGCTGCTCCTCGTAATCAATGCGGGAGCAACGTGAATCCGGCTGGCCATTATTCCGTTGGCCTAATCATTTGAAGAACCAGAGACAAACTAGCACCTGTGCTCTGAGCATTGATCATGTGTAGGTATTCTATTAAATCTAATAATACACTTTCTTTTGGCTAAATCACCCTGCACATTTCAATACCAAATGACTTCTGTTCATTCTATTAAAGTGGAACTACTCTCAATTATGTTTCATAGTCCTATTGTCTGATACTAATGAAGATGAAACACTTTCATTTTTCCACTTAATTAGTTCATATTTAACAAAGGTGCTGTGCCATCAGACTCCAAGGAAGGCTGTTTCTTTTTTTCCTCCTCCTTACCCCCCTCTGTTCCTCCTTTGCCTCCAATGCATTGAAAATAATCCTTTTGCTTTCATCCTTCTATAGAAATTGCGTCTGTGTGTTTCTCCTTTTTTTTCCATGCCGACACTGTTTTAATTGAATTCCTCAAAAGAATCCACCTGATCCTCGGCACGTTTTTTTGTCGAATGAGCTTATGCGTCGTGAATGTACTGATACTCCAGGTCCAGTTGGCAGGCGGTGCCAAGGACAGCTAATTGAAGGTGAATTGATAATGCCCCAGCTGTCTGTGTGTTGCAGCCTCATAGCCGGTCTGCTGTGCGCGTCTTTGATAAGTAATTCATCTGTTTGGCCTCGCAGCACTGCCTTGTTGCTTTCATGTCACTCTCTCTGTATGTGCGTGTGTGTGTGCGTGCATGTGTGTGTGCATGAAGCCTTGGATGCTCCATCCCCCAGGCTATGTGTCTGTAGTCATGGTCAACAGGGGGTGAATCCTCTGCTCTCTCTGCTCTTGCACTCTTGGTCTCTGGGTGGCATTATAGTACTTCATCTTTTTCTCCACGGCTTCATTCTAATTGGATCCACTCCCCGCTTACCAAAAAAAAAGAAATCTCTGCGAGTCAGCCACCTATCCTCTCCTCAAAGTTCATCTTCAGAAAACAATCCAGAAGCGAAGCCCAGACGCCGACTGATGTGACACCCGGAGGTGCGGCTCACCGGGGCGCCGCCGACCTGCTCCCAGACCTCCCCCTGACGCTTTAAAGCCAAATTCCCTCCCCTCGCGTGACCCCCGTCAACGGGCCCCACCTCTGTTTTTGCAGCACGATTCATTAACATGTTTGAGGTGGACATGGCGGGCCACGGAGCGGCATCTGAATCAATGCCCTCGCCTCCCAATCTGCCCTTTATCATGTTAATATGATTTCCATTGATGGAACGCTTTTTCAAAATGGCATCCCTCTATGGTTTTACATATTGACTTTTTAATTCATGGCCCTCAGTGCCGCATCACTCTTGTTGTGCCGCCGCTGCAAGAATGCTCCCAGATCAGAGACGGATGCTGCTTGAGTGTGGAATTGACTTCAGGGCAGCGTTTTTTATTTTCTTTCTCTTTTTTTGTGCAGCTGTGTGCGTCTGCAGCTCCACCCTTTCCTCCGCCAGCCGCCGTCTCCCCGATGGTGCGTCTGTGTTCTCTCGTTAGGCCCGAGCCAGAAACGAAAAACAAAACTCCACTTCGGCTTCATCTCGCTTGGGCGATGAGTAACTTGCCTCCCTGCTAATGTTCCCACCAAAATACAACCCGGCCTCAATAATAATAATGTTTACAGCTTCTCCCAATAGCCAGTGGAGAAACGCCTGAACGTGTAACACAGCTATAACAGGAAATAGAGAATTTAATGCCCCGTAGAGTTACGTCACAGCAGCAGTAAAATATTTATTTTATTATATATTCCAACGACTGAAGGGTGTAGTTCTTATTGCGGCTCTTTTCAGAGTTCACCGGCCTGTTAGTGAGACCCTTGAGAGGTTTTGTTTGCATGTTTAATTAAAACCTGGAATTTCTGGAATATCATGTAATCAGAGATCCAGTCTCTCATGAGGTTTTTTTACTGGATCCTGCAGCTTGTTTCAAACACTCATTGCGTTTTTTTTTTTCAGGCCTGCATTTTGTAACTGGTTCATTAAAAACAACATTAGCAGCTAATGAAGAAGCATTCAGAAAACCTGGACTGAGACCTGGAAAGTCATGGAGATGAAGGCTTTGGAAAGCTCTGAGTTCACTTTATCAGTCCCTCAGTTTTCTTAAAGGATTTTATAGGACGTTCCGCCTCAGTGGCTTCATGCTCGGTGTCATGTGGGGGCCACTGCAGCTCAGGGGTGTCGGCCAGGAATGCCGAGGCTAGCGGTTGGATTCTGGCACTTAAAGCGTCCCCGAGCCGGACGCTGAACCTCCCGATGTGGGCATGCAGGAGGAAAAACTTCAGGCCCGGGCGCCACGTGCCAAATGAACGTTAAAAACCAGAATTGTGGTTGAATTGCCCGCCAGTTGTCTGATGCCTTTAAGAGACATCAAATAGCTGCAGTAAACTTCATCACCACCAACTGTGAGCGACAGTTCACTGCTCATATATGAACAATTAAACGGGAATAAAACCGTTGTCAGCGCACCAACATTTGATGCGCGGCGAGTCAGTCATCCAATCGCACGCACGCATTGGATCGTAAAAAGGTGTCGTTTACGGCGGCGGCGGCAGCAGCCAGCCAATCACTTTGTCTTTGCTTTGGCTCTTGACACCGAGCTTCAGCCACGTACGTCTGGGGTTCCTCTGTGGAGAGCCTCACAGATCTATGTTGAGCTCACTGATTAAGCAATGGCTCTTCTCTCCCTTTCAAATGACAAGCTGCCAGGGACTTTGGTTTTAAATTGTGCAATTAGTGATCTGGCATGCTTTGCTTGGCTTCAGTCAGACTCAAATCCCAGTCCAGGGCCTCGCCGAAGCACAGTCGACAACACATACTCCAGGAGCATTTGTCAGACAAATTCATCTGAGCCTCCACTTCCACTTCGCTCTCTGAGCACACTAACCTCCCTCAAATGTCAGCCAGAGTATTTACCGTCTCACCGGTGGGTAAACAGCGCTGATCCGGGTTCGGCTGCACCAGATTTACTGTGATTCTTCTCAATCAGAGCAGATAATAATTCACTCTTTCTGTTTTTTGTTTTTTCACACAGATACACAAAATTATGTTGAGTATGTACTGGCTGCTGCCAAAAGTTGAGCTGCTTCTTATACTCACTGTATAAAAAATGATCTATTTCCCCGCAGTCATAAATTATAAATATTTACATTTACAATATCCACCTAGGAGTGCTATAATAAATCTACATAATCTTGTTGGGTTTACTGCAGCAAATATATAAATTAGGTTACTCATTTTAGGTTGCAAAACTAAAAACCAGCCACCTCTTGATCATTATATTGGCTCAAAAACGAAAACTGGCTTATATAACAAAATTATTACTGTACTATATAAATAACCTAAGCTTGGATAATATTGGGAACAGCTTAGATAATAGCCTTAATATTTAATTTCCCCTTTGAAGTCGCGGCTGGGTACATTAAAAGTTCAAGAAGAATATGGTAAAACTTGTCATCACCACCAAGATTCATTTGGACATGTATTTTTAATAGACTTTTGTAGGAGTCGAATTTCCACAGCTCTGAGAACTGCTTTCATTTCAGCAGCAGTTTGTTTCATGTCTAAAGCCGAGCATCAGGAGTCTCGCATCTGACCAGCTGGGATTTAATGTGCCTTGCTGATAGATGAAAAACTTGCTAAGTTGCAGAAAAATATTCTGAATTACAAGTACCTTTCCCCTCCTCCTCATCCTCCTCCTCCTCCTCCTCCTCCTCCTCTCGCACCCAGAAGTACAGCTGGATACTAAATATCATTTTTCTGGTTGGTGGAAACGACGCTCATCTGCAGAAATGGCATTATCTGCCATTTATCACTGCTGTATTTGCTGTGGTAATTAACTTTTTAATGCTGGGAATTTTGATATCTATTACAAATTAGCGCTCCTTTTTTTTTTTTGTGCTCCTCATCGGGGACACAACAAACACGAGACGTTCGACACATTACAATGCAAATTTCCCTCTGCAGCTTTTGTTCTGTCGCAGTGACAACTGTTGGACCGGCGCACCGAGCACGAGCAGCCAAACAGGATGTTCGAACATTCACCCACAGCAGATACAAGCATCAGTGGTGAGAAGAAATAAAATTGTGGAAATCATGGCCGACAGTATATGTCCCAATTTCCAGTTCAGGCTTTCAAATCTATGAGAGTGATTTTACTGATGATCACTTCCCTCCCTGAGGAACAGGAGCTGTAAATGTTAACAACACAGAGTTTTTAGAAGCTGGCACAGGCTGAAATCCCATCTCTCTGCCAATATATCTTTCTGCTGTTTAATGTGCTTTAACCCAGCGTCATTGGCAGGGATGGAAAGTAACTCTGCATTTACTTTTCTACTTAAGTACAAATTTGAGATACTTCTTTGTTACTGTATGCAAGCATTTGCATAATATTTCTACTAAAATGTAAATGTTGTTGGTATTACAGCAGCTGCCCCGACACGCTGCAACATCACGATGTTCTAATCCATGTTAATGTAATTATAAGCCATAGTATATATGATAAAATTACACTCATACATTAATGACGTGAGTAGGTCGATCATCCCAAAACAACGTATACGAATGCTGGAGTGCGACAGGCTTACAGAGACTTCGTCATCACCTGGTGAACGGTCGCCGTTTGCTTGAGTTTAGCACCAAAACTACATGGTTAGTTTTAGGAAAAGGTCGTGGTTTGGGTTCAAGATGTTACGGTTACGTACTTCACGTAATTTAAGTACGTTATGTAAACTCAGTACGTAACATAACTTCAGTACTTTGCGTAGGTTCTGTATGTAACTTCCGTACGTAGCGTAGCTTGACTACTTAACGTAACTTCAGTGCGTTATGTAAGTTTGACTCCTGGGTCAAAGTTCCTGTGTTTGTCTGACCTTCCATCACCTCGCCCTCCACATGAGGACTTTCCTGATCATTATGCTACGTCAGCTGACCTCCATCTTTGCTCCCGCCATAATATTTTCACCACTAGAGGTCGCTGCCTAACAATAAAGCTAAATATGAGTGGTAATAACCTTCTTGAACATACACAGCTGCTCTCGATACTTAATTACATTTTAGCTTTGTTCAGACTGTAACTGTAGCTACGTACGCTGATGTCGTGGCGTTCCATCACTCTGGATTTTACTTTGAAATCCAATTTGAGCGTCCAGAGCGTCCAAACAGAGACACATCTGTAGAAATTTTCAAGCTACCTCCAAAAGAGGTTTGGATCTGATTTGCTGAAATTTCATGTGTTTAATCTGAAGAATTGAGTCATTCCTCACCAGGAAATATTTATGATGCTCTTCTGTATATAATGTATAAACTCTCTGCCGTTGATTTTATTTCGTATCTTTTTATTTGTTCTTTTTCGACCTCCTCTTTATTCTTGCTGTTGTAAAAAGTAAATTTCCCCGGTGTGAGATCGGTAAAGTCTTATCTTTATTTCTGTTGTCCAGACTTTCTGAAATAAATCTGGATATGCTGAGAAAAGGATCTGGGCTGACAGTTTGAAGAACTGCTGCTGGTGCTAATGTACTTTTACTTAATTAGAGTTTTGTTAGCACGAGTGTTTTTAAAGCACTGCATTGTTTCTTTTACTGAAAATCTGAATAATTCTTCCACCTCTGCTCGCTGGCCGTTAGCGCTCGTTATTAACTGAAAACTTTGACCATGACCTCCCAAAGGTTTGGTGTTGATTCCAAAACAATCATTTTTTGCTCCTTTAATTTCAGGAATATAAACGTTTCAACCCTTTTTTGACCTCACAGAATATCCCAGACTGCGTAATGCATGAGTGTGAAGTGATTTTAGATCAGGACGTATCTGATGGACAGTTGATGGAAAGCTGCGGGTCTGTAATGAGGTTTGACATCATTATTGTACATTTTTTTGCTCTTCTTAGCAGGATTTCTCCTCTTCTATTTCTCTCACTTTGTCTCTTCTTGTATTTATTTTCTTCAAGTCTTTTTGCGACGTGAGATGATTTGTCTTGTGGATAAATGAACCTGAACGCTGCTGAGTGATGAAAACAATGGATTGAATGATGAATACCATTTACAAGCGTTGATTTGTGGTTTGAGTGTGAATTACAACTGGGAATCACAGCAGGTGTTTTTTTTTTTTTTTCTTTTTTGTCCGTGACACCATCGTGCCATAAATGGCACTGATCACATCCATTAATCAAGCAGCTCACAACGCTCAGGCGTTCAGGCGGACCGTGACCATTGTGCGCCGTGATGTAATATCCAGAGCTGGACTGAGAAATGCCAGCATGTTTCATCCACACGGTCCCACCATGGTAGTCTGCTCCTCTCCCAAAGCTAGCATAGCAATTACAGCCGCTGTCAGTCACTGTCAGATGTGGCATCGGTGATCAATCCAGCCCGTTGGACTCAGGACATTAGACATGAACATACATGCAGGGGAGTTAAATCCTCCCCCAGCTCCCCGGCCTGCTGTTCAATCAGCTTCCTCCGCTGGGACCCAACGGGAATCCATTTTGTGTTGCAGGCTGCTGTTTCTCCTGCTCCTTGTCAAGCGACATCTGTCTGTTTCAACCCACAAAACTCCAACTATTCCCCTTCATCCATAAAATCCAACATTTAATTTTTTTTTTTTACTGCTATCAAAACAGTGTTTGACAGCGTGCTTTGTGTTTGTGGCCATCCTTGTTGTTTTTTTTTCCTGCATTGTCCTGATTCTGTTAGATAACTGGCCAGATGCAGCAACGTCACCAAACAATGGTCCAAAACATCAAAGTGTCCCGTCATGTTTTGGCATCAGTCCCTCAGAATCAGTCAGTTCCAACTTCTTTCTACAACTCCCACGTTACGCTGGCGTTTCTGTGGTGCAAGAGGCAAAAATTCAATGACCAGAATGCACTGCAGCAGTAAAACATGGTCGCTGTTTCAGTGTTTCATTCAGTGCTGCACAGTGACGCAAAGTGTTAGCACACAAAGAAACTGCACTTTCCTGTTTACTTTCACAGATATTTTGGATTAAAACTGCTCATTAAACTTCACACAGATGCAACATTTACTGAACTGTCCAATCACCACCCAGACTTTCAAAATAAAGCTTGCTGAGAAACATTTCAGCTGACGCCTGCAGCTCGGCAGGTTTAGGAAAAGATCGTGGTTTGGGTTAAAACACAGACGTACGTACGAACACGTGTGTGACGTAAGTTATGCTAACTTCCGTACGTAACTTGATGTAAGTCAGCGTAGACTTTTGGTTCTAAACAGGATAAGAGCTCTGGCCTCCGTCCAGCCCGACCTCCCCCCCACGCGGACTTTGTCGCTCTTTATGCTACTTCGCCCCCTGCTGGTACTGCACCTCCATGCACGCATGCACACTGACCTGCTATCCTGCGATCCTGGTAGATCGGCAGATCTATCGCACGCTTTGCCGTGATGCTGGCCTGCTTTTGAGTAATGGTGGCCTTGCAAACGCTGATTTTGATAAACTCCATCCATGTCACATTTTTTAAAACCCTTTCATCACCACTCCAGTCATTGTGGAGTTTCAGCCCTTTAACATCTGGGTTTGGTAAAACATATTGACCTGATTGATGGTTTAAAGCACGATTTAGTCGTTGCTCTTTTCAGCTTTCAGCCAAAAAGAAGAGGTGGCCCCCGGGGGGGCAGCCAGGGACAGCCTCCCCAGATGTCCTCAGCGAGCCCCTGCCTGTTAGGATCAGCAGGAAATCAATAAGTGGAATAGAAGCAGCAGAGACAAGTGGGTACATCTGGGGCAAAAATGGCAACACGTGATCACGAAATAAGTTGTGGAGCATCCTGAACAGCACAGAGCGCTTTGTGTTAGAGTATCTGAAGCCAGTTTTTCCTCTAAGTGCACAGTTATCACGGTGTCAAACCTCCGAGGGAAAAAGGCATAATAGCCCCATTCTTAACTTTATTTCATCGTAGCTTCTGTGCATGTACATTACTCTCACCCGCCCCTGTCGCCCTCACACAGCACAACAGATAGAGATCTATAACTATGGCCACTCTGGAGGGAAGCGGGGGGAAAGGGCTTTGTAAGGCTTCGGGTCCCCGCCTGCACGGCTGCGCTGTTGCGCTCCTGCATGGGTAAAGAAACAGCCATACACACTGACCTCAGAGCTGTTGTTTAATCACCAGGGCATTTTAATGGCTTGTCAGAGTAATGAAATATGGTTGGAGGCTACCTGGTGCAAACATTACGATAAATCCCTCTCACACAAGCCTACGCAGGGCTTAATGGTTATAAATCATCACTTTGGGGAGAGAAAAATGACAGCTATTAAAATAATGAATGGGATGATTAATTTTTCACATTAAAGATTAAAAGCTACGAGAGGTATCATCAGATATTTGAGCCGCCGTAAACGTTTGAAAGTGAGAGCTTATTTTCCGCACTTTATGACGCCCTCCGTTTCTTCACTGTCATCCAAGTTTCTGCCCCCTTTTTTATTTTTTCCCCCCGTCGCTGTGTGCGCCGGCTGGGTGCGCCTGCCGACACACAGGCATTCCTTACACCTAATTTGTGCTCTTGTAAAAGTGCTCTGAGGAAAAGCCTTGAAGAACACTCATTGCTTGAGGCAGTACAGGACCCTCTCAGCCTCTCTGCGGGGGCTCCTCAAGGCTCTCACCGACATTATTTCATACCTCTAAAGCTGTCACACCTATAGCCCTTCACAAGAAGAATAAGAAGAGCCGGCCAGAGGAAGTTTGCTTTTTTGGGGGGGGTGGGGGGCTGTTCTTGTCAGCTTCCCCAGCTACATCTGCTCCGCTGTTAGCGAGAGCTGATTAGTCAACTTTCTGCTTGGGAACGCATGTCGAACAAAGACGGTATATAATAACACGCGCTCACTGAGCTGGCATAAATCCCCATGTATAGACAAACTATGACAAGCTTTCTCTCCCCGTCAGATGGCTCCCAGGAGAAGGTGTGTTATTGCACATAGATTCCTAATTCAGCTTTCACTTCCAGGGGACTCGCCGTGTTGTTCAGACATACATCACCCAAATTGCAAGGCGAAAGATTAGAGGGGAGAAGCGTAATTAGAACATTAATAACCATACATGTTAGGGAACATAAGTAATTGAGTTTTTTATGATGAATGGGAATGTAAACAAAAGGCAGGAGACTGAGAGGTTCAATTAGATATTCCAAGCAGGGCTCTGTCTCAGCAGAGACATGAATGTAGGCTTCTCCCACTGTTGCCCAATTATTTCTGTGTTCTCAGGCAATGATAGTATTGCTTGTCCATCTGCAGCCTTCAAAGGGATATTCAAATCGTCTCATTGAAGCAACGGCTCCATTTGTTGGCAGAGAATAAATTGTTGGCTGGAAATTTTCTCCGCTCAGAGCAAAGCCAGGTATTTGTGCAGCTAAAGTTATTTACAAAGTGGTGGGAAATTTAAATGACTCCTCTGGCGTTTCCGCGTGCCTCTTTTTTTCTTTGATTTTTGCCTTTTTTTGTGTGTGTGCGTGCGTGTGTGTGCGTGTGTGGTTTTCCTTTCTGTTTTCATTCCTCATGCTGTCACCGGAGACACGCGTGATGGCCGCCCACACCTCCTTCATGTTCTTCCAGCTCTTCTTTGCCGTCTCCTAATGATCCAGGGACACCAAATAAAGGGCCACTGAAACAAAATGGCCACCTTAGCTGCCCACTTATATCTCAACCCTCCCCTCTCGAATCAATTCTGACATTTCATTCTGCCCTTATAGAAGGTAATGGTGCATTCAGAGGTTGTTACCGATAATGTTGAAGCGGTATTGCTTGGTTTCATTGGGTAGACGTACTGTAACCTCTGCTGCAGGACGGCTCCGGCTGCTCTCTCCACTGTACCTGCTCTCCTGTTGTTTGTCCTCTCAGGCTGAGACGTCGGTATTTACCGCCTCAAATATCTCTTTTTTTGCACAAGCGGGAGCATTTTTTGTTAACAAGTAACCAACTAGTGTTTGTATTTTCCTCCCACTCTTGTGTTCACACAACATGAAGTGAAAACACCCTTTTATGTCGGCTAGTCAATATGCTGTTTCTAATATATTATTTACTGCCTATGGGCTGTATATCAGAATGCACTGAACAACCGCTTCGGTTTCGCAGTCATAATCATGTAGAGAGAAATCACAGAGCCAGATGTCTGGCCCTCATTTTACAGCATTTATGTTTTCCTCTGAGTTTATGTAAAATTCATCCTTCCCTGTTTTATTTATTCCCCCGTTTTCACAGACTCAACAATTAGTCAATTCCCAATCAACAAGAGAAAAGAAATTGCTTTTAATTACTTTTGATAAATGACAAATTGTGTTGGCATGGCTCCCTGCAAATGCTTAATCAGGTGCGGGGCGGGGTAGGGAGGCGGTTACTGGGAGAAGGGATTTCTGCTGGGATGAAATCAATGCGCTTTCTCCGCGGTTCGCCGGCTGGGCTTCTGGGCTGCAGCCAACCTGAGGCCTGCAAAGATACAGCAGTCAGCAGAAATGACGCCCTGTGTGAGAGCGCTCGCACACGGAGGCGTGAGCGCGCTCCAGCACACGCATGTGCTGCATGCACGGGCCGTGCCGCAGACGTGTTCGCTGCAGACGGTGATGCAGATGCACATTCATTCATTCAGTCACTTCCTCTGTCACCGAAATAATAAAGTCACTGTCTCATAATGGTGTTACCTAAATGTAATAGCACCTCTGTAAATGTGTAGAGAATGAAATGAAGGCTGATGTACGGCCACCAAACGTGATTACAAGAAGCTCCACCGTCATTATTTCTCCCGTCTCTGAATTCAAACATGCTTTTTTTTTCTATGTATATTTTGAAAAGGTACTGAAGGTGGAAGAGGAAGTGTGAGCAAACAACAACAACAACAAACCAGCTTTGTTTGTCAGCTCATGCTAGCTGGAGAAGCTGCACAGAAAAACATCAAATCCTGTTTTTGCGTCTTTCCTGTGTCCGGATAAAAAAGAAGAGCATGTTTATTAGTGTTGGTAGGTTTATGCTTTCAGTGTTCATGCTAAGCTAAGCTAACAACTTCTTGACTTCAGCTGTAAACTGAGCGACCAGATATGAGATCGATATTGATCTCATGAAAAAAAAAAAGAAAAGCAGTCCAAAATGTCGAACTGTGCCTTTAAAGAAACGTTAATATTCTACAACATAAAAACACACGCAGTACGATCAACAGGAAGAGTTTGTTTCATTCCGTAAAATCAACTTTTCACAGCGTTGCAGTATTGTAGTCATCAGAGGTCCAGTGTGCAGGATTTACTGGCACCTAGTGGTGAGGTTTCAAACTGCAACCAGCTGCTAAAAAAAAGTCCCTCTGAGAGCAAGTGTTTAGTTTGTCCTTTCTGAGCCACTGTAGAAACATGGCGGTGCAATATGGTGGACGACCCCAGATGGGTTGTTTAATCTGTAACAAGGCGTCACCTGTTCGAAAATCTTTGTATGTTTTGGATGAAAGTTTAGCCTGAAAAGTGAATAATTGTAAATGTTCATGAAATGTCAGTAAGTTGAAAATGCACGAATATTAAAATGTAGTGAAATGAGTAAAATGTGAGTATAATTACAAAGTCTGTCTCTTGACTAAGCGTATTCAGTCTTTTCTGCCGGCGGCTATCAGACGAACACTTTTTATTTCCTCAGCTGTGTATCACACACTCATTCACAAACATACCCACGCTGCACCTCTTCCTGCTGCCGTCTGGGTCTGAACACGAGCTTTATTTCTTCATTTCTTTATTTCCAGGGTTCGGCAGCACCTGTGGCAGCAGCAGCGAGTCGAGTGACACAGCTTCAGCCCGACCGGCTTTACCTGTACATGGAGACCCCCAGCTGGGCAGGTCAGCCTCCGCAAACCCTTTCCCTTTGTGAAACGTCCATGTCCTCTCTGTGTTTGGGCCGAGCGCGTTCAGCTGCTCCGAACGGGATTCTTTAAAGCTCATTAACAGCTATGAAAACCCTGCGCAGACAGAAAGTGAAGCATGGTCTGCAGTGCATGGCCTTTCTTCTGTTCTTTTCCAGCTGAATCTGCTAAAGAAGCCAGTGGCAGCCCAGCTCGTCTGTGCAGGTTCATGTTTGTATTTGAGTGCAGAAGAAAACTGCGACTGCGTACTTTAAAGGTCATTTATCTGTGGCCTGGCTAGAAAAGAGAAATCCTGGTTTTTAGATTCTCTGCATGTCGAAGAGCTTTGTGTCTCGTCTGCTTCCTTCCACGCATGAATCCACGTTTTGACATCCCGTCGTCCGAATGTGTTTTTAATTTTCCTCCCATGCCGCAGGCTAACCTTGTTTTTGCTGACCTCCAGTGGCTGCAGTGATGTAGCGTGTACGTGTGGTGCGCTGTGACATCACAGGTGGGCGTGGTCAGAGGTGCGACACACGTGAAACCTTCAAGCTGCTTTTCTGCTTGATAAGAAATTTTCTTTATTCTGCTTTATTTGCGATGGTCCCCCCGGGGGCAGTGGGGGTGGGGGGCACGCGCACCTGGGCGGCTGACACCCATTGATCCACCAATCCAGCTTTATGCCACTTCAGCCTTTGCTCAGCTGTTTCTGAGCACATGAACAGTCGGCGTTTTTCTGGTTTTGCGACGCTTTCCGTCGATGTTTGGATCTCAGCTCCAGCTGCTCCGTTTGGAAACGAGCGTCACGTTCTGAGTCCGGCTCTTCGTTCTCACCTGACCTCGCACGAGAAGCCAAACGCTCCGCAGTTTGAGAAACGGCGTCACGGCCTCTCGCTGCGGGTACTGTAATGTCGCCTGTATGTATGCACGCCTTACTCTCCCCTATCCGGCCATATTGCGCTAATGTGTGCTGGTTAAGTAGCGGAAGACTAGAGAAAGACTCTTATCCATATGCCTGAGAGCCCAGGAGCCGGCAGGATCTCTCCCCAGATGGAGTCCTCTGCCTCCCCGCCCGTCCTCCGCGGAGCCATATAGCAGGTGGCAGTCAGGATCAATGGGCCTCCGCCATTACCTCCTCTCCACTTCACATCTCCAGCCTCATCTCCAGGGGGGGCCCGCGGGGCACGCGGCGCATCTAGCTGCAGCACACCGGGAGAAATAGGGACGTTTTCCATTAGTCTAATTGCTCGGTTATAGTTCTATATTATTGCCGTGATCACCACTGCGGCTTGGTAATGATGGACCTCCCGTGCCCCCACGTATAGCTGGTGGGTGTTATGTCTCCCCCGTCACCGCCCATTCCAACTCCACTTGCAGTGGGTGTGAGAGGAGAGAACAAACTTAACACCGGGAAGAAAACAGGAGGATAAACAACCGGAACAAAAAAAAAGAGAAAGAGCTCTTCAAATGTTTTGATGTAAGAGTTTAATCAAATAGCCTCAGCTATTTACATTCTCAACAGGTGCAGCATTTGGCTGATTTATGGAATAAACACTGGAGTTCTAGTGCTTGTTCATTTGCCTCCGCTAAAAACTGGCAATATGGGGCTAATTTGCAATAATTTGCTGCTGCTGTGGCCACTGGTTAAGAATGTTTATATAATCATGATATAATAAGAAAAATGAAAATGAGTTTTTCACGCAGTTCAGGCCCCGTCAAACACAGCTCACGGACTCGCTAAATGATAATTACATTCCTGAAGCACAGTATTACATTTTAGCCTCTTACATGGACTTTGTTCGCGGTAAATGGGGGAGTATTATTTTCAGTCTGAGGCGATATGACCAAGTATTATTCCCACATCTGAGCTCCCCTCGTACAGTAGAAGGTTCTCCCCCCATCAGCGATTACACGAGAAGTCTTCCATCAGTCAGCAGATGAGGTGAGGATTATAATGAATTAATTTACCCTCAAAGACTCTGCCTTTCTTCTTTCTGGGTAGAATATCTATTTGCATAACGCAGTCTCTTATGATCGAGACATTGGAAAAGCTTTAGCTTAAGCGGACTGGACTAATCGCTGCTGAATATTTCACCGCTGACCTGTAGCTCCGCGCTCGGGCCGGCACATAAAAGCCGCTTCCTGTTTTGGATTTCCTCTCGTACATTAGGATTGTTGCTGATTATCTCTCCTCTTATTCCTTAGGAGAAAATCCTTGGCTGTGATTCCTGTTTTTTTTTTTTTTTTTTCTGTTTAATACAGGTGTGGGTATTGATCTTTGCCTTTGCTGCAGGGGAGTGTGTTCACTTAAAAGGCCCACTGATGTAGCAGAGCTTATTAAACAAATAGGCCGGAGAACAAGGCCACAATCGCTTTGAATCATGGAAGAGGTTGCCCGTCTTAAAGCACCACTATATCAAATATGAAACGCTCTGCTAACAAGGTGTGTAATCTATTTTAATCAGATCATATTTTATGAAACAAGGAGAAGGTTGAACTTAAGTAAGAGAGAAAGATGGAGATTCTGGGGAGGTTGGGGATTGTATTTTGAAATTGAATGTGACGGCCAGGGACCATGACTTGATTTTACATGCATGGCTTTATAATGAAGGCACGCCAAATGGTCAGTTATGGTTAACTTTAGGGGGAGCTGGAGCATTGCTGTAATGGGAGGCTAATTCAAGGCCCATGACGCCTTGACAGGCTGCAGAGCGGAGCCGGAATATGGATAAGGATGTAAGTTAGCCGCTGTGGGGCCGAAGCAAAGGTCTGTTTGCCTGTAAATCGCCGGGTTGCCTGAGGATATAACAGGGTCAACAGCGGCGTGGCGTGTTTTCCTGAGCCAACGCCGACATACGCTAGAGAAACACACTCGCTAACTCGCTCCAAGTGACGCGCAGGAGTGACTCCATGTTGTCAGGCCATGATCCTTTTTATATGTCTTTACACTGGCTGGGTTCATAGGCGAGTGTTTTCAATCACGTTTTTTTTCTCTTGCGCCATAAATTGTTTCAGATCCTGTGACACCAGACTTGGTTATGAATATATGAATATAGATACACTCCGAAGACCTTAGGAAGCTCCACTAGTCAGACAAGGTAATGGATAGAGAGATATTATATACTGCTCTGTGAAGCACCACTTGGTAGCAAAGCTTTGCCTGGATTTTAATAATCATAAGACAACATTTAACAGCAAACGTCTGCCCAGAGCACTGAAATACATCAAATTTGTGTCTTAAGGTGAGGCTGACGCACAGTTCCTCTTCCCCTGTAATGGTAAATAATCAGAGGTGTTAAATATTGCTTGGAGAAGCAGCGCCGTGCGGATTTCAGTGATAACAATGCAGGAGAATAGTGAAGCCGAGTGTGTCACACAGGCCTTGTTCTCCATAAAAAAATGCTGTGCTGTTTGATAAAAAGTGCAGATATTAATAGGTATCTATTAATAGATAGAGTTAGTATTCATTGCTCTGGGAAGCATCACTTGTTCTAAAAGCTTCCTGTGAATAAGGCCAAAGAAATTCCCCAGATATCAGTCATTGTAGCGGCGCTAACAGAGAGCATTTAACACCAAAAATGTTAACAAATGAAGATGACAAGCGGTCCCTTTTCGCCGCAAATTCTCCACATATGCACGTTTTCTGGGCCCCGAAGTGTTTTCCTCCGCCACCGACACCAACACCACCACAGGGGTAATGAGGAAAAAAGGGAGGAGGAGGAGGAGCAGAGGGAGGAAGAGGAGGGGTGCCTGCGTCTTTAAAAGCTAGATGGAGTGAGGGAGTGGGGCGGACGGGTGGCTGGCAGGATTGTGCTGACGGCAGGGCTTTGGTTCAGAGCATGCCCATTAGAGGGAGCCATAAATCCTGGGCTCTCTGGGCCGGGCTGTGTCAGCAGTCCACTGAATGAATTGATTTTAAACGCCACTGAAAAAAAGAGAAAGTGCAAGAGAGAGAGAGGGAGAGAGAGTGACTATTTAATTCACCCTCCGCCACAAGCCCACACCCCGTTCCACCCCGCTTCTCAATTCAGGACTGTCGCTGGAAAGGGGGAGGAGAGAAGTCTAGAAACACTGAAACTGTCACCAGCAACAAGCCCAGGGCTACACGGCCCCCACGCCTTTGATTTAAACAGGAGGGAAACACACAAACCAAGAGCATAATCTCAAATTCCATACAGCATTTGTTCTCTCCCACCCCTCTAATTTTTCCTCTCAGCCCTCTCCTTTTATATCTCCACAAGAGAAATGAGACATATCGTAAAAAAAAAAAAAGAGAGAGAAGAGAAAAAATGGCGCCGCAGCATTTGAAATTCAAATGTGTTGGATTTTGAAATTGATGTATGTGTTTATTCATTTACGAGCAGCATCCATGTGTGCATGCATTTATATATTATCAGCAGCAATGAAACGCCGGGCAGGAGGCTCGCAGCCCATCTTTCTCCCCGCGTCCCCCCTCGTCTTTGTCTCCTCCTCGAGCTGTGGCCGCCGTCTTATGGCCCAAAAATATGTCTCCACGCAGTAAATTGTGCACGAGCGCCAGTTTCAGGCAGCAGCACTTATTGTATGCAAACGCATTTAATGTGTGCGCTAACTTTGTGTTTGTGGCGCTGCGTCCGTCCCACGCTGTGACATCCCTCTGCGTACCTGTTGGAGCGTCTTCACGCGCTTCCTTTTGTGCCACGTTGCAGAGAGCAGTGCTCTAAGAGACCGCGAGGGGCCGGGCTGAGGACGCCGCAGTGCATCTGGACTATAGGCAGGAGACAGGGCGTCTTCATCAGTGTGAAAATCACACACACACACACACACACACACACACACACACACACAATAATCACATTAAAGCTGAACTCTTTAACGCCTTTAGATCCAGATTCAACCTGTTTTTTATTGTCAGATGATGAGTTTGGACTGTCTTGGATTTATGGCGTTGTCGGACTGCTTTACAGGTAGGAACGCACCGTATTTAACCAGGTTTCAGTCATATAACCTGCCTTAATTATTCCCGTTTAAATATCTATACGTTTTGCCTTTTTACTGAATGATCTAACACCACCTGACCTCAAGGTGGCGCAAGTCAGCTCAGGCTTTTCGTTGATTAGATATAAACTCGTTCATCAGAGGTAATAATGAATTAATTTCTGCAGCAAAGCTCAGTTAGCATCCTGCATCATGTGGGTCCACCAAATCCTGCTGACGATACAAGAAAGCCTACATGTGCTCACTGCTGCCCTCTGGCTGTCAGGAGTATTAATAACCATCAGTTCAAACTAACTATAGCTGCTGATTTTCAGTTAGCTCAGAGCGGCTAAAAGCCTGCAGAGATGACGCTGCTGTTGTCGCCTCACACACTCCCCTCAGTCATCGGCAGAGCAAAAATATTGATTAATGGAGCTTTAAAGGCTCGTTTTGTTGGCTTGTTCTTATGGTTAGCCTGGATTCACTCATTTGAAAACCAAATTTTTGCAGAACAAAACATCTGTGGTAAAATCTGCCTGCGTAATATAAACATGAAATGATATGAAGGGGAGGGGGGAGGCAGCGAGAGGGGCGGGGGCAGCGTCCTCTCTGGCTCATTACGCTGTTTAAAGAGCCGGCGCCTCCGAATCACCTGCACAGCTCCACGCTTCAAACAAGCTCAGCCACCAGGGATCATACATCAACTTCTCCACCCGTCCCCTGGCTTCACTTTTTCACTATTCGCCTCCCGACACACGACCGTCACACAGAGTGTGGGAAACGCTGCTCGTTGAATACTGATGTCACGCCTGCTACAAAAGGAATAATAAATTAGTTACAAACCAGCGTTATATTGTTATATTGTATGTGATCATGGATGTAATTGGATGCTTCCGGTGGACTTGCAGCATCCGAGGCCCAGTTTGTGGCCTCGCCATCCTTAATGCATGGCTCTCTTCTGCATGTAAAATGTACACTTTCTCATGCCTAATTACCCACCGGCTAAGGCATGAAGAGGACTCGCTGCGGATTACTATAAAGATTGCGAGGATATTTCACTTTGAAAAATGGCAAAGCACACAGGACTAAGGGCTTGATTACAAGGAGTGGGGCACACAGCCTCTACATCTTCCTTCCCTCATTTCAATTATGGCTGACTGGAGGCACGGCGCTGCCACCGTCCTCAAATAAAACTAAAATATGATAAAGCTGAAATATCAGGCCCGGGACTGCTCGGAGCCCGGAGCCATGTAAGGCGCTGATACTCGGCACGTAATTACAACATTTGCCAATATTTTTTTGACGGGAGGTTCAGCGTGGATATGAGTGAAAGGGGGGAAGGGAAGGCATGAAGAGTGTTCATGACACATGATAAAAAGCACATTTCATTTTGCCTTCCCTGTGGATAACTGGAGACATGCCTGCATAGAGCTGCCACGGCTCTCCCCCCTGTGAAACCGGTGGTAGCGGTGTTATTTTTAAGTTGCGAGATCATTGCTCATGTGTAAGATGCATGAGCTAACAGAGAGGATCGGCTGTCATAACGGAGGACGGCGAGCGCGAGGAGCGCCAGAAAGAGCGTGTCGTCCCCAGTCAGATGTTCCAGGAAACAAGGCGCTCCCGTGTTTGAAATAAAGTGCTGTGAAATGGCATCTCAAGCATTCAGCAGCTGTGAACAAATATTTTTTAATAATGGAGGACAGAAGAACGTGCTACAAAGCATCTTCTCTATTCAACTCATGTTTGCCCTTTTAAATGCTGCCCTCCGCGACCCCCCGCAGATGGCGGTGATGTGCGACGAGGCCGGTTTCTCACCGTGATGCCCCGGCAAGGTGGATCTCCTCTGGAGTCCAGATCCCTCGGCGGCCCCAGCACCCCGGGCGGCCCGGCCGCGGCCTCCTTCACGTCAGTGTTAATAACCGTCCGAGCCACGCGGGGTCAAGGCGCCGCCTTCCTGAGGAAACCCCAGCCAGCGTGGCGCACAGTCTCCTGCTACACGGGGAGCATGAGAATGAATGGGAATTGACAGAGGATTTGCTATGAATGTAATCTATCTTAGCACATTTTAAATTTAACCGTTAATTGCTTTGAGAATAGTCGTGGTTCGAGCTCTGTTTATTTGTCAGGCTACAGCTTATAAGATAAACAATTTAGCAATTAAATTTAGCAAAAACACACGTTTACCAAACATGTGCTCTGGGAGCTGACACGGTAACTCTCAGCAGACTCATGTCAGTGTTATCTCCGTATAAATCCTCTCTTATGACTGCGAGCAGCTCCAAATGAATAGCACCAGTGAGGCCGTTAAACAGAAGTACGACTTCGTTTTCAGTAGTTTCCTCTTTCTTTCCCTCTTTTTTGGAAATACTGGTTAAACTTGAAAAAAGGAAGATTCAAACTGATGCTTTTTTTTGTTATTGTTGCACGTGTGATTTTGCAGATCTGACTTTGCTCGTTAAATGTGAACGACTGACGCCGTCTCCTCTTCCTCTGGCGCGATCAGTCGCTCGAGCTCTTCGGATGAACAATCTCCACGTTCTGTGTGTTTTGCGTTGCTCTGTTTTCTCGGACGGTTGAAATGGCTCCAGCAGCTGCTTTTCAAACTGAGGGAGGAAATGTTTTGCAGAGGGAAGAGCCTCTGCAGCAAAATCCAGAACGATTCCGCCCCCTTCGCTCGTCACAGAGTGGGGGATTCAATCAAAAGTCTGCCCTGTGACCTGTTCTCCGAGAAACAAACAGCCAGCAGAGTCTCCGAAGACCAAAGCCATCAGAGGAGGGCGGCTTGTGTGCGAGCTAAATCGTGGCACCTTCCTGAAAGCTTCCATCATGGAAAAATTGTTAGTTGTCGCAGTGGAGAGTGACTAGCATGGCGGTACATTGATACATTGATGCAGTGAATGCCTCGGACAGTGCAGTAAAAGTGCTGAGGTTGAAATTAAGCTGTTATCTCTGGCATGTATCACTGGGGAGGCAAGAAGCAGTGGTGCAAAGGCAGCAGCCTGTTTGCTTTACTGTTATTGCCTCTGCACGTCCGTCCTCGTCTGACTTCTGCTCATGTTCGGACATTTTAAATGCAGCTCCGAGTTTGTCCCTCTTTGATGTTTACGAGCCGTCTTTTAAAGAACATCAGTCCTCTGTGTGTCTGCAAACTTCATTAGCGTAGCCGCATGTGGCATAAACATTAAACATTTCCACCTTAACTTTAAGAAATCGGTGTAATTACCACAAACACACAGGACCATCACTGAGAAAAGCGGTGTCCTGATTCAGTGCTGCACCTTACGCTGCGTGGAAACCTCATCGCTCTCCATTTACCAAGAAGAGGAATTTATTGGTGTTTATTCCAAATGTTACAAAACAGGTCAAAGTTGTGTTTAAAAAATGGAAAAAGTTGCTGTTTTGGTGAAAATTGGAGGTTAGTGTTAGTATTATTTTCTACTTAGAGGGACTGTGGTGCATAATCAGCAGCTCATTAGTGTTCTGTCCCTATTTTTATCTTCACTTTGAATGAACAAAAGGATATTCTAAGCTGTCCTGGTATTACGAGGATTTAATTTTAGAGTGAACAGTGTTTTCTTGCAGCAGGAAACAAAAGAAATTTGCATTGGGGTCATTAAATCGTGTTAACCAGCTCTCCTTTCACAGGATTTGTACATGTTTTGGTGGAACTCTGAGGAAAGCTTAACTGATGAGCTTTAACTTTGTGCCACTTTGTGCTCGGTTTGGTGCGACAAACGCTGACCATAAATCCTCGTGTTTGCAGAGAGAAGCAGGCCTTTTGAGACAGGCCTTTATTCCTAATGTCCCCTGTTTTTACTCGTTGTCTTGATAATTTCAGCATAATGCACATTTCCACTGACTGATTGCTTTCTGCTAAGTTCTCATCTTCACTAAGGAAAATAGAAACTTTCTTCGGAGCAACACCAGGAAATATTGTGGCCCTAACTTTCAGAACACTTTCACTGGCATGAGCTGGAGGCTATAATGGTCTCATTTGTTTACTAGTGAGGTAAACAAATGTATCACAATTAATTTGACAATGATATATTGATGTTCGAAAATGCTGCACATAGCACCTTTAAAAAACTTATTTCAATGCATAGTATCATAAAGCAGACAGTGAGTAATTTCCCTGAGGCGCAACATTTGGTTGATGTGACAAAATTCAAAATCTGGACCTCCGTGTTTTCAGATTTCTCCGAACACGGAGGACATAATGTTTTCCGGATCCCGAGATAAGTTTGCTCGTTAAAAGTTCAGGGCGCTCGTACGTCATATTTGTCTTCCTCGGCTGCGGCGAGCGAGGGAACATAGGTGGAGGTGCTGGTTCTGTCACGCCGCGCTGACAACCCCATGAGTAATCTGGTGCATGATAAACAGAGGGTCGAGGTGTCACGGGAACACCTCAGCGACTGGCACAAGGGTAATTACTCTTCCTGCGTGGGTGCAACTCAAAATTTTTGAACCTTTTCTTTCTCCAATCATACTTGATGGATTGAGTGGAAGAGGGCGATCATCTGGTTCTTAGCAGGCTCACTGAGCGTGGTAGGCCTCTGTTGATTAATGATATCTGCTGCAAGTCACCAAAAGCGGAAATTAAGTATTTCTGTTTAAATGTAACATTTGTCTCCTTTGCTGGTGTTGAAAAAGGCATTTGTCAAAATCCCCGGGCTTTGGCGAAAGGTGGATTTCCTCTGGGAGCATGCTGGGAATTACTCCCTACTTTCACATTAATGGCATTCAGTGTTCCTATTTTATACCTTGAATCTACTTTTCACCCTTTCACCTTTCCGACGTAGTTTGAATATGGAATCGGTCGCCTTCAAAGCCTCCGGCCGTGTGACAGTTTAGGATTAAGCATGTTGTGGATTGTTGCAGAAAGACGAGGAGTGACCTTGGCCGTACGAGAGGAAGCCGTTCCTGATGGCATCTCTGTTCGCGGCGGGCACACGGGAGGGCTTCTGGTGGTTTCACTGGTTGAGTTGGGTTACCGTTTGTCCTGATGGCGAGCCCCGCCGCGCTGGAACAGAACAGACTCCGGCTCCTGAGGAGACTAATGGTTACAGGGCCTGGCCATCGTCCAGTGCTGCCCCAGCTACTGCCTCTCCCGTCGCTGGGATATCATTACCTCCAATGTGTTACATCAGACTCGCTTGGTCAGGCTCTGAAACAGTCAATACTCCACAATTTAGAAAATCAGCCAAGTTTGCAGAAACAAAGAGGCAATATCGGAAATAAAGACGGATATATAATCTGACGCCAGGCATTTTTTCATGCCGGGTGAATTATTTGTTGTCCGGAAGGTGGAGGCGCAGAAGGGGTAGAGGGGAAGGAGGGAGGGAGCCAGGGATCTGTCAGGGGTTAGGGGAGGTGGTCAAGCGGCCTGAATAAACGTGCAAATCACAGCGCCCAACCACTGACCCTCCCCATCTCATACAAGCAGCCTCTACTTTTTCCATCAATGGAAATCTAATTGCTTGAAAGGCGATCAATGAAAACTAAATTGGTTTTGTGTGGAAGCGCGCATGGAATAAGCTCTGAGCTGTTTTAATGTGTGTTGGTTTTGCATCTTAAATCATGGTAATATTTGGAGTGGGCCCCCGCTCTCTGGAGGGGGTAAAGTTTGGTAGTGTCAAGGCACCGGGGAGGAGGCACTCAATCAAGCTCCTAATAAAAATCACAGCCTTAATTGTTTTTCCAAACTCATAAATCGTCCAACTTAATGGGTTAATATTAAGACTTATACGAGGATGGCGGGGTGCTCGTTTCGGAGCGGCCGGGAGCTCCTCTTTGTGGAGCTGCGACCACTGATAACCCTCTAGTGATCTGATATGACTAATCCCCTCTAATCCTTAATACACTCCTTAACATGCTCCTAACTGACAGCAGTCGATATGGGTGCACTTCTCTGTCTTATCGCTGATCTCTTTGTCTTTGTACACTCTCTGCAGCGAAATTCGCTCTTCCACTCATCCTTTCGACCGCCCATCGCTGGCACATCTGCATCAGTGTCACACATTTTAGCTGCGAGTGCTTCTCGATAAGCAGAGGGTTGATCAGAGTTTTGAAATTGCGCCGGCTCGCGGGTTACCTCAGGGCGCGCAGGACGTGAGGAGCGCCATAAGGAGCCAGTATCCGAAACTGCCGCTTCCCCCCGCACTCGTCTTCCCGGCGGACTCCAAGATGGACTGCACAGGAGGTCGGGATGCAGCTGGTGGCCCCCGATCGTGTAGCCTTACCCAGGAAAGAACAGTCCCAGCAGAGTAATTTATTGACAGCATTGAGATGTGTTCCTGGCCAGGTGCTTCTCTCAGCCATCCCTCAGGTGCTTATCTATCAGTTATCAGTGCAGACAGAGCACAGACCCAGGTTGTATTTCTGTCTGCTATTGTAATTACATTGTAATTGATCCGGGGGTGTGCTGGGCAGTGCCCATGCAGTAACTTTGCAAGGGCTTTCTTTCCTCTTGTTATCTGCAGAAGTGCTCCAGTTGTAAGCAAACCTCGTGCTGTTTTTTACAACCTTACAAATCCTCTGGAAAAAGTTTAACGCTAAAAAAAAAAAGCGATTACATGGCAGATAAGATGAAACTGAGAAACATGTTTGTCCGAGAATACGTCTTCATTGAGATTCATCTCGTGGACGTGCAGAAAAAACATACAAAACAAATGTTGATTTGTTGCCGTGTGCACATTTGTAATCGTTTTAAAAACCCTCAGACTGACAGAAATGCTTACATGTCAATATCTGCTTTATAGGAATTAATGTTGATCCTGTAAATCCGAGAGCGTGTCTTTTCAGTATGGGTGCCATCGCTCCCGCAACAACAAACAGCGCCGTTTGTGTATCATTCCAATCACGCATATTAACCAGCCCTCGCCACCCATCAATCTTCCCGACGCCATTTTGTAACTGATGCTGAAATGATGTTATAAATGATGTTTGAAAATATCCCCGTGCTGCCCTGCATCAGCAGTCTGAAGGCCTATCAGATGTTCTCCGCACACATCTGTGAGCCGTATTCACCTCCGGGAAATTAGCAATCAACCTTTTACCAGCCAACACCTGTATAAGGAACACAACATTTCCCCCATCCAGCCGCTCGTAATGTCAGGTCACACACTCTGCACGCCCGTTGTGTTGGAAATGTTATTGTTACGTTGATAGTAATTTCACATTGCTAATCACTGTCGTGGCATGTAATTTGCATGTCGGCCCCCTCTGTGTAATAACAACAGCCTTAAAGCGCCGCCGAAACCATGCGAACGCGGCGCCGGTCCATGCTGTTGCAGCTCTTGAAGCTCTTGTGCAGTCTAATGTAAGTATGCACGCTCTCCCTCATGATCCCTCATTTATCATTTTGACACTGGCTACTTTTTTGAAGTGGAGAAAAATGTTGCAGTCAGCTCTTCCTTTGGTCTCGGAAAATATGTGCGAATGGCTGCGTGTGTGTGTGTTGGCGCGCGCGTTCGCCGCTGCTTAAGGAAGATAGAGAAGAGGAGCGTGTGTGTGTACGTGCGTGCGCGCGCTCCTGTACGCTATTGTGTGTTTGCGTACATGCATCAGTATGATTAAGGAGTATGGGAACATGGCATTGGCCATTTACTGCTGATAAACCGGAGTGTGCATATATTGTAGTGTTGCGTCGCCATTTCTCGCTTGCTTGTTATTCTTATGCCGATGCTCCATCTATCCTGCTTTATGTAAGACAAATTGTATCCTATTTTAAGAAGCTTGTTGACCTGATACAGAAACAAAACTGCTCCAAAACTCTTATGTTTTTCTATCATCGAGCAGCGTTTGAGCTCGCTTAAGTTCACTCCGTGCAGCCGTCCGTCGTCATTAAAGCACCTTTCAGTCCAATTATGACCTACAAACACTGTTTAGCAGAACTCCTGACATTTACCTGAGCTCGGACTAATATCCCCGTTAAATTACATCAATAGATATCTGAATAGGTATCTATATTGATTGCCGTGGAGTCGATTGCTGACATTATGATCCTTCTTACAGTGTGCTGGTGGCGAGCCTCTGATAAACAGTCTGATCCATCTAGCTGCACAGAGGGATAATGTTACTTGGCTTTTCAGTGTGTGTGTGTGTGTGTGTGTGTGTGTGTGCGTGTGTGCATGTGTTAGCGTGCATGTGTGTGTGTGTGTGTGTGTGTGTTGGGAGTGTGTCATGGCAGGTTACAAATGAGTTTGTTTGTGTTCTGGCCGCAGAAACCTTTTATGCCCCGGGCTGTGTGTGTTGTGTGGGTGGGTCTTGGTGAATGTGATAGAGACTAAGGATCTGTGTGTGTGTGTGTGTGTGTGTGTGTGTGTGTGTGTGTGTGCACGTGCCCAAATAGCTTTATATGAGTGGGATGGTTATGAGTTTGAGATGCCTTTTTAGTATTTTGTCTGTTGTTACCACCCTAAGCCATATAGTTTCCTGTCCACTCGGTTTCGATCCGCGTGCTCGCGCTGAGGTCAAGCAGGTGACCTATTGGTAAAAGTGCCTTGCGTGCCAATAAATGCCTAGCAGTATTAATCACATAGGAGCCCTCACTCTGTGAAGAGGTCAATGCTTTAAAGGGCACCCAGAGAGCTGCCTAAGACTGAAATACAGCCAGGGCATCTTTCCGGTTGAATGTACCAAAAGTTTTATTAGTTCCCCCAATGAGGTCAGTCTGCCCTGCATAAATGAAATCTGTCGATATCCCATTATAGGCTTTTGGAACTTGATTGTGAGGCATCTGTCAGATGCATATTTCATTCTAAATTTAGTTAGCTGGCTGTAAGTAATGCATACATTACCACCAGCTTATTTCCCAGTGTACACGGCTGCAGAACATCTGTTTTTCTATTAAGTGAGAGATGAAATATTAATCTGAAAGCAGATCTGGTGCGAGTCAATCACTGACAGGCCGCGGTGACAGCTGCTGTGAAAGTAACACTATCATGTCAGGTGTCTGCCTGGATACATCTGATCACGACGTCAACACACACCGTAGCTCAGAGCCAAAACACGAACGGGTTCGCCAGATCAAATGGACTGTTTTATGAACTGGGTCGATCTAAGCTGGTAATTGGAGAGCGGTTACAGTTAGAGAAACGCGGCGTTGATCTGTTCAAAAGGAAGACGCTCGCATCCTGAAATTCACCCGCCGCTACAGTTTAGCCATTAGCTGCGAGCACACACAGGAGGGCTTCAGGCTGTGAGATGCGGGTAATAACCACGGGGGCGCTGATTTGTAGAAGGAACGGAGACCAAAATCAACGTGGATCACATGGTCGGGGAGTGGGAATGAGCAAAACACCGACAACCATAATTTTCAGCAAAATTAGTCATCTGCATTGTCTCAAAGTCGTTCCCATGTACGCCTGCCTTAACAGATGTGCACGATCAATATAATGTACGCTCTTCTTCCTCTCAGTCTGCCTGTTGAACGTGCCGCCATTTGGAAAACGGTGATGACCTCCGTGTGATGTAACGTCGAAGAGTAAACACATGAAGTCTATTTTTACTCAGCACAGGAAGGCCTTTGGTTATCATGAATGATAAGTCCAGCATTAATCACTAAATGCATCATCCACCTATTGAATGCATCAATCCATTCAGTGAATTCATTGAACAAACAGAGATCCATACTATGCAATTATTGCCTTCTAAATAGCCCCTGTGAATACTTGAAAAGCTAATTGTATGTCAATACCGCTCAAAGGTGAACTCTATTGACGTGCAGCATTTTGAAGAATTTAGTATTTGGCTCGGTTGCCAGGTGACGCGGGCACTAGACCTTTGCTACGCCACCGCTACACCTCTTCTACACCCTTTACAGCCTCTGCATTGCTTCTCAGTGTTGTGTAACAGCAGGACGTGCACAGCAGCGAAAAGGCTTTGTTGTTTTGGATCAGAATGCAGGAATTAGACATAGCCGAATGTTAGCTTCGCTGGCCTGAATGCGGATTACTTATTTGTCTTTTTATATGTATTTTTTTAAATGAACAGAGATGTTGCTTTTGTGTCGTACAGGAGAAACATCTGCCTCCTGAAGTGATCCAGTGTGACGCCTAGAAAGCACTTAGAGTGTGCAGACCTCCACAAAGGCTGCAAAATCCTCTTTGTTTTCCGACTGAATCTGAAAAACGTTGCTTTAACACAGCTGAAATGTGGACATTGGTTACAACCAGAAGATATGTGTAAATGTTTAAATGACCAATGAATGACTTCACAGCAGCAGCAGTGGCTTCACATTCAGTTTTTTTTTTAATCTTTCTCTTTTCTGACATACTTCTAACCAAAAACAGGACTGAAAGCTCAATAAAAATGCAGAGCAGAGCATGTTTTACCGCACGTGAAACGCTGCTCGCCTTCGCTCTCTGACCCACATGCAGTATCAGTGACTTCCATTGTTACGAGGCGAGCTGCACTGTACGTCCCTGCAGATTTGCCTTCAGGCCCGGCAGAACTGTCCTCCCTTTTGAGCTAAAGATGCTTGGACATTAGCATACACAGGTTGTCACGGGTAAATGAATGACAAGACTTTCATCTCCCCATGTGTCAGCCTCGCTTAGCGGTGACACGGTTCAATGTGCCCGCAAAGTGCCACTTCGGTTGCCTGTGGAACCAGCGTACGATTGAAACCCTGCCTCACAAAGATTACTTAATAAATAGAATAATTTCACCATCAATATTATCCCAGCTTTGTGACAATGTCAAAAGAGAGCGAGAAAACAACCAATCTATATTTGCTCTGAAACTTTGCCATCCTGCTCGTGTTGCGTGCGGCCATTGAAACTGTATTAAAAACGGAGCTTTCATGTTTTTCTGGCTGGTTTCGTGTGTTTTCCTTTCTGTGTTTCCCTCTGCTGTGTTTTCCTCACGTTTGACTTGTGATGCCGTCGGTCACGGTGAGCTTTTATTATTTGGCACATGCAGACGCACAAACTTTTTACAGCTTTATACAGATACGGTTGCTGAACTCAATTACTTTACATAATCTTAACCCTGATAGTTAAAGGGATGTCAATTAGTTTTTGTTGGCGATATTTAACGCTCATTAAAAAATCAAATGTGCTCGGGCTCACTTTGCCGAGAGAAAATTTAAAAGCTGAATATTTTATGAGACCTGTCTTGTCTGTCTTGATGACTGTGACTAGTTCTGCTAGCAGCTGCTCCAGATTCCACAAAGCCACCCGTGATCCGGGCCCGAAACTTCTGACGTCCCGTCCTCAAAATGGATGACATCTTGATTCCCCGGTAATGAAATCATCACTGGGATATTGCAGACGGTTTTAATTTTGATTAAAAGTCATTTTTTAAAGAGATGACCTCAAACATCTCACTTCTCTCATCTCCGCTCTAATTCTTCATTTCCCATTGCTCGGAGCTGAAGTCCTGAGTTGGCAAAATTCCGCTCGCGAATAGGAGACGTTTATCAAATTTCTCCATTAATCTGATGTGCAGGCCTTGATTAAAATGCTACCCCACACAGACGACGCAGATGCTCGCAGTGCAGACTTATAGGAACGTACAGATTGATACAGATGTGCTGTGCTGCTCCACCTTGTTCGGACGCAGAGGGTGGCTGCGGCGCCAATCGATAAAGGGAATACTCTGTGATTGGGGCGGTCGGCTTTTGTCTTTAGTGTTTATCCTGACTCAGCACAAAGTCAAAAAGGCAGCATGTGACCGCAGGGAAGAGCGATGTGCCGAATCCCCCCCACCGCCGCCGGCGCCGCCACCCCCTCCTCCTCCCTCCTCTCGGCATCTGACGGTCAGGGATTCCACAGAGCGAGCAGAGATTGATTCCCCCCCACCCACAGATAGGGCTTGTTTTTCACATAGGGTGATATGAGACTTTCAGAGGGGGTCTGGGGGGAGGGGGTGTTGTGCAGGGGCAGTGGGATTGGTATTGGTGGAGATGACAGGATGGTGATGCGGGGATAGGCAGGACTGATTGGAGTTGAGAAAGAAGTGAAAAACTGAGACAGAGATGGAAAAGCAGAGGCCGGCTCCCCGAGACTGCAGGGATTTACCCGCCGCTGCGTTCGACCACCCCCCGAGCCCAGAGACCCTCTCAGGCCGGCCAGTGTTGCTTCTGGCGAAGTCGTCCTCCTGCGTATAGATCCGCTGTCTCCTAATGCTGATTGATATTAATCAAATTGTCTTTGACTGACACAGCAGCCAGGAGGCACGATTTTTTAACCCAAAAGGCAATTTTCTGAAATGGGCCCGGGTTGAAGTCCGCAGGCGTTCTCGCCGACTGCTCCTGCCAGGGCCGCTGACCCCTGGATAGCACATGTAATGGATGAGTACATATGCCTCGTGCTGTCTCCCTCTCTCTGAGCGGAGGAGACATGAACTAATTAATTACGGGGGATGTTGGCCAGGCTGGACGCTGACACGATCGTTGTGGCTGTGTGGTTATTGACTACTCCGCAGAGGAAAGTTGCTCATTTAGCACTGTGTTGCGAGCCTGGGAGGTCACTGATCATTGTGGAAGGAGCATATGCTCTGTGTTTGTCTGTCTCTCGGCTTGTGTTTGCGTGTGCGTGAGAGCATGTGCGATTTTCGTCCCGCGCGTGTGGCAGGTATTAATTGCACGATGGCGCTCGCGAACAAATGTGCACACGTCACTTTTCTTTGCATTGATTTGATGCGCGCGGTGGTAAAGTAGAGGCGGTTATAATGGGCAGCCTTTATTTCTCCAAGCTCAGAAGTGGTTGTGGACATTCCAAGTACATGGCAAGTAGAGTAGATTAGAGGGTTATGCCCTTGAACATCTCCGGTTCTCTGTATTATTCTGAAAATATAGATTACAGACTCGGGGTCAGGGAGAGCGCCACAGGAGACTATAGAAAACCACTGCAATCATCTCAGCCAGTCTCCAGCTCTGATTCACAGATGCTTTTGAAATTCTAATGCGCGCCAAGATGGATGTGGAAAAGTACTCAACTGCAGCTTAAAAACAGATAAATTATGATGGCCATCCTTTTACAAAACAGATTGCCTTAATGGCAGGGCCTGTGGCGGAGCTGATGGTGCTTCAGCTTTAAATGGCGCACCTCAGAGACCTGTCGTGGTGCTGCAGATCAACCTCGCTCTTTCGGGGAGGAGATGCTTTTCTAATTGCTTTGGCTTTTGACTTCTTGGTCCTCAGGCATGCATACCAAAGGCCAATGAGAGGCCGAGCAGGGAAGGTCTTCTGGGAGATGAGTTAGGCAAGTGTTGCAGATATTGTCAGTGGGAGAGGTTAAGGTGGAGTCTGTGATTGTGCTGTTGTTTTATTTATGAGGGTTAACACAAGGCTGGGATTCATGGTAGGAATAGAGTACACAGGCTTTAATTTGAACCTCTCTGACAGGTAGCGTCCAGTATTGATGCCCAGTTGTAAACTGGAACTGGTTCTAAATTCCAAAGAATCTGTAATTTGCTACGAAAATGTTTTTTGACTCTACGAATTGATCCCTAAAAGAGAACTTTGGACCTTTCGACTGCATCAGCAGATATGAATGCATCAAAGAGCGTGCATGGTGTCTGCAGCGTTGCAGGCTGGAGCTCTGAAGTGTGCCTGAGATCTGATGATGGCACAAAAATCGTTCAAGGGAAGAAGTCTGTCTGACGTGATCGTGTCCATGAACGTACAGGAATCACGTTTTCTCTCAGAATATTGTGTTTACTTTTACTGAAGTGACCTGTCGAGAAGCAGAACCAGTGAAAGCCAGATCAACAATCCCTAAAATCAACAAAAACAAAAACAAGAAGAAGACCTAATATATGAGAGAGGCCTCTAATTCGTCAGCATAATTGCGTCCCTCCATTATTTTGAATATCCTTCGCTGTAGTTTTTGTTAGTGAAGGACCACACCTGGATGCCTCTCAATAGAAGTAAGAAACCTCAAGCAGGAAGCAGCTACAGTACGCAGCTCAATTAAAAAAGAAAAAAGAGAAATACTGTTAATAAATTACACCTTTAGTATCTTTTCTCTCTCTGCTGTCATAAATCCAATAAAGCTAAGGTCCTGTGGGTCTCCTCATAATAGATGAAGACAAAACTCCCCCTGGGACCAATTAGACCATCAGGAAATTACTATCTATTGGATTGTGTACCATTAGAAAAATCATATTGAGGATCTTTTCAACAAACACTTGTCAGGAAAACATGATCTAAGAGATTCACACGGGGCAGAGAGACTTTACACCAGCAAATATCTGTATTCCTTCGCGGCGCTCCAGTTACAGTGATTGCCAGTTGCACAGGGTGTTTGCTGTGAACATCAGTGTCTGTGTAATGACCCGGCAGTATCAGAATTTAACAGCTGATGGCGAAGGAGTGACAGTCGCCGTTTTCCATCCCCAGCTGATGGAGGTGACAGTGATGTGGCGCAGACAGGTGACAGGAGTGAATTGGCAGGTGTATCTTGTTGCAGTTGTTTGGGGGGTGAGCCGAAGTTGTGGGTGGTGGGATGATCTTCTGCCTGGCCAGAGGGAGATGGCGAGTCATACATTTTTAATGGTTGTCTGGGGGTGCTTACGCAGCTCCTCGTTACTGCCCATCCAAACTGTCATGGCACCGGGCCCACCAGCCCGAGCAACAGGCCGTCCTTTATACACCTCAATAATTTAGTGCATGTGTTTACAGAACGTTGACAAAGTCAAGTGCACTGGCCCCTGTATACGTCCCAGGATGAATAATACATGTGGCCAGTTCAGAAATGTGCCCAGCAGTATGGAAGTTCAGATCTACCACACATAAGCAGAGTAAATGTCCTGACATTTCAAATATCCACCGTGCTGAAATGTGCTGAATGCACAGAAGTGCTCAGACTCCCTGCGAAGATGGAGAGTTGGTTTGAGGTGGCGGCGGCGGTGGTGGTGGTGGTGGTGATGGTGGGAGGGGTGAGGATTGTACTCCAGAAAGAAAGAGTTCCTCTTTCAGTACAATGGCCTGAAACAAGCCCTGCATGGCCACGGGCTCTTTGACGGCATGCGACTCGTTTGATGCCTCCGTGCTTTTATCTGTTGTTTGAGATGCTTAGGAGAATTACAGACAGTGAGAACATGTGGGTGTTATGTTAAGCCAGAAATTCATTTTTTTCATACATTTAAGACTGGGAGACCAAACTATGATCCTGTGAGGTTGAAAAAAAGATGAAGGGCTCTGGGGAAGGAAGGCAGGAATCTACTTCGCTTTTCTTCCCCTCTCCCATCGAATGAAGTGTTGGAATCTCATCAGGAGTGAAACGATGACTAATCAATTTTTACAGTCCCCCCGGTGCAACAGCCTAGGACAAGGAAAAGCCTCTAATTTTACTCGTGCTTAACAAATGCATGAATCTGTGTACTGTTGGAAATGACACAAACTAAAGTGCAGTTATGAATGATGTGTGAGTAATCCAGAGGCGTGAATCAGTGAACGGTGTCCTTTTTTAATCATTTTGCTCCTAAAAATAACAATCAACACAGAGGAGTCACAACTCCACGAGCCGCTGCACCGTTTTACAGTGGACAGAGATGTAAGACACCTCCTCCAGTCACTCCCAGTCAGTGTGATTTTTATGCACGCCGTGACATGTGTGCACTGCAGTGGATCACAAATGGAGTTATTTGCAAGGGAGACATTATGCAATATTGTGTTAGACCTGTGTACACTACATAGGCAAACACAAACAGACATTGCTTGCATTTTGTTTTCCCCAGGTGGCATCAGTGTTTCTGAAATGAAGCAGACAGCAAACATTTCCTGTTTGTTACGTCGTAGGTATCGTGCCGTCTCTAGTGGAGTACATGCCTGAACTGCTGTAAGAGGCTAAAAACTACACTCTGAGAAGTACTCCAGCCTGATGAGAATCAGAGTTTTGTAATCAGTCTGGAAAAAGTACTCCAAAAAGCCAGTCTTGATTAGTACAGTCAAATATGTGGAGCGACAGATCAGATCAGGTAAGACAAAGACTGCTGCCCTTTGCCTCTTTTTGGCTGGGGCGAGGACCAGCAAGAAGTCTGTCCCTGTCTGATCCTGATTGGTCGTTTGAGTGCTGGAATATCCTCATTGGCAGTTGCTGTTTGACGATGAATAGGTATAATATGTTAAGTACTGCAACTCCACACTCTGAGCATAGCGCAGCCCTGTAAGGCTTTTACCAGTGGATTCATCCTTTATTCACGCAGCACTGAAGACCTTTAGTCCACATCCACTTACCACGTGGCCCCCACCTTGGTCTCACCTGGTGTGTACGTTGAGCTCATAAAAACAGCTTTTTCTTCAGGTGGTTAAAGGAGGGCTGCACCTAGACTCTGCTCATAAATCTAGAACCTGGAGTTACGATACGTAACTAACGCTCTGTTTCGTATGGGCTTCGCCTTCTAAGGGAATCATTAGTGAGATTATGGCCAAACAGGATGTGGTCCATGTCCCGCTGGCTCCGTCCGCTGCCCACAAGCATAAACACACACCCACTTCACAAGAAATCAATAACAAGTCCATACTCCGTCAATGCCTCTCAGCGCAATGGCGCATCACAGTGCATCATATGGATCATACATCATCATATAGAAGGCACAGAGACAGTACAATACCTGATGTTATAGCAGAGGCGTTGGTTACGCTCTGTGACAGTCCAGCAGAGAGCAGAGCGGGAGAAAAAAACAGCTGAGGGAGAGTTAAAGCATGAGTCTGACAAAACGCTCAATGCACAGAAAAACAGACATCCACAGATAGAAATGAGTGAAAGCGCAGGAGGGGGAGTTGATAGTGGGAACAGTTATAATTAGAAGATGTTCTCCTTCTGACCACACGTGTTATGATGTGAGAGGAAGCTGAAATGTATCTTGAACTGGAGCCGCTGCAGAGAAACGCAGATGAACATTTCATATCCAGCATCCTTCCACTGACCGTACACTCCAGGCTTCGCTCTAACCCGCGGTCTTACCTGCGTTACCATCCAGTCAAGTACAGCAGGCAGCTACTGAGCCGGGCCCCGGACCCTCAAGTGCCTCAGAGCCCCCAGACTCATTGCATTTCACTTGATTGAAGGTAATTTGATTAGTTGCACATTTGTGCTTGTCCACAAGACAGGGATTGAATCACTTCAAAAAATGCAAGGCATACTGGTTCCTTTAAGTGGCATTTTATTAACATGGCTACATTAATGAAAGCAAGACTTCCACATATTAAGTGCAAACTGTTCTTCCTTAGAATCAAATTGTTGTAGCTGATTCAATAAGGTGAGAAATTGCATGACTGTATGTGAAACCAATACTTAAAAAGAACCGGTGCATGCATACATGCAGACGTGGAGGAATTTATAGTTTACCTGAGATCTTCCCGCTTGTGATGCTTGAGAGACAATATCAGCTCTCAACTCAGAGTCTAATCTGGTCACATTTGCATGCGCCATCATCTCAGGACTCTGTAATGCGGTTATACAGTCGCTCAAATCTCTAACAGCATCCACAAATGTCAATTGGGCGACTAAGCCGTGCCGCTCTAACAATACGACTCGACCTGAATTTCGCATCGAGCGCCGTCATCTTTTGGGATTTTGGGGGTTCTGTAATTTAGAAAGAACGACATGTCATGTCAATAAAGTGTCAACATTTATATCCCTCAGCCAAACAGATCAGGTTGGATTGACCTGCAGGCTGCAGGGTAACACAGGGCGGGCGGTGGGAGTGTTTGCAGAGATGCTGATATACATACACACACATGTAAGCGCTGCATTCACGGGGGGGGGGCATGTTGACGGGAGCTGACTCTTGATTGAGGGGCTGTCCCTCTCTGCCTTTGCAGATTTATGACTGAGAGGATTTGTGTCCAGTCCAACATATCTTGCTGATAGACAGCCTTGTAGATTTCCTCGGAGCGGATTTATGTTGTGTGGGCGCCGGCGCTGCTGGTAGTGCTCTGCCCCCCGCACATCCCTGTTTTACACTTTACTTGAACTTTCCATGTCCGCACGGCTGTCGTCCTGCTCTGAGTGGCTCTCAACCTCCAGCCATTTACTAGAAATGTAATTATTTATGCCTAAGCGTAGAGACAAGATTTTATAAGGGGTCTCGCGTTTTATCTAATTCTCCGTCGTCTCTGAAGATGGCCGATGATGGTGTTGAATTTCTAGCGATGCCTTATATGGAATATTATTTTACTGCATTATTTTAAAGTCAGCGTGATTTATGGGGCCCAGACTCAAGACGTGATGATCGTAATTAATCTGAACCGTCGTGAGAGGAAAAGGCCAACCGCTGATCTGTACACGGCATATGGCTGTGGGATCTTACTCTCCCTGCACCAAACCTCGCTTCTTTCACCTGAATCAGCACGTTTGGCTTCCCCATGCAGGGGTGCTCAGCCACAATCCAGCCATCCCTCTTCAGTGCACACGCCCAACCCCACAGCTGAAGAGGTGCGATCCCAGAAAACAGGGATTTGTTCTTTCTAAAATGCACATCCTGCATTGAATTTCACAGCTAAAGCTGCCTTGTATCATCTTATTGTAGACTTTGTCAGACGGGATCATATTTGCAGCCTTCATGGCCCCCGCGGAGGGGCCGGCTCACGCGCTGACCTCTTCCTGCAGAGCACATTTGCAGAAATAAAACTCATCTGAGCCCCAGACTGGCAGACAAAGGAGACACTAGTAGCTGGAGAGCTGGAAAGACAGAGAAAATTCTGAGTAATATTGATCTTAGTTAATTAGATTCCTATCTAGTCTCTGGGGACTGGTGTTCCGGCAACACGTTTTAGAGTGAAGAAAGTGGCTGAGAGATATACCAGTATATGAACTCAGTTAATTTAATTTCAAAGCCCCGAGTACAAAATGTGATTTGATTATTGGGAATATTTTTCATGTCTAATTACAATTTCTCCTTTCTCCCCCAAAGTTTATCTAAACTTTTTTCTTTTTTTTATCCGGTGAATCCTAATGAGCCTCAGTCCTTGTTTAGAACTAATGACCGAGTGTTTATCTCTCCTCCACCACCACCACCACCAACACCCTCCCCATGCAGTTCAGTAATTCAATATGCAGTGCAGAAAAATTAGATTTGAAATTGAACGCTGATATTGTTAGTTTCTCCACACATTGAAACTAAATGAATTTGCACATTGAATCGCTAATTAGAAGGTATTTTATTTCAATTTACCTTACGTTGACGCCTGTGCAATAAAAGATGATATTAGAAAGGTGAGTTCAATTACCATTCCTCGTCAACGCATTCAGTAAGCGGCCTCTGTTCTGACTAAACAAAAGGAGCATGCAGGGTGTGTGTGTGTGTGTGTGTGTGTGTGTGTGTGTGTGTGTGTGTGTGTGTGTGTGTGTGTGTGTGTGTGTGTGTGTGTGTGTGTGTGATGGCGGGGGGGAGGGGTCACGTTGGGAGGCAGCGGCCTGACGTCCCGGGGCCACACACCAGGTCACCGGCTTTCATGGCTGATCTGTTTGTCATAATGGCTTTTAAAAGGTCACGTGTTGATTAAAATGACTGATCGTTAAAAGCATCCGTTGGTGACACGTGCACGCGCTCACACACACACGCTGGCGTGCGCTCACGTATCCGCGGGTCACGTCCGACGGTGTGTACTGCCATTTGTTATGGATGGATGCGGAGGGCCACAGATACATGAATTAGTGGAGTAGGTCAGGCAGATATATGAAGAGCTCCACACTCTGCTGATGAACGCCGCGTCTTTCTGGCGTCGCTCGGCGCCGCGAGCGTGCACGTGGCGGTTTCTTAGCGATGCGGTGAAAAGCAGAGATTCAGCTTCAGCAGAGTCTTCCTCACTCGTGGTTTCGCAGCTCTCGTCCACATTCTGGACTTGTTCTGAGGCGGTTCCTGCCTGTGAGTGGCTGTGGGGGGTGTACCTGGGTCTCTCTTAAACCCACCACCGCCCACCCCTCCCTGAGCGGCCCCCGCCCCCGGGCATCTCGTTGTATGGAGGCTATAATTGTTGCTGTAAATTCTGCCGCTCCCTTACGCCCCTGTCTTAACCGCCCATTACGCATGGTTCACTACGGCCCTTGTTGATTGCAGCTGTCAAGAAGAGCAGATTTATGCACTCTGGCTCGGAGATGGAGGGATCGGAGGGAGGGGTGAGAGAATGGTGATTAGGGGGAGGCGGGTTTATTGGGTGAGCCCACGCTTGACCCCTCCTCCAGCCCGATTTACCCTCGCCGGCGTAGGTGGAGATGAGCGAGGCCGATAAGGCAAAGCCGGCACACGAGGACTCGGTCTGAGCTTTCAAGATGGAGGAAGAAGCGAGCGCTCTAAAGTGGGCCGGTGATGAGATCTGGGCCTGATCCGCTGAGCTTTGTTGTGTATGTGTGTGTTTTCTCTGCCGTTCACACACACACACACTCTTCTCAGCCCTCAGCCAGCCTCTCAGACACCCTGTCCTTTCTCAGAAAACACCACTTGTGTAACAAAGGCTGCTAATCTGTTGAGTACAGCAGCGAGCCCAGTGTGGGGGAAAAGCACTTCCTCAGCCCATCAGAGTCCGCCGTGGTCACACTCTAATCCACTGAGCCATCGCGGCACTAAAATAAACCATTATACTCTGATAGGTCCTCTGCTCTGCTCCGTCTGCGCCGCCGCGTCGCTGCGATTCAACCAGTCGTTACGACAACTGATTTAATTGTAATTTCAAATTATAGGTGAAAATAGCAAACAGATGCTGGTTAAACGGTCTCGAATGTGAGGCTTTGCTGGCTTTTTCCAGCTCATATAATTGTAAACTAAGCAGTTCTTTCTAAATACCTTTTTTTCTGTGAGTCAGGCGAAACACTTTCAGGATCTTTGTCTGTTCGGAGCAGTTTCTGTTTTTTTTCAGTTGAAAGTGAAGATAACGCAAAGAGTAACGTGTGTGTGCGTTCGGTCTGTAGCATGTTGGTGTGTTTTACGTCATGGTACGGTTTGTTGCGCGTCATTTTATCTTAAGTGCCGTGCCGTCATGTGTTAAGTCACGTGACGTTACGTGCTGTTTTGTTTCGTGTCATTACGTGAATATGTCCTCATTGGTCTGTCTTGTGTATGTTGTCGTATGCGTTGTTGTCTGTTATGTTTTGTTTGAGTTCGTACTTACATTATGTCTGTTACATTAAACTGACGTTATCTCTTATGTTGTGTGCCGTTTTGTTGCGTGTTGTTGTGTCATGTTGTGTTATTTTTCATCATGTTTTGTGTCCTCAGCTCGTCTCTCGTCTCGTGTCTCATATATCTAAATATTTCGCTCGTTATCTTGTTAAATTTACATCTCGAGTCGTTCGCCGTCGGTTACTTTACATCAGTGACGTCGTTTCAGAGCGTCTATTGAAACGTTTTGGTTTCTTATCTTCTGCTCTTATCGGTGTTTGTCATGACGCCGTGTGTCGTTTGCTTTCTCCCTCGTTTTCTTCGTGGTGATGCTAATTGCTAATCTTACGTTCCCTTCTGTTTTACCCTCGTCTGTTTTTCTCTCTTCTGTCTTGATGTATTTTCCATTCCACTTTGTCCCACTAGTGTCTTTTAAACGGATCCATCCACACTCTGGAGCCGGAGCTGCTGTTTGTTAGATAGTGATAGATAGTGCTTGTTGCCCGGTTGGCAGCATTACTGTAACGCAGCTAAACGTGCGCAAGTCTCTAAGTGGTCCCTAAGTTGTCCTGTGGGATGATGGGATGCCATAGCAGCAGCAGTAATGGAATTACAGGAAAGACCCTGCCCTGGTCGCACTGGCGAAAGGTACAAATGGAGGATGAGATGGAGTGAGGAGGAGAGGCAGAACCAGAGCCGGAGCGAACAGGCCAATCTGCACTATGGCACTTATGGAATTACCCAGCTCACCTTCTTTAGGCAAAGGAATCAATGGCGCTCATTAATAATTCACACAGTCTTAGGAGGGAACCATAACTGTCATAAATGGTAATTTTGTTTGATCATTACAATCCTTTTCATTGGGATAAACAGACAACATTATTCATCAGCAGAAGGTATAAATATTCATGACACGCACACGTTCTGTACACAGAATAGCAAGCGACCTGCAGAAAAAATGTATATCCAGGCTGTATTGATGTGATTTCCCCTGAATGATGAAATAATTTACAGAATTGATTAAGATGAAGGCTAATCTTTATGAGGCATGTATGGCTGAATATGAATGCACCGGGGCCCTGCTCTGTCATGTGGTAGATGGATGATAAGCGGGCGTTTGTCTTTCAGCGAAGCATCGTGGAAACATCACAGGAAGTCGGGAATTCGGAGGCGCCGTTCATAAACGCCGCACCCCCTCACGCGCCCAACAATATGTCGCCTTCGTTCCTGCATTAGCTGCACAGAGCATCAACTCTTAACCGCTGTGAATTCTTATTTATATCCCCATTTCTTTCTTAGACTCATCGAAAACACGATCACAGTCGCTGCTGCGATCCATATCTATCCGTTGTGTCTAAAATAAGTGCTATGATATTAGATTGCGGCGCCGCCGGTTTGCTTATGAGTAGGAAGAAACAGATGGGCTATTACAGATACAGAGGCTGAAGCAAATTGAGGTCATCGAGCAGGTCTTGTGCATCGTGCGTTCAAGACGCCGGGCGTTGGTGTGAAGGAAGGAAGGAGTTTTGTTTAAAGAGGTGTCTTTGGCGCAAATGTATTCAGCGCATATGGGAGAGGACGGGCCTCTGGGCACAGACAGCCGTCAATGAGCGGGGATAATTTGATGAATGCGTTCCCTGCTGCACCCCCCCACACCCCTTCATAACCAGATTTCTTGTTCTCTGGCTTTATTTTCGTCTCTCAGATGAAGTGCGAGCGGAGGAATTTGCCGCGCTTGGTATTCACGCCGGCTCGGCTGCGTGACCGCGGGGCCGGGCCGCTGCTCAGCCTCCCTCCAGCGCTCTTCCTCCTCTTTGAGCCCGCGCTGCTCAACATGCGAGGGGGTTTCGGGTGCCTAAAATGTAAATGATGAGCCGTCATTACAGTCCGCACCGCACAGACGGGGCAGGTTTTGTCTTTCGGCTGCTTCTGGATCTGATCTCGGCTTTGTTTTGCCTTTTCCTCACAAGTGTGTTGGTGCGTGTACAGGATGCGTGGGAGCAGCCACTGAATGCGAGCTACTCACCACCGGGGAGCGATTTAAGGGCCTTTTATAGAGATAGATCCATCCGGTTTACTGGGCTGAGGCTGGCTACCAAGAATTGTGACAGACATGTGCCTGCTAGACCTCATACATAAACCACTGGGGTGTTTGTATGCATTCATGTGTGTGTGTGTTGTGGGAGATAGCTGTTGTATCTCCACTCACGTGCCTTCCCTTCAATTGCCCAATCAGTCAGTGGACCCTTCAGACAGTCTCCTCTTAATAAGGAAGCTTCCAGCCCAATTCCCACAGATAGCCTAAGTAAATCAAACCGGTGAGGAGGAGAGGAGAGCCTCTTCAATCAGGCTCTAGAGAATGGAGCCTGGGCAACTCTGGCACTCCAGACAATAAGAGAGAGAGGGAGGAGGAGGAGGAGATCCGGCGATATTCCCGTATGGTGATGACTACACTCAGAGTGAGGTATACCATTCATCTGGCCTCAGCCATCTTCTCAGAGCTGCATCTCTGCACCCTCAGGTCCTCTGCGCTCTGCATGCCGCCGTAAAACATTCCCCATTGTAATTCATGTTATGCCGCGAGAGCCCGGGCTTTTGGTACAGGCTCGCAAGTGCATGAACCCCCCACACCTTCCTCCCCCTCCTCCTCCTCCATCCACCCCGCTCAAAGCCTTATAATACGGTCCTCATGGCGAGCTGAGCGAGCCATAATGCCGTGTTTTGTATTCAATGCCGATGGTGGCCATTTCAGCAAAGCCACAAACCGGGGGCCCCAGCTTGCGCGTTGGTCAGGGTTCAGGTTGGACCTTAGTGGTCCCACGTCGGCAATTTGGGACGAGAGCGCTCCAGGCCACATGCGCCTTGTCCGTCCATCACAGGTGAAGAGGAGTAAGGGAGGAGCGGGGGAGGAGGGGGCGGGCTGAAGTTGAAAGGCGAGGCCCTGGCATCTGCATCCGGCCAGGCCAGCAGATGTGGTGATCCTGGTCTATTTGAGCTAAAGTGATGATTAAGGGATCATGGCCCTTAAATAGACAATCCTGTTTACCCAGTTTAGGGCTGCAATCAATCCACCACTCGCCAGATTAATTGAGACGCTTCCGATTGATTTTTTTTTCTTTCTCCCCTCACTTCCCTCCTCTTCCCCCTCCTCTACTCCTGCTCGGCCTTCCTATCAATGACTTCTCGAACTGCGAGGCCATAATTCATGAGGGAGGGCTGTAGGGGCGGGGAGGGGGCAGAGTGCACGGCTAAGTGCATGTAAAAATCTATGACATCACGTTACTTCCTGTCTGCAGCGCCGTCCACGTGCGGCCTCGCGGGGACTCGGACTCAGATGATAACCATCTTCTGCTTGACGCGCTCCTGGAAAGACATTCGAACTATTCTTTGACATCAGCGTCACCTACCAATTTTTTTCTTTGTTCTTCCTCGTACACACCTCCCTCCTCCTCGTCTTCATTACTCAAACGTGTGTTGGTATAAGAAATGTCATAAGAGATGTCGGGGTGAGGGAATCTCTCAGTTTTTCCACCTGCAACCATCCTCATTAGAGACAGAGGAGGCTCGGTTAATTAGTCCAAAAGGATGAACTTTACACACACATCCTGGCACCAGATGATAACCACATCACGGTGTGAGAGCCCCCCCGGTCTGGAGAAGAGGTGAGGGGAGAAAGGCCACTCAAAGCTCATTTCCGTCCTCGCCGCTCGCGTCTTTTTCCACCGTATGGAAAACACTCGAGTGGACACGCGTGATTGTATGTTTATGCACGTTTAATTGGCTGCATGTAAGCTGTCTGTTCACTTATTTATTTATTTCTCCTGATCGGAGAATGACGGGGGGGGTGGGGGGGTGGGGGGTGGTGATCACCATTGAACTCGTCTCCAGCAGATCTCCTTCATGTGAGACAATGTCTGTCAGCCATCACTACCATCTGTCAGCCCACAGAATCTTTAAAGACTCTTCTCTGCACTTTGCCTTCAGGGCAAACACATTTCTCATGTTGCTACCCCTCCACCCCCTCCCACCATCAATCCAGTGCTCCCCCAACCCCAGCTTCCAATAAGCAAAGGAAAAACAAAAGCTGGAAAACAAGGCAATGAGGGTATCAGTTTTGGCAGCGCCTTCTGAGCACTCACTCTGACGGAGGCAGATTTGTCAGGCTTTGCGAGGCTGCTCCTTGACAGCTTAAGCACAGCAGCTACCTCACTGTGAATTTTCTGAAACGTTGTGTGAAAAGTAGCCATAGATCATCTCTGAATCCCCTTCCTCCGGTCAGCGTGATGAAGCAACACGGATGATTGCATGAGCGTGTTATGTTAATCACGCTGGTAATGCAGTTTGCCTGGTGGTGACGCTTTATTGAATGTGACAGCGAACATCAACAGGGACGAGATGACATGTAGTTAGCCATACACACAGAGCCCAAAACAAAAGGATCATTCCTTCAATCGATGCCTCTTTGCTTGTCACCCGAATAATAACAGAAGTGGTCATAAACAGCCACAGTTTGGTTTGTGGTGTGTGAGCTAATACAGAAACCTCTCTCGCAGTCACAGGTTCGCTCGCATCGCGATGCGCACCGGGTGGCTTTTATGCTCCAGAATGGCAAAATATATGCATGAGTGCCGCATGATGATGATGATGATGCATGCTACATATGTACAAAAAGCATTTTAAATATAGATTTCTCAAATGAGACCTGCAGGTGTGCTAGCAAGGTGCTTTGTGGAAGCGCGGCACTTCCTCCTTCTGTCTTGTGCTCTAATTTGATTACAGACTGATTAAACCCTCCCTAATGCAGTCAGAGCTACGGCATGCTAATGTAATAAAATCACTTACAGCTAAAACAGGTTAGCTTAATTGGCAGGAGGCACGATGCTGGGATTTGCATTAAATTATTTATTTGCTTAGCAGACGCCCTTATGCAGGGCAACTCTCAATTCCATTATACACATTAGCCATTTGCGCAGCCAATTTAGCTTGAGCACCTCGTTCAAGGATAGAACAACAAGTGTCGAATCGCCCCCTCCACCACCATTAGCCCATCAACAAACCGCGCCACCTTCCCTCCATTTTGTGCGGCTGTGTTTCCTGAGGAACATCAAGCGAACAGGAAGTGGCTCCTGGATTCGGAGGCCACCTGTGACACATTGTTGGCACCCTTGCAGAAGCCTCTAATTTTATTTTTTTTCTGTTTGTTTTGCCTTCCAGCAATCCAGCATGTCCACTCAGCGTCTGGTGTTAAGCATAAACAGCACACGGCAACATTAGCGCGCTGTCCCGGTCAGTCCACTGAAAGTCAAAGCGTAATTGAGCTGCTCCATTAGCACCGGGATCAACCAGATGGTGCCCCCGTTCTTTTATTCGCCCATTTATGTGGGCATGTCATTCTTCCAAGTGTAAAAAAAAAAAAAAGCAAGAGATGGAATGAGTGTTTGCACACGTGTGCGTGTGTACGTGTGTGCGTGTGTACGTGTGTGCGTGGCGGGGGGGTGGGTGCCTCCAGACTCCCACCTGTTAACTAATCTTTCAGCTCGGTCCGTCAGCACGATCGCGTCTTCCTCCGACGGCCTAATGGCTAACCTGGTTATCAGACACACTGCGCACCCCGCTGATTGGACTCTACACTTAAACCAATCAATTTCATGGGACCGACCACGTCCTCGTCCAGTTTACACCAAATATGACAGAATGCCAGATGAAAACAAAGTGAGAAATGAGGCTCCTGCATATTTGAAGCTGTTATAATCTGGTATTTTTATGCGTACGTGAAGTATTTGGTGGAGCCGTCGTAGTTTCGCCGCTTGTCCGTCAGTGGCGGCTGCTTCCAGAGGCCCAGATGTGAAATACTTTTCAGACGAGCTATTGATAGCACAAACAAAACACATGTACATAATCTCCTCCTGCCTTTTTATCATATGACAAAAACCCCACTGACGTATCCCACTTAGTAACTGTGTTGATGAGAATCCATTTCTGATTAAGCAACACTTGCCAAGGTTTATATTTGGCTTTGCGCATTCAATTTGCTTTACATTTAATACAGTGTCTTTCACCCAGTAACAGAACTGGCTGGCTGCCACAGAGGCTTTTGATTGGAATTGAATGCACAGTCATTTTCTCTAATATAAATCAATACTCTCCAAACCTGCCACAACACATTTTAGATGCTCACTATTGCTCAATTGCAGTTTGGAGCACTAGTGAAACGGTCAAACGCTTGACACATTTTGTGCAGCGAGATTAGTCTGTTTGTGAAATCTTGGAAAACAAATCACTTAAGGACCACTCAGACTTAATCATATTACCTTGCTAAGTAAGAAGTTTCAGATCGCCTCTTCCTCCCAAACTTCTGAGCCGTCTCCCGGAGGCGGACGTGTCGGCTGGCGGCTGCTCATGTCTGCCCGCCGCTGTCAGCTGTCGCTCGCCGTCATTACGCCGCTCCTCTGAGTCTCGGCCTTTTCGGGCCCGTTTGAGATGTGATGGGGGTGAAACGGCCGCATCGCTTTTAAAAAGGAGCGTATTACAAAGCGAAACAGTCGACCAAACAACCGGACGGCGGATTCTTGGCTGCGCCTCGTGTTTGTCTCCACTTTTTCCTGCTGTTTTTTTTCTTTGTTTTTTTCGCTGCAACAACAGTATTGTTTGCATTAAGGGCCTGGCTGGAGTAAATGGAGCTGTTTTCAATTAGTTTTCAAAGTGCTTATCCCATTAAAGGTAATGACTTATTGATTTAACGACAGTGGCGCTTTTGGTGTGAAACGTGGTGCTATTATGACTCTCTCCTCTGTTGTTTGAAAGGGGCCAGCGATGCTGAGCGCCGGGTGAACGCCTTCACTCTCAGCCTTCCCGTGACCATCGCGCTTGTTGTTTTTGCGGCGGTCCCCGGGTCATTATTGAGTGGCATAAGTAACTCTGTGCTCGCGGGGCGGAGCAGGTGATTTTTCTCCTCCTGGCCTTTTGCCAGCGGTGTCAGCTGGGATCCAGGAGCCATCACAGAGGTGGGAGAGCCTGATGTCATTGTCAATGTTCCTGTGCGTCCCGCAAACCGCAGTGCAGAGGAAGCGATGGAGGGCCCCGTGCAAGCTAATGTGCCCGCTGCCTCCCCGTGGGTTCCACTTTGCCATGCAGCCATATGGCCACGCTCCTCCCCTCAGTAATCCCTCACTGGTGTCAGCATCCAGCCCAGGAGGGCCACACTTTTGTGTTTCCTCCTTCTCGCTCTCCCACTCTGTCTGTCTTTTCCTCCCTTCGCTTTTTTATTTTTATTTTTTTGTTCTGCACACATTCTTTCGTCCATCTTTGGCATTCCGAGCGCCTCCCCGTTGAACTCCTTTTGTTTGCCGTCTCGTTCTCTTCAGCATGCTAAAGGTTGAAACGCTGTTTTTTAACCTTGACAGAACTTTCAGAGGCCGAGCAGCTCATTGGTACAGTAATACGCACCCCGCTGAGATAATTGGCTTTCACTTATAACTCATCATTGGTGGTTGCTACTTGCTAATGTAGTGTGTGTCCTCCGTATGGTCAAAAACACTGCGTTAGTTCAAGGCCTTATTGCTCTTGTGAATCTTTTGTCCTTCTGCGCTCAGATAGACGCGGCCGTCCACGTTCTGACTTCTCATTGGACGCCGTAAAGGATCACCAGCAGCAGTTTGAGTTAGCCTCCTTGTTCCACTTATTTCCTTTCTGCTGGAGTATGGATATGTAGTGGACCAGGAGGAAGATGCTGACAGTCACTGTTTCAAGTAATGAGACAAGTGATAAGTCAGCTAGCGACCTTGTCTTATTCCCTTTTGCTTTCTGTCTCCCATTTCAATCTGAGAAATAGGCAGTGCGCTGTATGCTAACTGTGCAGGGGGAGCAGTTACATCTGTATCTTCCACTGTGGTAAGTCGTGCTCTGACAGCCAAGAGAAACTGGAATCCACTGCTGAAACAATAAATAAACGAGTCGATTGAGAGCGCGTTCATTGAAATCAATCTATTTCTTTTAACAGAAATTGCAGCTCTTAGCAGATCACCCCATGTCCACTGCCCTGCACGGCTCACCTGCACATCACAGCCCTGTCTGTGACTGGTGCTGCAGCAGCCTCCACTCGCCCGGTTTCAGGGATTTTATTCCATGACGATAAGGTGAAAAGGTCTGACTCGCTGTTTGTCGGCCAGCTAAGCTCTTCCACACCAAACTGCGAACATGGTGTCTTTCTGGGACTGTTTGTGCATTGGGGCTTTGTCAGACTGAAGCAGGACCTGGCCTCAACCAAACTGGCACCACAAAGCTAAAGGAACAGTACGACTAGAAAACTATATTAAAAAGCTGAAAATGAAAGCTATTTCCTGAGCTGTGAAATGACACAGCTGTCAGACGTCTGTGAGAAGGAGCTCTGGTACACTGATGAATAGAAAGGATGTGTTCATGCTATGACGACTATCCGCCCCTGCAAATAGAAGCCAGATGTGTTCGTTTGCCTCGCCTGCGATAACATCCACAAACTGAAACTCAGACTTCATTAACTAAAGATTTAAGGAAAAAGATGCCGCGGCACAAAGGCGGTGTGATTGTGAGTGTCTGCAGAAACATCACAGCAATGACCTCTTATCACCACAGATGGAGACAAAATCAATAAAAGGACGAACCTGCAGAGTGCCACTTTGGCCGAGATACCCGTGATGAGGACGTCCACATGTAATGGGAACTTTTCCCCCCAAAGAGAAGAACCTCGGCTTCTTCCTTTATCTGATTGTCATTTTGAACTGCCTCGTGTGGCTCTTGGAGTCGACAGAACTCGCTGTGAAAACCTTGAAGCCTGTCGAGCCCATGCACAGTTATTGAACAGCTTGAGTCTCTGCTCGCTGCCAGCCAGCAACTTGATTTCTGTTTCCCTCAGGAATGAAAATGAAATTATTTTTGCGCTCAGTAGGATGTGTGATTGATACAGCCTACAGTGTGCACACATTTCCTGTCTCTATAATGTCCACAAGAGCTAATTCTTTAATTCATGCATTGTTTCTCTTTTATTTTGCTGAAAATCAAAGTATATTTTATCATATTTATTATTCCCTTTACGCCGTTTCTGACCTTTACATGGAACTGCTTCCTATACAATTAGCATCAGTGATGATAGAAATAATTGCTTGTGTCACAGTTACCTGCAGTCAGTAACACACAGGAGGAAGGGATTGAAAGCAGGCTGAGAGCAGCCGCGGTGCTCAGCATGTGTGAGATTATATGAACAATGTGTATTCCACTGCACAGTGTGCGCACAAGGTATGCGAAGCGCTTTGCCCATAGGAGGCATCTCGTGGCCTCACGTTCTTTATAGAGAACCTGGTCGGAGCAGCAGCCAGGAGTCAGTGGGGCCAGAGGCCAACAGAGGAGTGAAAATACTCTCACACTGTATGTGCATGGAAGTTCAGGCCTGTGTTTGGACTGTATTCACATTGCCCCAAGCTGCGAGAGGTTGGTGCAACTGTACAGCACCTAGTACTACAAACAACAGGGCAAAAGTACTGTGCAATACAGTAGAAGATCATAAGGTCATCTGAGAGTGGAGCCACAAGGTTACGGTCCTCCTCCGGATAAGTCCTATAAATAGACCAGAGCTGGGTTTCAGTCCGAGAGTTTTTATGCAAATGATGACAGACTCAACCAGAAAGGCTCACTGAAAGTGGCACATTCAATTGATTTCTTTTTAATATGGCAAAAGAAGCACATTTATTCAACATATAATGATGCTCTTTTAATAGGATTAAGTGTTGACACATCTGATGGTTGTAGGGAATGATGGGACGCGCGCCAAATGTTTTCAGTCAAGTCGATTTCCACACGAACATTGAAAAATGTCATATGAGTCATTAAAAAATAAATAAAAATATTAATCTTAAGAAATCTTTCCAAAACAATTCGTGGATCCGCACCAAGAACAAATCACTTGTTCCTCGTCCTAAAAACAAAAATCTTAAAAATCTGTTTTTTGAGATTACCTGCTGACTGTGACAGACAGGAAGTCAGGCTCAGGAACGGTGTAGAGAATCCTGTCAGTTTTCAAAATAAAACACCCAATCGTACATCAACACTAAGACAGACCAAAAAAAATTCATTCATTTTACCTTCTTACCCACTACAGAAGCACAAATATGGAGGAAAAATGACCAAATCAGCAAAACCGGATCTGTTCCGGTCTGGGTCAGGTGGTGTTGACAGGAGGTGTTTCACGTCAGCTGAAAGACTGAGATCAATGTTTGTGGTTAACACTGGTGACCGAGGCAGACAGGCCAGTTCACTCTCCACCAATCCCCTGACTGTACAGTCCACAGCGCCCACGTCTCTCCATCCAGGATCTCACCTTCACTTTGTGCTTTCCGTCTCCTTTTCTTGGCTGTTTTAGCACAAACGTCGCTCCGTGTAAGCAGTGCGAGCTGCCGGTGGACGAGAACATGTGACAGTTGTCTCTCGCAGTCGTTTCTGGACTAAAGACTAAAACATCTGTGGACGCTGGTGGAAGACACCTTTGTGTGGTCTGTCCAGACTTCGCGGGTTTCAGCTGGTCTTCCGGGTGGTCGCAGCTTTAGTTATCGCGGAGGTGCGTCTGTTGACATGTGAGCTCAGTAGTTTCACTGCGCTTCTCCAGAAAAAGCTGCTTGAAGTGAGCGGAGCTTGAGTTTGGACTGTGAGGAGGAATTAATTCCTCATGTTTTTTCCTCATTAAAATTGTCTTGAAAGCTGGAACGAGAGCTCCTGATGATGATTAGCAGCTACATAAGTTTGTACCAGCTTGGTTGGCTGGTACTAAACCATCATTTGGAAGCTCCCTGTGATTCTGAATAATTACTTGTCTAATAAAACACAGAAATTAATCTGGTGTGTTTTACATATCAGGTACTGATTTCAAGTGACAGCAAAAAACAGAAATCACGTTTCTTCATTACGGAGGTGTCACGCTGTGCTGCAGAACAACAGGGATGAAGTTACTGACTCAATCACCAAAACTAATACACTACACATGACCTTTAGTTTTAATTCTATTAGAGGACAATCAGAAAACTTTGGATGGATAGATCAAGTTGCCTTCGAGAGTCTAAATTAGTCTTACCTTTTGTGAATTTAATGAAGGTGGTCAAATGCAAATGCGGGACTGTGGGCTTGCTCTGTTGTCTGTCTGGCGTGGCGCGATGATGGATAGGGCTGCCAGCAGACTGGGGTTTCACTAATACTGGAGCCTCTGTCGAAATAAGGGGGGGATGCATTAAAGGATGTGTGTGTTTTCTCTGCGTGTGTGTTTGAGAGCAGGTATTTCGGTCGGACCTCCTCCAGCTTCCTGCAGTCAGCTGATTTGGTCTTCGCTGCTCAATATCCTCCTGGTTGTATCAAAGATGGAGCCGCTGAGGATGATGAAAGCGCTCAATGAATTTCAGCTCGGTGCTAAATGCTTTAGCGCAGCAGTGCTGTATATTGGTCTGAGGTTGATATTAGCCAAACGGTAACAGCTCAGTGAGCGTTGTCCACTTCTGAGGAGATGAGCTGCACATTGACTGCACAATCCGTCTTTAATGTATTGATCCTCTCCATGAGGATCCAACATGTATCGAGCCTCATCACATATTTCCATTCTGATCAGATTGCACACACGGCTGCATTATCGCGCTCTTTACTGATGCTGTTACCCTGAGCTTCGAGGGCTTTTCAGGTTGTTTACCAAAACCAGAATAAAGTTACGGAAAAGGAGCAACATGTGGAAGTTTGAGGGTAAAAAGAGCTTTGGAAATTGGTGCAAAGCATTGTTTCAAAAGTCTTGCTGGCAGCCTCTAGGAAGTGTTTTAGAAAGGTGGCAGAGTTAATCGATGCACATGTCGGTTTATATGGCACCATCAACATATTAAGGATTTTTCTTTTCTTACAGCCTCACCAGTGGTGGGATTAATAGTTCAATCTGCCCAGAGGGTGGCACTGAAGCAGAGACCACGGGCTCAGTTCTTCAGAGATTACCTTGTAGGATCATGAATCTGTCCAATGAATGTCGTGGAAACCTCTCTGCCCGTGTAGGATCCTTTACAAACTTGAAATTTAGGCCTGAGGACGGTGCGAGAGGAAGCTTATGACCACGATGGAAAGGGTTCATCCTCCCTGGAGGACAACCAGCAGCATTAATCTTCTGAGGATCATGAATATCTGCAGCAGATCTGATGGCAGCCTGACCGCCGCTGATGAGGACGAAGGGACCAAACATCAGGCCCCGCCGCCATTGGCTGGACCGCGCTGCTTCCTGCTGCAGCTGGCTGCCTTGTATTTCTTGGGCGATGTCGTCTCGTACGGTCGGCGTCGTAAAACTTTCATTTTACTGACTGAAAATTGCTTAACAGTGTAAGTATGCAGCGTCCCAGCTCAAGATGGCCAATCTGGGCAGCTGCTGCATTGAGAGTTGTTGTGTTATGACTCTGCAGAGTGTAAACAGCAGTATATATCTGTGTGTGTGTGTGTGTGTGTGTGTGTGTGTGTGTGTGTGTGTGTGTGTGTGTGTGTGTGTGTGTGTGTGTGTGTGAGTGTGATTGAAAGCCTCGGCAGCACACCTGCTCGGCTTGGACCAGCAGTGTCTCTGGACCTCATATCCCATTCAGGCGAGCTCCTGTGCGGAACAGGAGCATATGGTCTAAAAAAAAGAGTTCTCCTTTCCTTTGTGCCACTGTTTTACAGAAGGCCCATATACCCTCAGTGCTCCCAGGAAAGCTGTTCCTCCTCCTCCTCCTCCTCCTCCTCCTCCTTCTTCTTACCCACAGCACTTTGCCCCTGTCTGTCTGAGCCGCCTCATCCGTGATGGCTTTGGCGGCGTTCATCATCTGACATATGAATATAGACACCCTGGGAGGCAAACTGAGCGGGAAGAACCATCTTCACTCAGCTAAAATAACTGCATGACTTGAATTTATAATTCATTTCGAGCGCGGGTGTATTTTGGCGTTGATGCCATATCTTTTTTGCGCGAGATTATTCTCACACTGAGGCAGGAGCAAATATATTGTGGCTGAATTAGAAAACATCCCATTCAGGATGAAAAAAAAGCTTTTCTCTCCATAATATTTTCAGTAGGAGTGCTTATTTAAGACAAGGCACTGGATGGATTATTCCTGCAGATAAGATTTTAGGATTGTTGCACTCCTATGTGCTATTCACTATTGATGTGTTTTCTCATCGATGCAGAGATTTGGGTTGAGGGAGCGCCTCCACTCTGGAGGAACACCTGTTTCATCCTGCCTCCAGATGGTTAGCAAATCTAAATGCATTTTATATGATGTCACACTAATCTGAATATAGCATGGCGTGCACGTCAAAACCTATGCCTTAGGTGGCGACAGTGGCATCCATATGCCATCATACATGGAACATGGTTACAGTAATGTTATTTCACTGCAGTGCTTTGCCTGTGGAGGCCACGCAACTGAAACATGTAAAATATACAAGGAGATTAAATTAGTCACAACGTTCTTCATCACTTCAGACATTTTCATTTATTTTTTACTCACAGTAGCACTTATTCAGTGCACATGCAGTCATAGTTGTTTGTTTGTTTGTTTGGACTGTTTTCCGGAACATAGGAGCATGGACGCCAGGCTGGGCGGTGAAAGGGACTCAGTGTACAGGGTCCTCACATGAGGAGGGCCCACAGAGGGTGAGGGCCATGGATTTGTGGAGGGGCCCTTTGAGAATCCACAGGGCCTAAGATCTTGTGTGACACCCCTGCATAGGAGCCAACCGGGTCAAGAGTGGGCCGCAACCAGCGGCCCAGAGCCGTGCAGGACGGCCATCACACCTGAAGCCTCCAAAGCGAGGCGGGCCCTGGTCAGAAAGAGGTGTCCTGCTGTCGGCACATCACTTCACTATCAATCACTCCTATGCCAGCGAGCGACGTGTTCTGTCTGCAGCAGGCAAACAACAAAAAAAAACATTTCTCCACAACTCTGTGACCCGCTGATGTTCCTGCAGGCGCTTCGTGAGCTAAACGAGCTCTGGCTGGTCAGCAACGAGAACCGCTAGCTTAGGATTTTTGATTTTTCAGCAGACTCGCCGCCACATGAGGCGTGCGGCGCACATAAAATGCGAAGTGCCTAGAGCGCATTAGCAACATGCAGAGGACTTCAAGCCCACTGGAATCAATTTGAAAAAGGGCACCAGCACAGCTAAAAAGGTGATCACTGCTCTGAGCTTCACAGTCTAGTGTTGATTGAGTTTAGCGCTTTCATGGTACAGACTCATTTGATTGATTTTATGTTTACATAAGAAATGCATTGCTTATAATCGCTGTTATAATCATACACTAATGCTATGAGTCTCCTGGCTTTTATACAATAACCCATTAGCTGCTTGTCCACAAATACCAAATCCTCTGCAGCCCTGAAAGCATTGTGGAGACTTTCTGCTGCAGCTGTAATATTATATGTCAGTACAAAACACTGACGCCCAGCTGCTTCAGTCCAGAAACACTGAGACTGAACGGTGACTGAGGGAATTCATTGTCTTTTAAAGACCTAATCTACTTCAAACCACGTCAGGCGTCACGCTCTGAAATAGCTGGAACATGTTACCCAATCAGCCAGCCAGGAAACATTAATGGAAGCACATAAACATGCATATTTCCACACAGGCCGGAGCTTTGATCAGTGCACTTCCTTCATCATCCACAGGCTTGCGTGACATCCACTGTGTGATATGTTACTAAGACGCCGATGCCCTGGCTTCATAGGTTCACATGTATATTTAATGTCCTCTCTGGTGCATTAGAGAGCGGTACAGCTGAGCTACCAAGTTCTTGTAGGTTCACGAACGTCCACATGTGTTAGCAAAGATTTCTGTGCATTAGCCTGGGAATAGTTCGATGGTATATTCACGTGGGTGTGTTTTTTCCGCACTTGCTCATCAATATTTAAAGATGTGTAACATATTCCATGAAGCATATTTTTAGGTCAGGCTGCCCCCTCCCCTGCGTGTGTGTTTAGTTGAGTTTAGCTGAATATATGTCTCTTCTTTTTCAGCTTCTGCGTGCTGTATGTGCGCGCCTCGGTGTGCGAGTGGCCCCGGCCCCTGCGATCCATCCTCCTCTGCGCCGGGGTTAAAGCCGCACACTCAGGGCACGGGGGCTGCAGGAGGGAGAGCGCGGGTGGGCGGCTCATTAGACAGCGCTCCCCGCGGAGTGTGAAGGAGAAAAACACCCATTAGCAAAACAAACGATGTGCCCATCGCTCACACAAGCACGCCGATTGTTTACCGAGAGCCGGGCGGCCCAGCCCGTCGGCAGCCTGCGCCTGCTGGGGGCTTCCTGTCAAAGCACTTCCGGGGTCACGCATGAGGCTAAGGGATGGAAAGGGTTATCTGGGATATATACAGTACCTTGTCAGTGCCTGTGGTGTGTTTACTGTACGAGCCGGAGTGAGGAGACAAATTACTCCTGCAGAGGTATGAGTACTAGTGTTGGAGAAAAAGGGGGCCAGTAGTCGATGCGCTTACATCAAATAGTGGATAAAAAATGTAAAGTATTACGCAAAACATCAATTATTCAGTGATGTATTAGCGTACAGCTGTTGAAGCACTTTTTAGCTTACTTAAGCTGCTATCATACACCGACGTGAGAGCTTCATCTGGCTGGTTTTCATGTTGAGACCCCACAAATGAGGCCAGTTCTTCAGTTTTGGGGCCCTCAGTAACATTTAGGCTGTTTCTCCAAACTAAGAGACAAACAGGTCATTTGTCATCGCCTTGAAAACAACACATTTGAGCATTTTCTGATCCAGCGCCCCTATCAGCAGGACAACATCATTTATAAGTGCCATCCAAAACTGTTACAAATGACTATTACAGAGATGATTCATATCACCATTTTCTGCTCTGCCACCTCTGTGGTTTACTTCAGGCGGGGAAGCTCTGCGGCCATGCTTAGAGAAAGCAGCTCTGTCGGTCGGTGCTGGAGTAGGCGAGATCTGGACAGCGGTCACATGCTTGTTACATTAATTCTACATTCTGCCAATGGAGTCGGGCTGAATCAATCAGTGTTGTTGAAAAGCTCCTCAGTCTGTCGTCCTCGCGTTGAGACTCTGCTTGAAAAGGCAGATGAGCTTTTAAAAATCCCCAAACCTCTAGTTCCTCTGTGATTTTGCATCTTGTTGTCTTAATGTCTCAGCCGTGTGAGCGTCCGGGCTCTGATGCACTTCTTATTGAGAGCTTGCACAGTATTGACTCTCTAACAAATGCGATTTAAAGCAGCCATAAAAGATCACTCAAACTTAAATGCTAAAAGAAAGCAGGCTTGCATGATCAAGTCGTTTCTCACATACTTTTTTCCCCATTAACTGATTAATCATTGACTGAAAACATGCCTGGAAGTCGTCCTCAGAGGCCAAGGTGGCGTCTCTAAGCGTCCTCTTTTGCTTGACCAACAGAACACAGAGAACGCCGGATGTTTTGTCCGATAGATGACTTTATTGTGATCAGGAGGAGGCGCTCCACCACGGTGATGTAAAATATGTGGTGTCCTGATGTGTGTCATTTGTGCACTGAAGCTCATCCCTCTGTGCGAGCAGCAGGCTGGGCGTAGCCTCCTGGGTAATTAGCGTATCTGTGGCGGGTTCGTCTCTCTGACCTCTGACCTCAGGAGTCTTCCAACGCGACACCCCCTCCCCTGCTTCTCCTCCCGCCCCGACGTCAGCGCTGTCATCTCCTCATGAATCTCTGCCAAACAAAAAGACCAAACAGCATTTGATCCGCGGGTAGCAGCGCCGGTGCTAATTTGCTATTATGCGTGATCTTCCAGTCATTTGTTTGGCTGGCTGACTACACAGTGTGTGTTACGCTCTGCTGGCTCTGACTGCCGAGTCCTCCCGCCGTCAGGTGAATGATGGAAATAATTTTCATCAGATGAAAATCAGGCCAAGCATCACGCCTCGTGTTTCTCCTCTTTCTTCCTCCTGGCTTATTGTGAGGCCAGCTCTCTGGAGTCTGGCCGGGTTTTATATTCAGCTTCATTTCACTCGGCTTCTCTCGAGGAACCTGCTTCAGGTCTTAAGTGGACTCAGCCGGCCTGATCCCCGCCCTCGCTGTGGTCTCTATCCCAAGTCTTGCAGATGACTAGTTTGCTGGTTTAGGAGGTTTCTCTCTGCCTCTCTTGTCTTTCTGTCTCGCTACAGCCGGATAATTAGCTGCCGACTGTCAGATAATTAGCCAGGCTGCATCTAATTTTGGTCACAACCTCGGACGATAATGGTCAAATGAAATCAATGGCGTACAGAAATGTGTGGGATTAGCTAAGCAGCATGTGCTCAATTAACTCATTCCAAATGGTCTGTCCCGATTAATGAGTTAGTTGCTTTGTGTTAATGGCTGTAGTTCCATCATCAGCGTGGTCACATGTTGATATCTCATATTTATGACTGTCCGAACTATAAATTCAAGGAATGTGAGCCGTATTTCTATATGTTTCCTCCTGTTTCAACAAGGGTTCGGCACAATTTAAAACAGCCTTGTTATTGTTTTATATTTCAAACTGTGTCGCCAGCTGATTCTCGCCGAGGTGTTGAGTGAGACGAAATGGATAATAATGAGCGCCATTGTGTAGATTCCTTTTGCTCGCGCCGCTTTTTCATCCAAACACACTTATGTACAGGTGTTCTGAAAATATTGTAGAATAGCTTCCTGAGTTGAGCATTTTGTCAAGAAAATGATCTTCACCAAGACGTTCGGGGTGCCTGGGAGTGCCATTAAGTTGAGTAGCAAGCGTAATAGGCAGGTGTGACTGAGGAAATACCCCACCTTCAAACTCCCACTGACACCTCCCAGTGCCAGCCGGGGATTTGGGTTAATGCAGAGTTATAAAGACATTCAGTAGAAATGGAGGATGGAAGGCGTACATCATCATGATGCACCTCTGTGTGATGACAGCCGTACTGTATGTGACAGTAAATCCTTGATACTTATGCATCATTTCCTATTTCCTGCTCACTGACGACCGAGGGAAAGTATCAGCAGTCATACAACAATTTCTGCCGGGGCATCAGTCTCTGTGAGAGCTAAAACACTGGCACTCTGGTGTTTATTGGCAGATATGGCTGCCTGCAAAGCTACAAAAAGCCCTCTGCCTGCTTTGTGTTTGGTCACATGAAAGAAAAACAGTTTATCACAATGTGGGGATGATTTTTAAAATACTGTCCAATATCAACACTCTCGTCTGGGAGCACGGATGTGTTGGATTTAATAACGTTTGTCAATTTAGCATTTTACTAACTGAGCTGCTGAAGTTGGAGAAGTTGGTGACACCAGTAAAAATCTGGCTTTTGTCTGAAAGGTACAGTCATTTCCAGGTCAGGTGACTCTGCAGTAGTCACGGGTGGGTACACTAATATTCGGCCTTCTCCGGCATGTTGATGACATGCTTTGGAGCTCTGGACAGTGGCGAGCTCCATGCTGTTTTCTATTGTTCCTTGTTTTCCAGCATGTTGCAGGAAGGCAAAGTCGTCTGCTGGCGGTGGGAAAGCAGTCAATCATCAATTATTAGTGGGTTTACTCAGAAAACCTGAATATAGGCGCTAATTTTGGTGCAAAGATGGCAGCAGAGATGTTGTAAACCAGGACAGAGCTGCTGCTTGAAAGAGGAAACGAGGGTGAAATGTGAAATTATCAGCAGAACTCTTCACTGAAACATCTCTCACAGGTTGAAGATCGACTTCCTGCTTTAACGTTGACCTGTCACAGCTGGTTTTACCCCCACATGAAGCGGTCCAGATGATTCGCCTCACCTCTCTGTGACTGTTAAAGCTTCTGCTCACGTATGACTTTGCTATAGCGAGCACTTTTTGGTGATGACAGCGTTATCACTGCCGACACAAATGATGCCAAAACTACAAAAATAAGAGCCGAGTTCCCAGGAGGGAGTGAAGTTTGCCTCGTGTCGTGTCATTTTTAAAGAGTGATTAGACGAATGTGTTTGGCTTAACTGGATGGAACCGGACCAGGCGTCTCTTCCAAAGTCCTGTCATCTTGACGGCGGCCCCAAAGGTCTCGTTTGGCGGACATTTTTCCCTTCAGGCATCCCGATATTTCACTATTTCCTCCAGCCCGTGAGTCTGGGGAAGGGGTGGATGTCCTACACATGTGCGTTTGTGCACATGCACCTGAGTGTGTTGTGCATGTGCCTGCTTCTCCCCCATGCACTTTGTTGCTCCGTATCTTTTGCAGGGGAACTTTGTGTGACATTAGTATTCCAACAACATCGCAGGGGTCACGCGATCTACGCCCCGCTCCCTCCCAGCAGTGCATCTCGTTGCACCCTCCTCCTCCTCCCCCTTTCTTCCTCTCCCCTTCCCTCCTCTTTCTCCATTTTGTGGGCTGCAGCACTGCATTAACTAGAAGCACGGGGAACAAATAAAAATAGATGGGCAAAGTTGTGAGATGTGAGCCCTGAGGGACGCACTGTACGGATATACATTTTCTGTGCGCATTTGGAGCGGCCCTTCTCGTCAAAGAATATTATCCCACCCCCCTCCTCACCCCACCTCGCCCCTCCCATCGTTGGATCAAGGCGGTAATTCAATTGGGGATAGACAAGAGCAGGATTTCCTTGATGCTTTTTTTCCTTTCCCTATAAACGGGTTGTCTGCCTGTCAGCATTGATAATGCTAGCTGGTGCACACTGCGGCTAACTCTTCCCAACCCGCGCTGCCATCCTCCATACTGCTCTGGCATTGAGGAGCTTCTCCATGATTTACTCTATGCTTGTCTGCCCATCTGGCTTTTTTCTCATTGGCTCTCCCTCCAGAGGACTCGGCTACCCGTCTCTCATTCTCTCCCGCTGATCTGTTTTTCTGTTTGACAATCTAAGCATTGTCCATCTGATACGTCTGTGTGTCTACGGCTATCTTTCCATCTGCAGAGATGGGAATGAAATGCGATCTGACAGGAGGTTGGATTTACTGTATGCTACCTTACATTCACTCAGTCACCCCTGATCTCAGCTGTTTGATCTGATCCGTTCTCCGGCATATCTGATCAGCAGGCCGGGTTAAGTTATGGTCAGAAATGAGCTGATACACAGCAGCAGGTAGTCCGAAGCTTTTCACATCAGTCGGCTAACAAGGACCCACATAAGTAACTGATGTACAGGCTGACAGGTGTGATCGACCAAAACCCTCAACGCCCGGTGTGGTCGGTTTCCTTTGAGAGCCTCTTCTTTGAGATTTTATTCTGACAGTTTCTTGACAGTGTTGACTTCAGAACTGGATCTACCACTCAAACATGCTGTTACCTTTCTCTGAAATGTTCAACATCATGTTAATGGGTGTCAGGACAAGGTGAATGTGCTTGTTTTTTGTCACGATAAGACCCCATTTACACCTGGTATTGAAATGCTGTCTGTACCCAGAGACGCTATGCAGATGTCCCTGTGAATGCAAGGTGTGATCTCAATGTGATCAGATCTACCTGGAGGTAGTCCGGCTCACACTGTGTGCAGATCTTTGGTGTAAAACATGCTGCCCTCCACACACGGCATAGCACTGATACAGGTATTTGTTTTTAGCTAACATGAAATTGAGGTTATTTGTCCGAATTCAGAGGGCGAGTGAGCGAAAAGACTGAAAGAGACAGGCCTCTATTTACTGATTATTCATCTGCTCTGTGGCATGAAAGTGCCAAAAGATGCGTTATTTAACAGAACTACAAGAAAAATGAAAGCACTACAGGTGAGAAATGAAAGATATACAGTAAGAAATAGCTGTGTGTGACACTCACTGACCTGCTGTCAACAGGGCAGATAATTTATCAAGTCAGAGCTGTACACCGATACTGCAACACACTGAGAAAACACAATATTTTTCATACAAAGAAAGACGTAACTGAATGTTTCACCTTTGCCGAATTTACATGAGGGGACGTATGATTATGAATTTTTCAGAGAAATGTTTCATAGAGTTTACAAAATTCTCCAAAACTCAACAACTCACAAAATTCTGTGATTTTTTAAGGGAGTCTGGTGCTGATGTGCCACCACCTGAAATTACTCATGCACAGGTTTTGGTGTGGAGGACAGAGGTGTAAACGCAAAGGCAAGATCGGATCGTTTATCCAGAAAACGTACCTGCATACGGATCCCATTTCAGTAGCAGGTGTAATTCAGAGCAGTGATGAAGCAGAATGAGAGTTAAATGACCACCAGTGTGTTTGTTATATTTTCAGCCATTCTGGAGAAATTTTGTGAATGTTTGAAACCAGAAAGGACATTGGGAGGTTGATTATTGTGTCCTGGTTGGAAGAATCAGTGGATGTTAGCGATGTTGAAGAATCAGTTTGAATCAGATTTTTCATGAATTTACATCTGTCGTCCATATTCAGACAATTAGTGACCATCGACTCTTGTTCTCTGCCCCCACGATGACAAACATGTTGTGTCTGCTCAGGTAAATTACCCTCATTATTATTATATTTAAGGATGTCTTTTGAAACCGAAGGGAACGCTGAAGCCCCATAAATCACATTTTTTCTTCATTTATATTCTGCGATGCTCATTTCCTGAAATTAAACTAGCTAACTCACATTGTCTTGGATTACAAATTCCCAATGCTTAAGGGTAGTCTGCTGCTCTGAATTTTAGGTTTCACTGTATCACCAATAATGCATAATTCTGTGGATATGATCATAAGTTCTTCCATAATTACAAAGAAAAGGCATTTTGTAAGCGTTCGCCAGTCCACAAGAACAATGTAGTAGTGATTGTGGTCAATGTATAAATACTCCCTTATACTCAAATCCATGCGTGCCAATCAGAGGATAGTTTTTCATCAGAATGCGGCGGCTTGATAACATCAGAAGACGGAGAAAATCTAAATCTAGTCTTAATCGTCAAAGATCTGGATGCTGCGTCTGATGGAGTCACACAGTGGAGCAGGAATCCAAAACAAAACCATTAAACGAAGAACAAGATGGAGAGAGCGAGAGTAATAGGCTGCATCAGAGTGGTGAGGAAGCTAATGCCTCTTGAGACTGTTTGTAAGTGAGGGAGGCCGTTGGATGGCGAGCTGACTTCAGTATGTGCATTACTCAGCCACATAAATCTGGGAGCCCCCGCCTCGCCTGCCTGCTTTGCTTTGGCTTTAATTACCTGAGCTATCCTGCACTCACCACCAGCACTTCCCTAATGGGGCTGCCTCGCTCGGGCATCACTCACACTCAGTCCGGCCAGCTGGCAGGATGGCCTGGGGGGGGGAGCCTGGCCCTCCTATTATAACTCCAAGTCTGTGCCCTAACACACCTGTAGTCTGAGTGTGTGTGTGCGCTTGTCCGTTTTCTCAGCTGTCACACAGACTAACTTTTGCAAGAAGGAAACAGAAGGTTAATATTCAGTCCTAAAATATTAACTGCTGTTTTCATCTGAGCGCGTGCTGACCAAGACTCGCCGCTCATTTGGCCTTCCATTACACCATTAAGCGCTGGGTTAGTTATGTGTCCTTGGGGGTTGTGCTGTCAGTCAGTGACATGTCACGTCAGCTTCACCGCTTGTCAGCTATGTGTGCTTTCATTCTCCTTGTGTGCAGCTGCCTAACAATGTGCCAAGAGCTTTCAGTGCCGACTTAAAATGCGTCGGACCTTTTTGTTCCCCCGCGTGAAGAGACACAGAGACGACTTGGTATGAGCTCCTCGCGCCCCGGCCGCCGTCGAACGACTCGCAGTGACCTTGGAGATTATTGCTATACTAGACAGAAAAAATGCTATATGTTTGTCAAGAGCTGTCTGTCATCAATGAGCTTTTGTGTTGGCTATCGATCGGCTCCTGGGCAGGACACCGGGGTTGATGGATGCACAACAAACAGACTCTGCATCGCCAGCAAGCCGCCCAGCCAGCGGCCCCCCTCGCGATGGGATGTCAAGTCCGGGAGGCTGCCGCTCGCCCCTCACGCTTCCTTCCTTCCCCGGATGCGAATTCACCCAAGTGTCGGTCCCGCCTTCAGCCTGATGCAGAATCGAGCTGCGTCCCTAAATGGCGATTCATTAGTAAACATGAAGCGGATTACTGTAGTTTAGCCCTGCTACCCATGCGTCGATAACAGGCCCTGATTGCTTTGTAAAATGTTGCGAGCTGTGCCACTGTATCTGCAGCGTGCACATATAAAGATAACAACACAATTCCCCTATCAGTTGACCTGGTTTCTCTTCAGTTAGCAAGCTCCAGCCCCCAGGGTGCAATTGAGAGCGGCTTGGTCCGATACTGGATACAACAGAAATGCCGGGCGCGATGCAACAATCATCATCCCCTGTGATTTTGGCGATTTTTCAGGAAGTGAGCTACCACTGCTACATTATTCAGCCTCCGTCTCTCAACAAGAGAGAATGGCATTAAAGTTAATTTCGGCGCGGCTCCAGCTGCTGTTGCATGCAGAAAGACGCCGCATTGTTGTGTGTTTTTATAGCACGAGGAGAAGCGGCAAAACGCTGTTGTGAAGTGTTTGTTTCCCTCTCTTGACTGGGTTTAACCCGGCCGGCTGCAGAGCGTGGATATGCTATGAGGTCAGACTGATCGATCTGCTTTGATATTTTATAGACCCCACTCAGACTCTACCAGGACCAGCTCCTGCTGCAGCTGCCCACTACTTTCCCAGCGCGGGATTACTAATGTGATCCACCTGTGGCCACCAGAGATCTTAAGCAGACATCATGAACCGCTAGCCAAGGACACCGAACACACACACGCGGCCACACACACACACCTCCACCCAAACAAATCAGGGAGCAGCAATTGACCTCCACAGTTAAACACCTTACAAAACAGAAAACATGGCAAAATATAAACTGTGAAATTTTTACCGCCTGTAACCATCTTTCTTTGTACTTTTACTGTCGCATTATCCCGAACATCTGGGCCAGGAGTGCGTGGCACTAAAGTGTGTAATTCAACAGCAGCGGCGGAAAAGCTCAGCCATGCTGTGTGTTTCACAGGTGCTGGACTGGATCCAAATTGATAACAATTTTTCAGAGTTTGCAGACTCAATAACACTTAGAAGGATACAGGAAAACAACAGCAGCGGACATGGAGGGGAGGTCTGGCAGATTACGGGAGATTTGTCGGCCCCTGGGACCGCTCGCTCAGCTGATGTTGACAAAGCAGGCTGATGCGGGTTAGCAGGAAGAGCGAAACATTTTCACGCTTACAGGCTCCTGTACGACACATCTGAAACTTTTCTTTGTCTTTTCCCCTTCTCTCGCGCCAAGGGTAGAACATCAATGAATAATTCATCAGTCAAATCCAAAAATCTATGAAATAAAATCATTTGCTACCCTATGGTGTGCTTGACAGAGAACTTGTTTATAAGAGTGGTAAAGCAGGACTCGAGCGTTGCTAACAATCAATTGTGTGATAGGATCCCGAGGCCCTCGCTCGTTGCCAACGCTCAGACTGAGACATCAAAACAGCTTCTGGTTTCCGTCCTCTCGTTTGTTTCTGCAGAACATTTCGAGCCAGATGGGCAGTTCAGACGCTTTTCATTGGTCGTTTGGTATTTGCATTATTTATTTCTGCATTAAAAAACCCCTCTCTCCACATCTTGAGGTTGTCATTAGCTGCAGTATGTTGCGATGATGCTGAGAACAATTAGGATAATAATGCCGTGACCGATCGTAATGGCGATAATGATAATGAAGAGATAATGATAAGAAGAAATGGAAATGACTGTCGCAAATAGGGTTGCTGTTTTTAGTATGATTCCACAACAGCAACAACACACTTTTCTTACTCCAATAATAATAATTATAGCGATGATGATGACTCAGCCCTGCCCCCGTCATCCTCCTTCATCTTCATCCCATGCTTCTCATTAAAAATGTGAGAGGTCGACAGAGTGTCAAATTTATTTCTGCAGCACATTTAAAACAAGCTAGAGGCAGACGTAGAGCTGGGAACGCCACGTCTGTGTGTTCAGACATGACAGCGTTGCGTGCACGAAGCTGCACGTCTGACGCCATCCTTTCCAGCCTGTTGAGCCCTTAAACCAACGAACATGCTCTTGTGAACCTGCACCAGTTGCCTGCGGCTGCCATTTGTGACCAGTTCAACCAACTTGTTTTTCCTTGGCCATGTATATATTTGTCTGATATTGGCTTGAAAGATGCAGCACCAGTCTGAAAGAGACTTTGTGGACGTCCACACCCCGAGGCTGCAGAACACTGGTATGAGATAATGTAGCATTAAAAAGCGAAAAACATCCTGTCCACATACTTTTGGCCACATAGTGTACGTAATACAATCGATGGTCGGCCGCGGTGAGGTCAAAGATCACAGCCGCTGTGCGTCTGTGCTGTGTTTTGTTCTTTATAAGCTGCCTCCTGCCTCCGTTTTCAGCCCTTACAGCAGAGGAATGTCCATTACTTTCACTTTGCATTCAACAATTAAAGCAGGGGGGTGTTATAAGGAAGGGAAGACCCCTGAGAGTCCCCCACGGGGGGGTGATACTCTCCACTGTATGTAGGTGTGTATACATTCTGCAGATAGAAATTGTCCCTAATCGGCCCTGCGGCTCTGCCACAAAAAAGAGGAATCCACTTAGCAACGTGGCTAATTTGCATAACTTTGAAGAAAACAGGCTCTGTGTTTAGTCAGCTTCGATGGCAGAAGCAGGAAGAACGTCAGAGTCTGACACTCAGCGGGAGACGAAGCAGCTGGCTGACTGGTTTGTTTGACGTTCAGGCGGGATGGATGACTGGCTGGTAGCGCTTTGATGTGCGAGGCCTCCCATCAAACTGTGTTTATGAAGGTGCGTGCAGATACTTTCGTGGTTGAACCTGCAGAAACAGGAGCTGCTTGGTGAGTTAAAGAAAAATATGTTTAATATGTTGGCTGCTGACTGTGCCGCTGTCAGGATGGAGGAAACAGCTTTCAGACCAGTAACGAATAAACATAAAGGAGTAAAAACATGACAAAGAGTGCACATTAATTCTGTTTTCTCATCTTTTAACTGTTGGCGGACTCACATCATGGTACTGTTTCACAAAACGGTTGTAAAAATTAATATTTTAACCATAATTTTACCTTTTAAAATGCACCAGAATGATCCCAGTTCAGCCTCAGCTTTACATCTTCAGAAGTCATTTTCTTGTTTTGGATTCTTCAACAGAAATTAGCAAGCTAAGCTAGCACGAGTCGACCTGATCCACGTCCACAAAGTCAGCTGATGTCATGATTTTAATGGCAAGTTTCTGACTTGTAAACAGAGACGATGTCAACATCCAAGTCATAATTACGACTGCGAAACTCATGAGACTAAAAACCAGGACGCTTCACTTCAGCCAATGTAATTAAACTCAAACGTGACGTGAACGCTCGCAAAGTGGCTAACATGGACTCTTTCCCTCTTTCCTACTGGCAGCAGCTGGTTAGCTTAGCTTAGCACAAAGACTGAAAACAAGGGGAAACTGCTAGCATGTTTTTGGCTTAAACAAAGAAGCTGTAATCTTCAGAGGTGTTATTTCCTTTAGAGCTCTGTCCAGTCAAAATGCTAAGCTAATCGTCTTTAGCTTCACGGTTATTGCACGTTTCCCAGGATGTTGAATTTTTCCTTTAACTACCACTTGCAGTAATTAATGTCATTAATCTGATTAATCTGATCAATATGTTGCATCAGAATCAATCCAAGTTCAAGGCTTCCTGCAGACAGCTGGTGTCAGATACTGAAGTTAATGCGTAATCAGACTGTTGCATCACTTCAGAGGTGAACAACACCGACTCGAGCGCGCTGATTTCTCATAAAAGGCCGATATATCAGCCAATCATGACACATCTGACATCCTCTGTCTTCCTCTGTCCTGACCTCCTGTCTTCTGTCTCGGCGTCTCTCACGGCACAGCGGGCTTTGATTTAAGGTCTCTGCAGCAGTTTATGGTGTATACAGTATATCCTAAATGGACATTTTAATAGGCTTTTACTTTTTTTCATTGTATTGTGCAACGTAAGCACTAATCATAAATTAGAATGATGATAATTTGTTGCTGCCGGCTGAAAACCTCGCACAGTATCTCTGAAATGTCGCGTTTGGAGGCTGACCACCTCTGCATGTGTGAGGGTTTGAAGGGAGTTCATCAGTGTTTTGTTTCTTCATTCAGACGAATGCATAGCTTAAAGTGCAAACACCAAGTTTGGAAAACAGCTTCTTATTAACTTCACATCCTCTGCTTATGATGAACTATGATGCAGCGCAGGCGAAACCTTAGAACTTTATATCAGATTTAACTGTAAAATCTGTCAGATGTTTTTAAGAAATGCGTCTAAAATGATGCACAAGACACGCAGAATATTTCTACTTGATGAAGTGATGCAGCCGTGGAAAACACGGCGCGCTGAGCTTGAATATTTCCCTCAGTGTAAACAGCATAAAGCTTGAATTAGGTGCTGAAACGAGATGATACTGCAGCGCGTATACGACGCCGCCAAAGCCACACTGCAGATTAAAGTGAGTCTTTTTTCAAGCTTAAAGCTCCTTAAACAAAGGAAGGAAAGTGCATGTTAAGGAGTTAATAATCATCTGTTGTTTTTTTAATGGTAAGAGAACAACACGGGCCAGATCGACCTCTTGTGTGCTTTATTATTTACATTAATTATTCCATACGTTCCCAGGATAGCAGAAAATAAGCACATCTGCAGCGGCGCTCGCTCCCGTCGTTCTGCTGCCTCTGTTTTCATTCACATTCTCTCTCTTTGCTCTGGAAAGTGCCATCAGGCGCAGAGGCAATTTACAGTACCTTTGAACACGTCCTTAACGGTACCATCACGCGTCCATCAGTGCCACAGCGAACACGATTTTATTACTCAATTTGATTCCATACAAGGTTCATTCCCCACATTTTTTATGCATCGTGGGCTTAGCTCAGGCAGAAAATAATCTGGACAGCGAGGGCTCTGTATTACGGTTCAAACAGGATAAAGCACTGACAAATTTCGGACCGGAGGACTAGTGAGCGGGGAGGACAGGGAGAAAGAGAGATTAAGAGCTACACCATTATTTACCTCCTCCTCTAAGGTGCAGGATACTCTGTCGTTTATAAATGTTGCTAGCTGTTATTGGTTACCTCGCAGGCTTTTGGGGAAAGAGGAAAGGAAAATGAAAAAAAAAAAACTTTGGGAAAGACCCAGGAGGGGGTTCGATACAACTTTAATAATGCGTAGCAGGAGCTAAATGAGCCATTCTGCGGTACTTTAAGACGTCTTCCCTCCACCCATCCCCCCACCCTCCGCCTCGCCCCCCTCACGGTCTCAGGGCCTGAATTATTAAAAGTGTTGTTTTCCCTTATTGCATTGCAGCAATGTGCCTCGTTGCTAGAAGTGAGCTGCTGCACATTCTGGAGTTTGAATGCTTAAAGCAACCCACCCGACAGCAGAGCCAGGGGAGGGGGCCGGAGAGCAGGAGGCCGGGGGCGCGCGCACACATACACACACACACACACACACACACGAGCACACACACGAGCACACACGCAGTCACCTATAATGTTGACACCACGCTCAGATGGTTTCCTTCTCTTCTCGGATATTAAACAGCTCGTGAGCAGAGAGCTTTGTGAAAAGGATGTAACTCTGCTGCACTGTGTTTCATTACAGCGTGTGGGGCTGCAGCTAACCAATAATTCCATTATTGATTAATCGTTAAGGCTGTAAGACACCACAACATAGTAAAAAGTGCCCAAGGTGATGTCATTAAATCGCATTTTGCCTGATCAACAGTCCAAAAGCAGAACGTTTTCCCAGACATGCAGCAGATCCTCACAGCTGAGCGTCTGCAGCTGCTCAGAAACATTCATATTCTGCATTTTTGCATGAAAAATGATGTAGATTGAATGAGCTTTAATACTGAGTACAGATCAGTCATTCAAGGCTGCATGTTTTGATTATTACAGCTGCCATCTTGTTGCACTATTTTCTTTTTTATATCTACGCCTTTTTTTTTCATGTCCTCGTGTGTGTGTGCGGCTTTATTTGTTCAGTATTTGTTCGTGTGCATTAACATGTCTGTGGTGCATTAAGAGCAATGAGAAACCGGAGTCACACTTCTTGTATTCACACTCAAACTGGGCCAATGAAACTGATTCTGATCCTCCTTCAGCGGCTTTCTTCTTTTTTGCTTTAAAATGCAGAATCTCATCTACAGAAACTCTTGATTTCAGTTGTAAACAGGTGAATGTGCCTTACTTTTTTACACTTATGTTAAGAGAATTAGGTTTTTGGGACTCAAATATAGACAGAAATGACTTCAGAAGATGAAGAGTTTCCTCTATAATTGATATGCAGAGTGATAAATAGTCCACTGTCTGCGTGGAGCTTGAACTGATTCCAGCTTCACGAGTTGATCCCGTTTCATCCAAGTACACGTTCATGTTTTCTTCTTCTTTGGAAAAGTTTGAAAAATGTTGAAGTTTCAGGTTGAAAATTGGCATTTAGAATAATTTATAAGCAGATTCAATCCTGAAATATTGGTAGCAGCGTCGGCCTTGAAATCTACGTCAGCCAAACCCTCCATGTACGTCTGCACTCAGACACAAACAGACACTCTGACTTGCAGCCAAAAGAACATTGAGCCAGACTCAAGCAGGCATCACTCACTTAATAAAACAATAGCCTCTCCCTCCCTTCCTCCGCTCTTGCAGGTATTGTACATGCGCAGTGATCTGGCTCGTAAATAATCTGATGCCTGTAGTTAAACAGCTTGTTCTGAAACGGAGTTAAAACAAAAAGCAGACTGAATCAGTGAAGAATAAAAAGTTGTAGGTAATGCAAAGCAGGCTGCAGGTTGCATTCCTCCACCGCTCGCTGAGCCACACACAGACGTGCGTACACTCACACCGATGCACACTTTAATCACACGATTAATAATTAATCGGTGGTTGGGCTCAATGCTGTCGAGTCTGCAGATGAGAGAACAGCCGACTGCTGAGAGGGGCCCTAAAAACGCAGGGTTAACAACCAAAAAACTGATTACTAACAGTTCATCCTGAACCAATAAGCAACCTGTCATCAGTTTAGGTCGGTTTTATGAAAACTACAGATGCTCCAGTGGTGCAAACGTCAATTTTTTATAAAGAAAAATAAAAAAATAAGAAGCTGCCGGCTGTACAGTGATGCAGAGTTTGTGAGGGGGAAAATTAACTTGTCTCTCCTATGTGACATTTTCTACATGCAAATATGGGAAATTTGATTATGTGCTCTGTTCGCTGCATGTAAACACCATTAATAATACCATAACAAAGTGGCGATAGCAGAGCAGGTCAGGGATGCGCCGCTGCCTCGGTGTTATCTAACAAGAAAAGCACCCACATTGATTTCAGTGTACTCGCTGCTCCGGACTTGACCAGAACAAACACCAGTGATCATTTTGTTCAATTTATTTATTCCCACTGATGTATTAAATATTTTCCGATGCTGTTAGCAGAGAGATCAAACGTCACTGGTCTGCGTGCTGCTTTCTCTTCATTAGTCCTGCATGCTGTCTGCGTTTGCAGGGTTGCAGCAGAGTGTTTACCCAGCTGTAATTACAACATGCACGATGACCTCATTCTGCTGTGTCAGTCGCCGTAATGTATAGCCCTTGATCTTAAACTGCAAAGAAAAATGGTATGCACTTATTTTCAATTTGCTGACTACATTCCCGGCATTTTTTAGACATGTCCGTGACGGCGGATCAGAATTTGATATAAGCACCGCTGCTCCTGTTCGCCTGACAAGGTCTCTGCGCCTTAATATGCATTCAATAATGTGAAATGATATTAGCTGTAGGAGCTCATTGACTGTGCACTCGGGGTCTCGCGGTGTCTCTCCGTCTCTGTCTGTATCATGTTCTTTATCTGTTCCTCTTCCACACACACACACACACACACACACACACACACACACACACACACACACACACACACACAGAGCAGAAATGGGAAAAAAGGCGGAGGCTTGAACCGTGGATAGCAACAGCAGCAGAGCAATCACACTGAAGGAATGCCCCCCACGCCTGGCCCATTAATAACAGTAATACGCACACCGCGCCCAAGCCAGCACTGCCGAAAGCACCACTGACACTTTAATGGGCATTTTTTACTTTTGTTTTTAAATAATGCATGTGTTGCTTGTCAGCACTGCTTCCCTCCACCCCTGGTGTGCCTTTGCAGCATTCCTTTGTGCAGAAATTACAATGGGGACCTGTGTTTGCTGTGCTGCTGCTCCATAAGCTGCATTCATCACATACATGGGGACGTCAGTGTGCACTTCATCACACTCTTGGGGACACGTGCGTGTGTGTGTGTGTGTTGGCGCACGTGCACGTGTGTTTGTGCTTGTGAAGGCCCCTCATTGGCACCGAGCTAATTAAGTGTCTTTGAGAGGGTGAACCGTGCGGCGGCGGACGCCACTTTCAGTGCGTGCAGAGGTCGGTGATGTGCGTTCTCCAGCGGCGTTGTTGTGGGTCTGTGAAGCGATGCTGTTTAAGGAGGAAAAGCCTCCAACAGAAGAAAAGCTAACCTGGATTTACTTCTTCTTCTTCTTCTTCTTCTTCTTCTTCTTCTTCTTCTTCTTCTCCATCTGAAATCAGAGGCGGACTCATTTCCTTCGTGAAGTTTTTCCTTTATGTGTATTTAATATCATTTCGTTCATATTCATTGTGCGTGAAGCACATCCAGCCTACTTTCTGTCAAATCCTCTATATAAATAGATTTGATTTCTCTCCCTGTAATAATGAAAATTATGAAAAGTCCAATAACATACATATATATTGCTGATTATTTAACACCAGACCTCTGCAGGTTAAACGTCGGCGGCTTGACACACTGAGACCCGTCGAGTGCGGAGCGACGAGGAAGGACAGGAAGGCAGATTTTATTTAGATTACAGATGAAATGCAGAGACGACATGAGAGGAGAGCATTGATGGATATCATTGATAATGACATACTCTGTTGGCGCCACAGGGGGCCCCGGAAGGCTGGATAGACGGGGGCTTCCCTCTCTGATGGGCTCTAAAAAATGTTTTCACATATGCAGATTTTAATAAACAGGAAACACAGAGTTCAGATTGCAGCATCACGTTTTGCTGTCGATGCTTTTTGGCTGCCGACAGAAACCTTTAATGCATCCAGTGACAGAAGCTACTGGAACAGCTGTTTGCCCTGAAATGAGCAGCATGAGCGTCAGACTCCACATCAAACTGATTACAAAAAATAAATGTTCCTAATTCAGTTTTAAAGAGTATAAAACCTGAACCTGGTCTGGTTTGTCGCCTTGTTTGAAAAGACATCACGTTGAATCGTAACTCGGCCTCGGGAAGCGCTCATCATCTAAAAGTCAAAGCCCCAAGGTTCAGACTTTGTGAAGCATTTGAAGATTCGGGTCTCGCTGCAGCAACAGCTGCTCGTTTTGTACCAGAAGAATCAACTGACGTGGGAACATTTTTACCGCGTTTGTGCCTCTTTAAAGTTGGTTTATTACCTCTGATTCTAACTGTGACTTTTAAGCCTCTTTGGCACGTTCAGGCTGAAATGTGCAGGAACATTTCAGCACGGGGTCGTGTGTGAACAGGAGCAGGATGGAGAATCAGGGAAATCTGAAGTTTCCAACACGCTAACAGTTCCTGGAAAATGCCGGAACGCTGTGGTGTGAATGAAAGCAGTGACACTGCGGGGACGAGAGCGTAAAGGATGACGTCCGTCTGACGAAAGACGCTCTGACGTGGAGCGAATGAACCAATCACAAGTCACGAACTCTTTGAATAATAAAAACTTAAGATTGCCGGACAGAAGCCGCTCAGAGCCGCCATGTTCCTGGAAAGACGTACATGTGCATCCGGGCCCATCTTCTTCTTCTTCTGTTGAATTTATGGCGGCTGGCATCCGTAAGTGTTGCATTAATGCCCCCCCCCATCTGCCCGTGGAGATGTTGGTTAATGTAGCTGCATGTGTGAACGCTGGCAGTCCCCAGCAGCGTCTGAGAGGTCGCTCCAGTAGTTTAGCGGGAACGATGTGTGAAAGAGCAGACTGTTCACTTCATTTCTGGTGTGTGATTTTTGGGCTTGTTGTCAGGTTTTCCTGTACGATGCTTTTAGGTGATGATTGAGGCTTTTCTCACCGTTGGCCTCCTCATTTTGCACCTCCTTCATTCAGACTGTGCTGTTAGTCCAGCCCAGCTCAACTCTATTGATCGCACACAAGCTAGCTATCTGTATCTGTCATTACGAATAAGGTCAATAAACCTCTGGAATCAATATTTATGACAATCACTGATGCATTCTCTGTTATTTCTCTGCTGGTGTTTCCTGTGATTGAGTTTGCCTTTCTTCTCGGCGTCTCGCTGCCGGAGTCGCGGCCTCTGGCTGCTTCCCGTCCGGTGAAATGACGCCTGCCTGTTTCTCTGTGTCCCGCAGGAAACACACTGTGTAAGTCAGGAAGCATTGCTGTCTTCGGGAACGTGGTGTACAGCGGACTGCTGAACGATCACCTCTGGCATTTGGGAGTGCCCCTCTTTACAAGACTGGTAAGAGCAGCAGACCCCTTTGTGCACACTTACCTCCATTTCGTCACTTCCATCCGGTTCTGTTGAACCCAAACAGGCTTCAGGTGCAACTCCCCAGCGTCTCTAATGGGCTGCTTTTGATGCCTGCTCTGTTGACACGTGTTAGCTGAAGCTGGAGTCGGCGCACAGGATGTGACAGTCCTGTGCTGTGGATGAAAGACACTCCAGCTCATCTCAGTATTTTATCTGACGCTTCAGCCTCAGGTGGGAAAGTCCAGATGTCTTCTCTGGCCCTGAAAACCCTCGTGAACCAGCTCTGGATTCACTTCTTCCCAGCTGAAGCTGTTTAGTTTGCAGTGAAAAAAGGCCGACTGAATCATTTATGGAATTCACTTTTATGGCAACAACTTAAAAAAATGATAAGGCTTTAATTAAGAGCCGGAGCAGCTGAAGCCTGTGTTAAGAATTAATGATAAATGTCTATCTGTAATTGTCAAAGGGAAATTGAATGTTTGTTTTACACTTACTCTCACTGGTGCTGCAACGCGAGCTGTGAGATTCTGGTGAACCGAATAAGCCACGAGGATCAGAGAGCGATTTTCCTAAAGAAAAAAGAAATTCAGCACAGCACTTTTTCTGCCTGTTAATTACCCTCTTTCTAAGCAGGTCGCAAGTTTTCATCAATGTTTATTATTGATTAAATCTGTCGCTGTAGCTGTCATTTACGAGTCGGGAATTACTGTTGATTGGTGCACAAGGGTTGCATATAATTGGGTTACATTAAATAGATAATTCAGCTGATCTCATAAATGTCTAATGTGAAGGCTTGTTTGATTATCAATTAATGTCAAACGGAGATGCAAGAGGCTGTTAGGATTCCAGTTGGGTTTGCTTGAGCTGCTGAATCTCTGCACAACCGTAAGAGGCTGCAGCTCGCAGGGTGAAATATATGTGATATATAATAAACACACTGATGAATTCAAAGTAAAACTCGAGCGTGCATGCTGGGACGCACACACCGCACACACCGCACACACCGCACACACCGCAGCCGGTAAACAAGTGTGTGAAAGATGCAACAAATGATTCACACATCAAACACAGCAGCTCCGAATTAACCAGAAAATGTGACTTTATTTCTGTTGTTATTAGTCATAAAGAGTAAGAAGGAGGAAAATAATTAAGCATATTCTCAAACTCTCGTTATGGCACCTTTTTAATAGCTCAGAATTCAACGTAACAGGATGGTTCCAGGATTTACTGCCATATAAAGAGCTCCTCTTAAAGGGTCCGTCCGCTGATTTCACGCATCAGCATCAGTTGATTTTCCATGTTTAGTCTCTCAGTCGGTGAAAAGAGTTGAAAATACTTTTGCATTCATCAGGCAGTGAAGGTGTTGCATCATGGGAAATGTAGGACGCCGTGTTTTTGGAGCTTAACTCGTGCTAGGGACTAAAAGTCAGGACATCTCACCCTCAGCTGCTTTGATTTCGGCCGCTCTTCTTTTCATCTGTCTCCAGCGAGTCCACCAGCGTGATGGGAGGTCACCGCTAAATTGCTGGTGTTCGCCTTTCACCCTTTTCTCCACCGATGATGCAATTTATGTCAAAATCACATCCTTTCCTCTCTGTCATAAAGTAGTCAAAGCAGAACTTAAACTGCTGGAATCAGTGCGACTTGTTCCGTGTATCAGTATCTCTGACATTCACAGCAGACCAAATCATACAGAAAGACACTTCTTTCCTCATAATCCTCATGAGCGAGTGCAGCGGGGTGATTTCATTGGACAGAAATACACACAGACATGGACAAAAAACAAAATATTGAATAGAGTTACACTGAAAATGAATCTTCGTTTAAACGTCTGCACTGCGCCCTGACGTAAACCCTCATAAAGGGTTAATGTGAACGTGTGCATGAACACACAGCCCACACATGTTGTGAGGACGGCTAACGGCCGCCGTCGAGGTGTTAACGTCCTCCGCAGCCCTTCTTGGACCGCCGAGCGACGGCTGATCCTCGCGGGCCACTGGAGCGCGCGTTGAAGCCAAAGGTGCGACTTCCTGCTGCGGCGGAAGGCGTGGCCCGTGTAGAGCTCGGCGTGCCTGCCGCCGACACACCAGGTCTGCCCGGCGGTGGTACCAGCGTGACACGCAGCGAGCCTCCACATCTCCGACACACAGCCCCTAATTACTGCACAGCCCTGCCAGTTTGCAGCCCTGGGCCAGTACTGCCTGCTCGATGCCAAGGCGTAAACACTGCATTATTAACACTACATACAGTCTGTGCACACGGCTATGTTTAATATACTCGACGTATGTCTACACGGAGGCGTTACTTTAGTGGGAGTCTTTACATGGAGCCATACAATAGATTTATTGTTTCCCAGACAGCGAGCTCCAAAATCACCAGATGGCCGATTTGCTGCGTATAGTGTAATGTATGCTTACAAATGATGTTTAATGATGTCTTCCAGGGATAGAAAACAAAACATTACCGTTTATAAGGCTAAATATGCAGGCTATGTCAGAATGCTGGAGTTAAAGAAGTGAAACCATGAATTTTCTTGTCGTTTTCTGCATATTTATCGGCTGTCAGGATGTCTTCATGGCATAACACGTTTCTCCTTTGTCCTCGCACTGAGTCACGGCCCACGCAGCCGATCACCTGCTCACTTTCACTTCACGCAATGAAAAGAGAATAAAGTGCATCAGAGGCTTAAAAGCCATCCACCCATAATCTATACCTGCTGATACTGCGAGGGGCTGGGGGGGGGGCCAACACTGGTGAGAAGAAGGTGGCTCCTAAGACAATCACACCTCTACTCACATAGTGCCAGGACGTTCTGTTTGTCTAAATACCAGATCCAGACCTCTAAATATCTGGAGTTTTAGGTTCTGAGTGGAAGTAAAGAATCCATCTGCTGCTTTCTCCTTTTTACAGCAAATAAACAAAACCTGTTAGCATGTATCTCACATCATGAGAGAAGCAGCAAAGCAGTATTAACACTGAAACAAAAAGTCAACCAGACTGCAGCTGCGAGTCCCTGCAGGAAGCCGGGGACAGCATCCTGGAGAGCACTGCCTGACATCTGCATGAATGAATCACCGTGTGCTGTTCTTCAGTGTGTGCGCAGCAGCTCGGCGTGCACGGGAATTATCAAGAGTGTGTGTAGGAGTCGGCATCCCCGGCAGCCAGGTCGAGCGGCTGAATTAATCTCAGCTGCGGTAAATCAGAGGTTGTGCAGCTACGGCTGAAAGGTGTCAGTCACCGGCCACGCTGCCTGATGTCAGCTACACTTTCACAGCGCTTCAATGATTTTCTAGCCCTGATTGAGGCAGCGATGCTTCTGTCCCCATCGCTGGCAGCAGCAGGAGAAGTTTTAGAAATGACCACTCGAGCGCTGATAGCCTCCGAGTTGGCCCTCAGTCAGAAGCAGAGTTTCAGAGTAAAGGTGCTAAAATTCTGTAAATGTTTTATTTTATGTGATTTTTGTTTGTTTTTTTATACTCGTCTGTGACCAAATCTTTCGAGGCCCAAAAGATTCCATTACGATCGGCCCGGTTCAGCCTAATCAAACTGAACTACCATAAAAACAGTTCTGATTATAAGACTTTTTTAAATGTGAAAATGTACGATCCAGCTCATGCTACCATTCTTTAGCTGAGTGCTGACACGCTAGTACAACTTCCTGTCACTGCAACAATAAGAGTAAAGAGAAATGTAGTGGGTAAGACTTCCTGACTTCATCCCACAGAATAACCCTCCACAGGCTGCGGTCTTAAGCAGGGACAGAGAGGACGAACCGGTTAGAGCTCACAGAGCATTAAATGTTCTTGTTGTTTCAAGGCGGCGTCACTCTGCACAGCCTCGCTCTCATGATGAGCTGTGTTTAGTGCAGGAACGTCGATACTTACCTGTGGAGCTGAGGAGGACCGTTAAAACGAGCATAGCTCAGCGTCCAGTAGTAAAACAGGTCACTCCATAAAGTGAAGTGTGTGATTAGATAGAAGTAGCCTCGGAGACTCGGGACGGAGTCGTCCGCCAACCCTCAGGGCCGAGGGTTTGATGCATGAGCGTGATGCTAACCGGATCTGTGGCCCGGAAGTCCGCCGGGTTTGTGTGGGGTTGAGGGTGAGAGCTCATGGGGGAAGTTCAGCTCGTTGTCTCCTCTGGAGTCTTTCTAATGACAGAGATCTGTGCGTAGTTTGACAGAAGATGTTCTGCAAGTCACAGCGCTACAGAGGAGAGGTGAGATCATCATGAAATATTAAGACAGCAGATCTCAAGCCGGTGAGGGTCGGAGACAGACGGACATTTTAGGCAGAACTCGCTCCGTGTGGGGCTTTCACTTCCTCCTCTCTCTGAAAGCTCTGTCTTTGTAATGGATGGCAGAGTCTCCGGGGAGTGTCTAGACTACGGTGGGAAATCTAAATGGTCGGGAAAGCCACTCGCATCCTTGGTGAGCAGCGAGGAGCATGGGAGAAATGCAGTTTGGGAGGGAGGCAGGAGGCAGGGAGGACCAGGTCTGCACCCCGAGCAGCCATCTTAACCCCAATTCCATTTTTCATCTGTAATTGAAGGAGATTCCTGGAAAGGAGTCGTGGGGATTATGTGATGCTGAAATGCCCTCAGATTCTTATTTTCTACCTTATTTCTTAATCTCTCCAACCCCAAGTGCCCTTAGCTTCAGACCACGATGCTCTCAGTCTGCATCCACCCCCCCCCCCCGCCTGTCTGGCCCTTCCCCTCCGGTTTCTCCCTCTTTTTTTTTTGCCTCCACCATTTTTCTTTTCCCTCTCTCCCCTCAGTTATTTATGAACAGGACTTGAAATAGACTTTAGTATTTGATAAAAGCGTGATCCTTAATCTGAGCTGCCTGAGAAGTGCATTTCATTTTTATTCGCCATCAGACGTTGATGGAGAAGCGGCGGTTACCCGCCCTGTGATTGCTAATGTAAATTCATCGGGTTCCGGTGGACATGTATAAGGACACGGCGGACTCGCATGTGCGCCGTAATGCCACCAATGAGAGCTTGTGTGTGTGCGCTGTGATGGAAAGGCTGGATTGTGAGGAAAGAGGAGCGGTTGAGGAGTTATATGATGCATGTCTTGATTTATCAAAAGCTCGGCTCGCTCCTAAAATAAACCATTCGTCTAAAACGTCTCGGTTTTTGCAAAATCACTAATTGCGATTCTTTGACTGCCTTTATGGCGTTTCATATTTCAGCGTTCACTTGTGCTTTCCTGAAGGATGTGGAAAAATAAAGTGGGTGATAAATTTAAGATGACAGTTACGCCATATGAACGAGGCCCCTTGTGTATCAATTCGCTCAAAGCCAGCTGCAAATTTAACTCCGTCTCCTTATGTGGCAATTATTGATGGGTAACATAACCTGAATATATCTGCTCTGTTCATTACGGCAATGTTCTCTATAGCTGGCAAATGTTCTTTAGGATCCTACTGCAAATTAGCTCATCCCCCAGGACGTCTTTTATTGGATGATCCAGCACCAGAGGATGCCGCAAAACCACTCGAGCTCTCCGCAGCCTGCCCCGGTCGCCACAGGGTTAATATTTAAAAGCGCGAGCTCCCAGTCGTGTATTGATGATATGTTTTGAAAATTGCTGAGGCAGGCTCATTGTTACAGTGCCGTCTAGAAGATAGCCAAACCTCCCCCCTCCCTCTCCTCCTCCCCCTCCCATTCTCCCCTCCCCCTTTACAGCCGCCAGATGGAAAACACACTAAAGCATGTAATGTAATATAGCTTGGCACACAAAGGTGTTTCACACCAACTTCATCTGGCCTCTGATCTGCCACGAAAAGCCTTTTCGCCAAACGGCGTCCTGGTCAGCAGCCCGTGGTCGGCCGCTCGCGCCGTGCACAAAAGAAAGCGCACAGACACGCACGAAGACAGCCGAGCTCGGCAGCTAGAAGTAGAAAACAAGTGGAAAATAGGCTGTGCCTCCCAATTGCCTGTGGCATACTTTAAGGTTTTCTCTGAGATCCCCCTTTTTTCTTCTTCTTCAGCATTGTCTTCTTCTTCTCTTCAATGAACTAAAACTGCCACAACTTCAGTGCAACATCTCAGTCACAGACAGTGAAAAGAAGAAAGAGGAGCAATCTGTTAGTCCTCCACCACCACCAGCATCATCATCAACACTTCCCCTCGCTCGCCCCCCCTCCTCCCCGCTGAGCTCTCCACCACGACTCCCAGCTTCCTGCCTCCCCCCTTCCTCCCTCGCCCCCCCCGCCTCCCCGGGACGCTGAATTTTACAGTACCGTCTGCAGGATCCCGGTTTGTTCGGCGCACTCCTCTATGCAGAGCAACACGGCTCCGGTGGAGGAACGCTGGAGGCAGCTGTCAAGCGCAGGCTGCCGCCGCCGCCGCCGCTGCTGCTGCTGCTGCTGCTGCTGCTGCTCTAGTTGAGCCTCGGCGCTGTACCGACTGATTTCACATTCACCAATAAGAGACGGCACAGGGGGGAGAGAGAAAGAGAGAGAGCAGAGAGACAGAGGGAGAGTCTCCAAGTGAGTGAGTGGTGTGGAGAGGCAAGTGGAGTGGAAGAGTGTCAAAAGAAAAAAGAGGTTACAACACCTCCCCAGCTCTCCTTCCTTTCTCCCGTCTGCTTTTTCCCCTCTTTCTTGTGTTGGCTCAGAGGAAGAAGAGAAAGACGGGGGGCTTTTAAAAATTAACTGAAGAGCAAGCTGCTTGTAGAGAAAGAAGAAGAAGAAGAAGAAGAAGGAGGGGAACCTCAAGTCAAGCCCCACTGAACAGTTGAGAGGGAGGGCTGCCTCAGTGGAACAGGGACCAGTAACGCTCTCTGTCCAAACGCTCGGACTCCTCTTGACACCCACACTGGCTGGACTGGTCCCAGTGCTCGGCCCGTCTCTCCTCCGCCCGCCTGCCCACACCTGTCCCACTTCCACCATGATGATGTACTTTTGGGTGAGTACCGGACCACAAAGTGTGGACCTCTTTTGCGCTCACGCCGCTCCGGCATGAGCAGCGTTGGTGTGTTCATGGTGTGTGTGGCGTATGCGTCAGTGTGTTCCAGCCTCTACAGTATATACAGTGTGTGAGTGGGTGTGCGTTTGTGCCTGCGTGCGTGTGTGTGTGTGTGTGGTGTTGCACCTCCCACATGCATGAACAGAGCTGATGGTTTTCCACTTCCATGTGTTTTATTGATGCTGCAGCCAGATGCTGTCGAGGCCTGCATGTCCGTGTCGGATTTATTCAGCCTGTAAATGAGCGAGGACGCCGGAGTGTGTTTGTTGCTTACACTAATACCTTTGCAACTACTGTTATTCAGCTTCCTCTGACAGTCAAACTACCCAGCATGCAGCATGTCTGCCATCTGAAACTGTATCTCCGATTTAACGCCGGCGTCTGAGAATGAAGTGCTCGGGGTCTTCTGGGGACACGTTCTGATTTCTTCGCCGGCGCTGCGTTTCAGTCGCGTTTTGTGATGTTGTTTCTGTTGCCCGCACGTCTAAGTCGGCCAGAATTCCTTCTATTTTTGCCTTTTCCTAAATTAAGCAGCATTAAGCGCAGAATGAGGATGATTAGAGATTGTTAACCAGAGCTGCTGATTAATTCTGTTTGAGATCATGTGTGATTAGTCAGATTGGTTTTGTCTCCTCGGTGGTTTGTATTCTCACCACAACAATACCCGCCCAAAGCTCGCCGCTGCTGCGTTCATGCTCTCCGCTTTATTTCCCACTAATGTACATTGCAGATCATTTTAATCCTCCACTGTTTTGCTAACTTGGGTTTTGCACCTTCACAGAAATACAAAGTAAATGCAATTATTTTCCAATGCAACACATATTTTCAGTATTGCCACAGTAAACAGTCTGAGCTGTAATGCAGTTACAGATGTGTCTCCTGCAGACTGTGTGTGTGTGTGTGTGTGTGTGTGTGTGTGTGTGTGTGTGTGTGTGTGTGTGTGTGTGTACCTATTGATCGTGAGTTCAGATTTCTGGAGAGAGAGCATCTTTTTTGGAAAGTTATTTTACGTGGATGACTCCATTACAGGACTTAATGTTGAACCAGGTGAGAGAAAAGACGAATAACAGAAGTGTTTTTAGGCGGCTCTGAATGAAACAGCGTGTTATTGATTCGGAGCTCACATTTCTGGACAGAGGGACTCTAAGTGGAGAAATGAGCTCAAATCTGAAGCAGGAGAAAAGTTTGGTTTTATTTGAGCGGAGTGGAAGTGACAGGACGGTGTATGATTTCCAAATTATGTCATAACTAAAGGAAAGTAATCTGTGGTGCAGCATGGTGTGTTTTTAGAGGCCTCCCTCGAACACAGGCCTCCCTCAGCCTTTGTCTTGTGATGCCTCCCGGGTGCTGATGCTTATTGAGGGAGGCTCGTCGCCGTCGTCTGGCCTCTTTGAAGGTGCGGCTCGCCTCCTTTCACCTCCCGTTTGATCAGCGATGGTGGCCGCAGCCGGTCGAGCGATGACCACACACAGATGCAGCACGAGCAGGTTGAAGCGATGCTGACAGTTTGCAGCCCTGCAGGCTCATCAGCGTGACCGAGGACTCAGCCGCTCAGGAGCTGTTGCATCTCCGTGCTGAATAAAAGTTAGTAAAACATTTTACTACTCTGAGTTTGCGCTCTCCTGAGGAGTATCACTGTGCTCCAAGCGTTAAAGCACAACATGGCTCCTCATTTTCGCATTTCTCCGAGACTTAATCGATCAATTAAGTCTTTTTACACCAAATTTTTTGAATGATCGCAGAAGCCGAATGTCCAGAGTTGATGGTGAAGCATTATTCCACACAGAAGGAAGTGGATGTTTTCACCATTTTGTGTCCAGGCTACAGTTTAGAGGAAGACTACTCAGGCTAGAGGAGAACAAAGGGATGAAGATGACTGTATTGGCTTTTAAAAAACCTGGTGACAGTGCTGAAATGATCAAATCAATCACTGGATGTGCTGATCAATGGAATGGCATCAGTTTAGGTAGCTGGTCAGGTAAAACGCCTCAACATTTATTGAGCTTTTCAAACGTGAGAATTTTTGTTGCTTTTCCATCATTGTAAATTGAATATCTTTGGGTTTTTGGCTGTTTTTCTCTAAAGATGTCACACTGGGCCTTTTCGACAGCGCTCAGACATTTTGTTGACTAAATAATTGATGGAGTAATTGGGAACATAATGGTCATATTAATAAACAATGAAAATGGTGTTGAAGGCCTAAAATGGGACGTCAGACAGGTTTAAATTCAGAGGGCGAGGAAAACCTTACAGTGATGGTGCTGAAACGATGATGACGATCAACAGAAAATGAATCGACAACAATTTATCAAAAAGAAAAGTCAAGTTTTCGATCTGCTGTTTTTTCTGTTTCACGTCTTTAGCTTTTGGACTTTTGGTGTGACAAATGCTGTTTGTCCTAATCTGTTGTCTTTGTCCTGCTTTATTAATGCTGGACGATGCGGTTCTTAAGCAACAAAACAAGCAATTTGGAAGAGAGGAAGACCTTTTTCATTGGGCATTTGCTAAACAATTATGGATTAGACTGAAACATAATCAGAAACTGTAAGAACAGATGATGAAAATGAATGTGCACTGATGTAATAACAGCAGCACTGACACAACTTCTTGCCTGCTAAGACAGGAAGTGGACAGGGAGGATGTGCCGCCGTTGGTTAATTTAAAAACATCTCAAGGTTCCAGCTTCATGCGACGGTGCAGGAAGTAGAGTTACAGAAGTGTGGGCGTCGTCTCACCTTGTCAGGTTTCTGTGATTTGCTGCAGACCCTCAGATCAACATGTATTCAGCGGCGCAGCGTTTGCTGGGTAACACGAGGAGTGAAACTGCAGAGCGTTGCATTGCACTTGTCATTCCTGAGAACAGTCGCATCACAACCAGTGTGTGATCAATGATTTAGCGCCCATCCCTGTCATCTATAGTGTGGGTGTGCATGTGTTTGGTGGCATGTGTGCGTTAGTCGGCCAGCGTTTAGCTGCGAGAGGAGGGTGGGACCGCCTCCTGTTTGAACTGCAGGTGGTGAGCATTACCTGCGGTCCCTCCGGAGGCCTGTCAGCCATGCATCAGTCTGGGGAACCTGCAAGCTCCCCTCATTAGAATATTTATTCACCAAGCAGATGTTCTTATCCAGGGCAATTACCTTTGGCTTACATTTCCCCATCGCCCACTGATATAGATGAATGTGTATACAAAGACGTCCCAGGTTATGCATGGGGCCCCTGGGTGCCGCCCACCTTTTCCCCCATATGCATGGCGGGCGGGCCGGCGACCGTCTGGTCTGCCACACCGCAACCCAAATCCAACCTCAACTGCGCGGTGCTAATTGGAGGAAGTGGAGGCGACATCTCCTGCGATGGCCACACAGTGATGGAGAGACGGCCTGTATATCATTCTCTCCACCCGGCTGTTCCTTTGCATTAGAGACAGAGAGAAACGGGGAAGAGGCATGGAGTGGAGAAACCATGCATGCTTCTGTCCTCCCCTCAGTGTGATGAATAATTTAGCAGTGCAGGGCCCTCGCTGTCGAGTAGAGATGGTGGTAATGGGGAGACTAGATATATATGGCATGGCAAGGAGCAATGGTTTACGTTAGACTTCCCCAACCAACGCACTCAAGTGTGCCGCAGGCTGCTCACATGGTGTGTTTGGCCTGCATTAATGCTTTGTTTCCATCTGCAGAAAAAATGGCAGAGACGTCCACGAGCAGCAGCTTAAAAATCAGGAAGGCGCTGGTTTGAGGCTTTGGAGTCGTGGTCATTAGCGGGAGTGGATTCCCTTTAGGCAGACGCTCAATCAAAGCTGCGGTGATTTGGTCATATATGGTGCATTATATCGCAAATTGTATCAGTGGGTTACATGTTCTCAGAGGATGAAGAATAGCCTGGGGTGCTCCAACATCTGCCCTTATTGCACACCGTGCATATATGTACAGCGTGTGTTGTGCTTACAATGCATGCATGTTTGCGCTGCCTCTGGTGAGACACAGCAACCCCACACGGAGGCGTTTGCAGCCAAACCATCAGAAGATGTTGAAATTCATGGCGGACGGAGCGTCGAGGCAGAGCTGATCAGCCATTCTGGGCAGGATAGCAGCGAGTCCAGGCCGCCGGTTTCATATTGCAAGATGAAGTGCTTGCGATCGTTTGTTAATGTATTAATTGATCTGTGTCCTCAGACGGCGAATCAGGAGTAGTGTCACGTAGACTCTTTAGTACTCCCCGAGACGCCTTCATTAGCTGCTGCTGGCCGGCTCTCCACCCCCATTACAGGACTGCGTTGCCACACACTTTACCTGACTGCTGTAATAACTTTAGACATTTCTATCTCCCCGGCAAGTCCTCCGACAGCCAGAACAGTTTGGGGGCTTAACATCAAATGTGAGGCGCTTCTTTGAAAGGCTTATACTGCAGGTGATTCACTCCGGGGCGTCACGTGGGGTTGTTTTGTCTGCAAGTTGTTGCTCTCCTTTTCTTACAAGTTTCAGTGACGGCTGTTGCAATCAGTCATTAACTTCCAGCTCAATGTTTCATAATCTGGAAGGCACACACGCTCGGCTTTGTAGCAGAGCTGATGTAACAGCTCTGCTACAAAGCCGAGCTCAGGAAGCAGCGGAGTCGCTACATCCAGGAAACATGTTATCTGTTTAACCGCTTACACCAATGAGATTCAGGCGACTTCATCAGGCTGGAAATGGTATATTTTTCCAGTGTGAGTCTGACAGCAGACGAATTAGGGTGGTGGGATTGCATTTCTCCTCTTCTTTTGGAAACCCCACCCTTTGTGCTCCGTGGGATCATTAGCAATCAGCAGCTTAGTCGTACTAGTAACAATAATTCTGTCAGCTTTTGGTCTCTCCCCCTTGGGGCTAATGGGTCTAGAGCCCGGCTAATTGTGATTAGGCTCTGACAGCAGGTTTAACTTGCAGGATTTTCACACCACAGTCCTCTTTGATATTAGCCGCACAGCTGATAAAGAGATTAGATACAGGAGGAGAGAGAGAGGATGGAGGGGAGGGAGGGCGGAGGGAAGGGGGGAGGTGTTCTTAAACTACAGAAAGACACCTACACGAGGGAAATCACTGGCGAGTTTAGCAGAGGAAAATAGATCCGGACGCAGTAAAAGCCTTGCGCTCGCTTATTGCACCTGCTATCATTAGCGCTTTTGTACACATGGTCAGCCTCCCAGGGAAAAGTCATTATCCAGCTGTGCCGTTATTTTTCTGCTGTTTTCTCCTAGTGGAGTGTGACTTCAGGGCTATAGCCAGCGCACCATTTAATGCCTCCAACACAATAAAGGACTCTAGCCTTAATGATGTGGGATTGGATGGCCATGCCTCAGGTTGTCCAGGGGCTTGTGAGCTGTTACTACGAGCGGCCATTTTGCCTCGCCGCTCTCGAGGCTCCGCGTCAATTCAACCCCAGCCATTCCAGAGGAGACAAAAATAAAAATCCAATGTAATGATTAACGGCGGCGGCGTTGTTTAAAGGGTCTCTCTCTTCAAGAGAGTAAAGGAGTGCAGTGTGAAGCAGAACAATGAGCAGTGCAGGAGCAGGTGGAGTAGTAGGATGGAGAGGCGCCAGCAGCAGCCAACTCGCCAAAACACGAGGAGGTATTATCTGATCTTCACTCGTGACTGAGCGAGCAAGCCTGGGCCAGCCAATCACACGCAGAGGGATGATTCTGCAGAATGAATCCAAGCAGACGTTTTACATCTTCTGGAGGATTAAATATTAAGATTATGGTTTCTCCAACAAATGATTGAAACAAAGAAACTGGAGCAAAGGTTCAAAGATTTCGCCCCAAATTTCATGACGTCGTCAAGCTAAAAACAGGCCGAGACATCGTTTGAGCATCGATAGTGGGACAACAAGTTTCAGGATGATGGCATGAGTCACTGCAGCCTGGAAGGAGCAGGAAAACGTACTTCTTGGCAGGTTCGACGCGTTGCCCTGAAATGCCCCCTCAGCCGATCCAAAGAGAGAAAGGCCTGAGCTCAGCACTGATTCATTTGCAGATGTTCTCCTTCCTCCTCCAGTTCAAAATGTACTTTAACAGAAGTATCTGTTTAAGCGAGCTTTTCCATTGCCAAAGCCATTTTCTCGTAATTATTTTTTGCAAGCTTATTTATTTATTTTACGTTTTGCGCTTGGCCAGTAACTCCAGAAGTCTCTCATGGCAGTCCTTCATCCTCCTCGGCAGCGTTGCAGCAGAAGGCGTGTGCATTGCTAACACGCCTGTGCCATAGATATGCCCTGAAGTGTCAGCTCTCACATAAGGAAAAGATTGGAGGAGAGGCCCCTGTGAGAGCGGCAGCAACATATCCACTGGCAACCTGCCACGCATGATAAGAAAACCACTTCTGCCCTCTCTCTCAGCAACAAATGGAATCTGTGAGCTTTCCACTATTTTATACGCAGTTATTCAAATAGAATCATCAAGTCGTACTCTTTAAAATTCAGAAACAACAAATTGTTGGCAGTGGGCTTTGTCCTTATTATAACATCTCTCTGTTTATTTACAGCTTTGTGAAGAAAAATGATCATTTTTTGCTGTTAAATTCACATAAAGGTAGAAAATAAACCGCAGACAGAGCGAGCCGCGGTGCCGGTGACCAATGACAAAGCGCAGAATAGCTCACACAGCTGAATGTTCAAAATGGGCTTCTTTAGCAGGTGTGTTTAATGCACAGACAGCTCGAGTGCGTCTTCTTCAGTGCGCGATGCTCATTTAGCTCCAGGACTTTTTTTCTCATCAATGAGTGCGAATCAGTTCAGCGCCTGCAGGTGTATCAATCAGCTGTCTGTGCTCAGACAGGTGTGCTCACAGTTGACTGAAAACCTCATTGAGACGCTTTCTTCATATTCTGTAAACCCATTCTGTTCTCTTTTGTCCCTGTTCAACTCATATCTGCATCACAGAGGCTGGGGGGGGTACACAGTAAATACTGCAGTACAATGAGGAAGTCACACATGGTGCATTCTTCCTTTGCTTACTCAAGTGTTTTTAGGCTCAGTTTTTTAAATGTGAATAAAGAGAAAACTGCAGCGGCTTCGTATTGGAAAGGAAAATAAAGTCAAACACAAACAGAATGAAGAAAAAAAAAGAAAAGTGTAAATAATAAAGACCTTTTGGACTTTTCTTCAGGTTTCTGTTGGAGTTAGCATTGAGGGCAGAAGACGTGAACTCAGATTAACATATATTAATATAACTTTAACCTGAATCTGTTATTCCTTAACAGCAGCACAAATGCTCTGCAGCTGCAGCCGGAGTTTTCATATGTGTTTATCTTTACGACTGCAAAGGCTCTATTCAAAGCTTGTTATATACTCTTCTCAATCAATCCCTGGGAGTATAAACCCCCCTGTCACGTAAAAAGGGGTTAAGAAACAGTGTGGCACACAGGCTGTAAAATTAATGGCAGGAGAGTGACATTAGTGTTATAGGTTATTGACTGATTTCATGGAATTTATGACCCTAATCGAGAGGCAGTGTCAAAGGGAATGAAGCAAATAAGAGTGGCGTTGACAGCAGGGCCGCGCTGTGGCCACTGGACACCACAATTTGAGCCGTCCCAGTAAATTGTGGCTGGGACTTTATAAGTCTCGGCGGAGGCCCCTTTCGCTCCGGCAGCCCGGGTCCCGAGGCCGCGCCCCGGGCCTACCTCCATCCTCCAGGTCAGACACGGCCGGGCCGAGCCGATGATGAGAAACGCTGCTTCATCTCACCTCGTGTCAGGCCTGGCCTCTCGCGGTGTCAGCCGGCCGTCCGTGTGTGCGTGTTGATGTGCGTCCACGCGTGCGTGCACGCTCCTGTCAGTGTGATTTTCAGTGTGTTTGTTGGGGGAAGGTGTTCGCTCTCATGTACTTTTCATGATCATTATATAACCTGCTGTATGTTTGGAGCTGGTGTCTGTTTCTGTGCCCGGTGCGAGCTGGTCAAAGCTCCTGTTTAAGCTTCAACTAGAAACGGAAATATTCAGCAGTGTGCAAAGGGCCAGCCCATAAAGATGACTGAACTCCTGCTGATGAATAATTCTCAGTTAAAGCACTGTATAATGTGACACCGATGTCATTTTAGCCCCAATACACTCTCTATATATATTTATATTTCTATATATATACACACATGTATGTATAAAACACGACTGTGGCCAAAAAATCAGAAACAGTTTTTTTAGTTTGTTTTAACCTTCAACGTCCGACAGACTCTTTGTGCTGCAGAACTCGTCCTGGTTCTTCTTAGTGTCTCGAGTTTGCGAACACGTCACATGACGCGCAGCCGTAGATTTCAGTCCCACATCTTTCCGCATGAGTGTGTGTGTACCACCGTCGCTGTCATATCCAGTATTAACACCGAATTAATCAATTCATCTTAATTTGGAGCCGCACACCGTCTCTGGCGTCGTGCATTAGCGAGCATTCACACACGAATGTTGGCTGTTTTAGAACATACATGCAGAAAAACATCCTAAAACACTCCCATGACAAATGAGAGCGCTCCTAAATGGTCCACCTTCCCCTGAGAGTCCCAGTGTTTGGCGTGTCGGGCTCAGACGTGTGGTGACTGTGTCATAAATAAATGAAGCGCTAATGTTCGCCTGATGCCGACGAGCCTTCGTGGGAAGCCGTTTGTGTCGTTCAGGTGCGCAAAGATGCTAAATAGAAGCAAGGAATTAATATTTAAAAGAGGCTCTCTTCACCCAAAGACACTTTGATTCATCTAAAAATAGAGGCTGACATTATCTTGTTGTCAACAACTGGGCTGGGACCTCCCAGCGAGCGGCGACTCGGCGCTGCTTGTTTACTCGGGGTCCTTCAGGCTGTGTGAGGACGGTCAGCTGTGGCGGCGGCGCCTCCGCCGTTCTGCCCCAGCGCTCTGTGGCTTTGTGTGGTGGCTTTTGTGCGGCGCACTAACCTGCTTTAAAATCCCTTTAGTGTGGTTCTGACATGCTGTGCTATCACATCGTGGCCTCTGCAGAATGTATGGAGCCATTCAGACTCTGTACAGAGCGAAATGAGTTTTATCCAGCGGCTGACGATTGAATGTAATGGCGCTCTCTCCGGGGAGCAGAGTTTTCTATCCACTGATGTTCGCACTGATACGATGCAGCGCTCGCTCGCACCGCTCAGGAACAGCTTGGTCTCAGCTCTTTTAAATTATGCATTTTCATGACTGGAATATGGGAAGAGAGTGTGCCACTTCTGGATGTTTACATTAAACAAAACGGATGCAACGTCTCACATGTTAGATAATCCACGGACAATGGATGCGTCAGAGCTCGCTCTGCTGGTGCATCGCTCTCTGGAAATGTCAGGATGGAAGTTGTTTTGCTTTGGTGGAAAAAAGAAAACACTAAATGGAAAATGATGCTGCGTGAGCGTAGAGTAAATAACGCTGATAGTTTTAGAGGATGACGTGCAATAAGAATTAATATCTACGTATACGGATGTCATCGTTTGTGGTTGGAGAGCTTGCGTGACAGCTTAATCCCAAGACACGACGGAGACAAACAGAAAATGAATTTCTCCTCGGCGCTGATTGATGGCGCTCTGACAGTCTGGCTGCTGTTTTTCATATAGTGATGAACATATAAACAAGGACGACCCTCTCCTCCTCTCATCATCGGCCGTGCCACGCCGTTTGACAGAGAGCGCAGTTGTATGCTTTTTAATTAAAAAGAAAATTCAATAACCTTATCAAGACTTGCCATTTTAGTTTGAGACGTATTGATCGGCCGTTCAGTTATGCAGATCCGCAGCTTTTCATCTTCTGGGCAATTTTGCGTGGCGGCCTCTAGTTACTGAAAAGATCTCATTTCAGAAAATCCATTTCATATATTATTCAGGTTATGTTTAGTTCGGCTTACAATACAATATTCAAATATGTTGTCACGCCGCGTGCAGTGTGTCTTTATATGAAAGGGCGACAGATTCGAGGTTGGAACGGGCCGGATGCAGCAGCTCGTTCGAGAAATACTCGTTCAGACATGAAGTGTGAGTTCGTGAAGTGTGTGTGAAGGTGAGCTCTGTCAGCAGAGACTCAGGACAAGATGGACAAACTCCCGCCGCTGAGAGGAGGGAAACTGTGCCACTGATGATCTGTCGCAGCAGTAGGCTAATTGCCCACACACCTCTGTGTATCTCCCTCCTCTTTCCTTTTTTTTTGTTCAATATGTCTGCTAATGGAATTAAAAACATGTTGCCAGGGGTCTTTGCAATTTAGAAAATAAGTCCATTAAGTTCATTAATTTAATAATGGGCAATAATAATGAATAAAAAGTATTGCTCAATTAGAGGGGAGCGTACGGTTGGCTGTTTCACATTCATTCGAAATCACCTCAGTGTGCAATAGCTTAATGAGATTATAATGGAATTGATATCACATAGGTAGTGAATTAAACCGTTACCAGAGAACCCATTAGGAATGAAATTCTAATCCTGAAACACTTGTCACAGCTAAAATAGGCTTCTACTTTTGTTATTAGCGTCAGGAGAAGTGATGAGGAATCAACAGTCTGGAGGTGATGATGATGATGGTGGTGGTGGTGGAGTGAAGTGATTTTCCTGGATGTGTGTTAATAGCCGTGAATGTCAGGCAGTCCCTCAGTATTTGTTTGCTATTGTATCATTGCTGTATTGGTGGCATCAGCCCATTGATCCCATCAGCGACCGCCTGCTCAGGTTTCATAGCCAGAGTTTCCAGACCAGCAAAGCTGCTGAGGGCTTCAGTTAAAATTACACAGACAGCACATTCATAGTAATCTAAAAAGGTCAGGATAAATTACACTGCTTATTTCAGTGAAAAAGGCAGGTAATGTGATCCGCAGTGAGTAGTTTTTCATGCTGGCCGCAGTACATTCCCTCTGCGTTATGGCGCAGATTTGACTCTTTGACTTTTACACGCTTGACACTTGATGTGAATTTACTGTCTCTGTTAAAGACCAGGAGGGATCGGACGAGATGAACTTTTCCTTTTCATCAAGATATTACAATAATTTGAGGTGTTTTATATTCATAATGGCTTTTTTACAGGAACACTTAAAATAATGTGTCGTTGGAGGATGTTGTTAAAATCAGAAATAGATTGGTTCATAATTTAACTTTTCATTTAATGCGGCCGCAGTGATACACCTTGTAAATCCACGTTATCAGCAGTTTGTGCGGCTTCAGCAAGGCAAGCACGTCAAAATGTATTATTAGTGTCGCTCTTAATGTACTATATATAATGTATAATGTGCTATATATAACGTGTTCAATCAAAAAATGAGATCTCTGCTGTTTGAAAAATGTGGAAACAAGAAATTAATCAGAAAAAAAAAAGAAAGTCAAAGAATTTACAGTAGTTTTAAAAGAGCTGGCACGTCCTCGGCTGACAAAATGAGCACATTTTTTAGCCCCGGTCCTTTTTATGTTAGAGGTACAGTACAATAAAAATGATTCAGATTGTTATTTCTCTCCAAAATGGAAGTATTGTGTTTCCAGATGGAAAAAATACAAATCTTGTGGCCACACTTTAGATTCTCCACATAACATGCTTTCATGAATCCGCAGTGAGCTGTAATCTGAATGGAACATTTTCCAACAAGCAGAAAATACTACGGCGACAAGCCGCAAAGTAAATCACACACTGCCCAAAACACACAGGTGTGCCGCGACTCGGCGAACCGTCCTCACACTCTGCAGCTCTCCACTTTATTTCCTCAGCCCGGGCCGCCGTGGCGAAAAAGAAAGGAGTCAAATGAGGATTCGGGTGATGTGAGAGGAGAGGAGCCGGGGGATGACAGCACTGAGCATCCTAAAAAAAGAATGAAAGGAATTAATCAGTGAGATATGGTTGTCTGCGATATGAAAACAGGCTGGTGTGTACGAGTGTCGAGCTCGGTGCGTGTGTGCGACTGAGAGAAACGGAGCTTTTACAGGCAGAAAGAGACGAGACAAAGCAAAAAGGAAGGTCCCGGATATACATACCGCACTTAATCCCGAGCAAAGCTGCATATACTCTGCTGTATGTGCGTGCATATGGGCCAACATGTGCGCGTGTGCTTAATTAATATTTAAGCCACCTTCAGCGTACCCTGGAAAGGAAGTAAAGGGGATTGTGTTCTCATGGATCCTTTAATCCTCTGAATTAGCAGTTTAATAACAAGAAGCCATTTGTAGATTAGTAAGATCAAGCTTCCAAGACGTGCTTGTGTACAATCTACTTAAATGCTTTGATTTTTGATGTAGGAAAATTCCCGGCATGTACAGTGAGAGAGCCGCCGTGCGTGTGCGCCTGCAGCCATGGCCGTTAATGCCGGCGCCATTATTATTTCTATTTCATTGTGGATTAGCTGAAAATCGAAGTGTGCTAATCAACAGAGAATCTGATAATTGATTAATCATTTATTTATTGAGCAGAAACCTCCTCTGGTTCCAGCATTGATCTCAGGCTTTGACCAAAGCGTTAGCTCCTGTGTATTTAGATGCTATCTGACTGTGTGCTGAGGTCAGGAAAACTCCCAGCATGCACCAGGACGACACATGCATGGACACTGGTCTCCTTTTATGTCTTTTCCTGCTTTCTTACTGGTGTTTGTCTTTTGTTCTGTGTGTCCTGACGTTATTGTCACAGCGATCCTGCGATGTTAGCGTGACTCCTGTGCAGACGGCTCATCCGTTAAACTGGAGGCGTTCAGGCGCTCCTCTTCCCCACGTGTTGGAGGATTCTTCATTCAGATACCGAACTCGTCCTCAGTGAGCAGCGTGTTACACTGCACTAATGTGAAATTACTATTCTTAATTCCAGGAAAGGAAAATTACCTCAAACAACCAATAGTTTGCACCAACATGTTCCCTGACTTGAATGATTGAGTTTCTCTTAAATTAACAAAGATGATGAAATCTCTCCTCTTTAAATGGATTTTAGGGTAAAATACTGTATGGAGTGTAAATACTTTGGTTTTTGGAGTTTCGGTCGGACAGAACGAACAATCTAAAGTCGCATCTTTGAAGCTTGAGAACAATTTTTTCTTCCAGTTAACAAAATCTGGTTAATTGACAATTAAACTAGCTGCTGGTGTCACCCTCCTGCGGTGAGTGAAGGAGTGGCTGATATTTTTAATTGGTTAACAAGGAACTGACGCCATCGAGCACTTCCTGACATTTTATAAACTCAACGATTGATTCCTATCGATCAATCCCAAAAACAATGCTTGATATAAACATCATTAGTCGCAGTCGTGGATATCAAACCGGTGTGAGTGTCCAGCGTTGCTATGATGAGGCTCAGCTTTCTGACCACAGGAGCAATAAAACAGAATGAAAAACCTTCGATCAATTTTATCTCTTTGGCCTTTTAATTTAATTGTTCGACGTATTTTTGACGTTGTTAAAAGCGTAAAGCGCCCCTGAGTTTTCCCCGCAGCTCAATAGAATATTAAATAACCGCTAACGCTAAAAATTAGCTCAAGTTTTACTCTCACACTTTATGTTAAACTCCACATATTCACCATTGAGCAGCTGATTGACTCTTTATTAGTGCTTATAAAGCATTTATTACTGCTTTATTCTGAGGCTTCGTGTTATTAAGATCATAATTCACTTACTTAATTCATGAGCAGTAATTAGGAGGTTATGAAGGGAGTGTAGACTATGGCCAAGCAGAATAATGCATCAATAAGTGCTTTACAGTGACTAATACAGAGCTGTGTGCATGCTAATGAGCAGCTGCTTCTTCTTCATGGGTTTGGCTCTTAAAGCTGCGCAGGTTCAGTTACCTGCATGAACGTATCCTGTATGTTTGTGTGTTTCATTGACTGCTTGTTTCCCTGTGCGTGTGTGCGTGTGTGCGTGTGCGTGTGTGTTTTGCATCAACACAACCCCTCTGATCCTCACACACACACACACACACACACACGTAGATCCCATCTCCTCTATCGGCGCTCGGCGTCATCATTTGCCAGCGATGACAGCCGCCTCTGTTTAACCGCCGCAGATCAGCGTGTCACAGCAGCCGCCGTGTTTCTAATCATCCTCGCGCAGAAAATCTCCGTCTTTGTTGGCGTTCGCTGATAGCGTCTGTGTTATCCCCGACTCTCCCGCCCGGCCAATATCAGAGATTGATTGCTTTTGTCTTGTTATCGGGGTCGTTCAGGTGAGATTGACATGTGCTCGCGGGATAAGGAGGCTCTGAGGGGCTCTCTGTGCAGGGGGGGGTCCTCGGTACGGTGCGGCGGCGTCCCTTTAAACATGCATGATGACCTGCATGAAATGTTGATGATGAATAATCAGCTGCATCATGAGGACTGTAAATGGGTCAAAGTGGCTTCTCTCCGCCTCACTTTAGGATGAGCAAGCTCGTTTTTTGCGCCAAAAAGAAAAGAAATTCTCCCAAATTTTGCTCAGCTCTCGAAAATCTGCCTCCTCTGTCTGTTAGCTGAGAGCCCAAACTCAGCCTCACTCCTCCAAACTGATGGCGAAGAGGAGAAATAAGACCTCAGACGAATGTTTGCTGCACACTGAATTCTCTGGGCCACTCTGCCTGGCGGTTGCCGGGCGGGGTGGCTCCATGCTCTGCACACTAGCCACACATCCTAAATAATTCACACTCTACTTGAGAATTCTCCAACGGACTCACTGCCGCCATTAGACAGTCTCTGGCTGCCAGTTTTTCTTTTTCTTTTCTTTTTCGGGGGGCTTGTTTTTCACATTCTGACTTCAGCATTACAACCTCAACCGCCAAAAAATGGAGGAGGAGAAGACGACGAGGCGAGGTGGAGCGCGAGGGGGGAAGGAATGAAAAACGAGTAATACCTCGGGTCGATGCGAGTTCATGGACAATCCAATATATAAAAGCGAGTTTACATGCATAACACTTCAACATTAAGATTTTTCACAGAGTTCAGCATATTTTCTAGAACTCTCCCTCCACTAGTTTTTTTTTTTTTTTTTAATCTGAGACGCCTCTTTGACAATGTCTTCCTCATGCAAAATGCATGAGCGCTTGTGGATCGATACGGGCCCTTTAATCTCTCTACATAGACAGCTCCCGCGCTCAGCCGTTGAACCCACACCCATGGCTGCCACCGCTGCAGCCCAGATCAGAGGCCGGAGAGGGGGAGGGAGCGCAGCCCGAGCCACGAGAGTCACCGGCACGGGGGTCGCGGCCCCCGAGGTTTACTGTGGAAAGCACGCGCTCTCCGGTGTCCTCTCGGCAGCACTTCACCGTCAAGTGTGGCTCTTCGATGCTCCTTCCAGACATTAAAGTCTGCTTGCAAAACAGGTGCTCGCTGCAGCCGAGGCTGGAAAAACAGTCAACTGTGGTGTTTGTTTAGCCGCAGAGGCCGTTGTTACTCGTCCGACTGCCCAGTTTTGTTTTTTGTTGTTTTCTTTCCTCCGAATAAAAATTCCAAACACGCCGCTGTTGCTGCTCCCGGATACATAAAAGACACAGTGGTGGAAGACATATTCACCTCTTTACCTGAGGAAAGGTAGACATTTGCAAGGTGCTGGAGATATTCTATATTTTTCTTATTGTCAGCAAATCCCACGAAAGACCGAACCAGCAGTGAATGCATCTCCTGACGAGTGTTTCATGTGTATCACAGTCTGAACCCCTGAGCTCCACTGTTGTCCAAAAACTATTAAAACACATCAGTGAGCCTCGCTGTCGCGCTGGCCGACACGTTCCTCCATCACCGTGAACACACACACACACACACACACACACACACACACACACACACACACACACACACACACACACACACACACACACACACACACACACACACACACACACACACACACACACACACACCATCCTGTGGATTCATCCGCCGCTGGAAATAGTCCCCAACAAACGCTCTATTTCCTCCTGTTGGTTTGATAAAACCACAGTGAGCTGCTGTTAGAGGAAACTTTAAATGTGTTTCTAGAGATTTACGTGTTCAGAAGGAACAAATGGGCCTTGAACACAACGCTGGTTCAGTTCTTTTCATGGGATTTGTTGACAATAACAAAGCAATGAAGAGTTTTTGAACATGAAAACCGTTCGATCATATTTGGATTATTGGATCAGTGTTTCCGGTGCATTCAAATCTAAACGACACTTTCACGCAGCAGCTGGTCCAGGAGAAGCTAATTTGACCAACTTTACAAACTGTTTGGCGGCTTAATCTCTAAACATCCATCATATTTTTAAAGTTAGCGTTTAGTGCATAAAATCCTAATTTACAGAGTAACTGCAGCCTGCTTAGTTTGTGTTTGCTGTTTTCAGTGTCACTGTTGATTAATGTGTGTTATCCTTCAAATAAATGAATGTACATGCAGCCTGTTGACGTGGTGTAAGAGCAGTAGTGGAGTAAAAGTAGAAAATGGTACGAGCTGACATCACCAGCAGCGTTCAGAGCAGGAAGCAGTTATTTCAGGGCCCATATGAAGGTTAATTCAGCATTTTGTGTTCGATCAGTTTGTGATACAGATGATTACAATGGATATCTGAGGTGTCACAGCTTACGAGCGATTACAGAGGAGCGTGGTGAGCTGAAACATGGAGCTGCCAAACAAAGAGAAAGCCTTTTCTGTTTTTGCCTTTTTCTTGTAAATTTTGCGCACAAAGAAGATTGCTTTGGCTTCCTTTTATCAACACTTTTGTTTACTTAGGATGTGCCAAATGCAGGATTTAGTGTCACATTTGTCTGAGTGTCTGGCACTTTCACTGAGCTCATACTTCAGCGGCTCTTATTATCAGCCATTTTGAAGCTGTTACTCATTTTGCCAGTCATTTAGTTATTTTTGAGACGTTGTCATTTTCGTGTTGAGGTACACTCTGCCTGCGTGACGCTTTGATCACGGTTTGTACAAACAGATTTAGGAAACAAAGAAGAAGCACTGAAGGTTTCTTTAGAACCGCAGCGCTTGTAAATATTAAATGAGGGAAAAAGCATTATTACGTTTAACAAAAGTCGTCGTTCTCGGAGGGAAACGAGGCCAAACGGAATAAAACATCATCGCCGCATCTGAGCGTTTTGAGATTTGACTCGCGTAAACTCGTTTGATTAAGTTGATGAGCCTCTTAAAGCTCGCACACCTCACATGAAGCAGGAGAGCTGAGACAAAAAGTTAACTAATGAACAACAAGATTTTAAGAAGGAGCCCTTTGAGCTGAAACAAAGAGCGATCAGTCGGGCGGAGTATATCGGGGCCCACCTCCGGATAATGTGTGGCGCTTTAGAAATGATCCAATATGGCTGATGCATCAGCTCTGCCTCCCCATTGTCTTCCACAACTCCCTCCCTCCCCCTCTACCCCCTATAATGCAATGCAGCTTTTGTTCACTCATTCTTTTAACCGTTTCTTTGGCTGCGAGTTGTCACGGCGGGACAAATTAAGGAAGCGGTAATAGGGTTATGTCAAGTAGACGGAGGTGCTGGCTCTGTGTGGATGCCTCCCTCCCTCTGTCTCCATGAAAGGTTACCGCGCTTGCCGGGTTTTGTCTCCCCCGCTGTAATGAGAAAGGCAACAGACGAGCCTCTATCAGTCCTGCAACACCTACTGACAGATAGCATTTAGAGAGTGGAGAAAAAGAAGCATTAGGGAAAGAGCGAGTGAGCGTCACAGGAAGTAATACAGCAACATGAGCATGACTGATCACAGCGGACACGCATGACCAGGAAAAACAATCCCTCTCGCCAAGGGTGCTGTGCTTGAACATTTACCTATGACACCTTCATGTGTATATATGTATGTTTGTAATTTTCCTCTCGCAGATATGCGCCTCGGAGAGTTTGACACTTTAACATTTTCCATTGGAACCATCGATATTATGCCCTCAACAGGGCGGCATTAAAACCAGACATCTTTTGAAATATTGAGCAGGGATCGCAGCATTTTGGTTCAGGATGATATTACATTCATGACTCCCACTCCAGAGATATTACGCTCACATTTCTTCCACCTCCTTTGGGCTGAATTTCTTAAACCCTTTCTCTCCGAGCCGTCATCGTTCCGGGGCAGATGTCCGTGGAAAATCTGTATCAGTGCAAGAGTCCCCGTAGCTACGTTTTGATGGCGGCGGAATGAGAGAATGCAGGAGGTGGCGGGGTTGTTGTCGAGTGCTGCCGGTGATGTGGTCAGAGGGCAGGGTTGGATCTTAGGTAACAACAGCAGGCGCTCCGGGCACTTCATGCTACACGGGAGGGTTTTATAGCCTGGCAGGTGTCGACACAAAAACACTTCTACAGCCAGAGACGCGCCGACAGAGCGCGGCACAGCCAAACACTGAGGGAAACACATTGGGACTGGGACAGAGGCACACACCCACACAAACTTTATATTTAGAGCTTCTATCTCTCAGAGCACAGGCGCTTAGCAAACAGGCATCGTAACAAAATGTGGCAGAAAAAAAACATGCCACATAAAACATTCAACAGTCAGATTTATGAAAAGCCCTTTTGGAATAAATGGCATTTGAGAGGCGATTCAAAGGAAGTTATTGATTTAGCCACTGCGACGACCACAGCCTGCAGGCTCCCACAGAAACGCCGGGTCACTTTCAGTCTTCAGCCCGGACTTCGACGGTTACGCTGGAAAAAAATCGTTGAGCTCAAAGGAGGGTTAAAGGTCGGAGATGGCGCTGGGGGGCGAGACCCTGACAAGTCCTTAAACTTTCCATAAAAGACTGAAATCAGCTCGAAAACAAAAGTATGGACGCCATGATTGATGGAGCCTGGTGCTCCTCCACCTCTGGACGATTAGAGATTTTTGTCACTTTCCTTATTAAATTATCACTTTATTACATCTTTGACTGGGAGCCTCCAGAGATGATTTTACCTTGAGAGTTTGTGGGTTTTACAGATGTTTGCAGGAGTGAAAGACGAAAGCTGGAACCTTCTGGATCCTTTTCATCATCGGTTCATCCGCCCTTTATTTTACTGAGTGAAGTGATTGATTGAGTTTATTCTATAAAATGTGAAAAGAATGCCAACTGGCAGGATGCGAATAAAACATTGCCTTCAAATTGCTTGTTTTGTCCGATCAGCCAAAAAAAAAAAAAAAAAAAAGCCAAAAATCTTAAATTCATGAAGCTGGAACCAAAGACGGTTCGCGTGATAAAAGACTTTAACCGTGAATCGATATGTCACTTCCTGCACGCTTCATCAGTTAAAGCAAAGTGAACCAGCAGGGAGAAAAAAGCACTCCTATGATGACAGGAAGCAGTGGTTTATGGGAAATGTGGTCTTGAGCTGGAGAACCATGAACACTAATATCATACAGATCATCCACGATTGATTGTAAAAACAGTAATGAATGACTGTAAACACCAACAACGTTCTGAAATCAAGGTGTTTCAGATGCTGACAGTCGTACCGTCACACACACACACACACACACACACACACACACACACACACACACACACACACTCGCACCCCCTCCGGCCTCCATTCTGGTGTGATATGTGTGTGCTGGAGGCCGCTGTGCGTCTGCCAGTATCGATGTACCATTTCTCACTCGCCGCTGCTAAATATGAGAGCATGGTGGCTGTACTGTGAACCTGTGACCCCTCTGGGAAACACAGCGGCACTCACAGATGTGGGAAATAGGTCTCCCGTTCCCCGACCGCCTGTTTGGAGTAATGGTCAAAGGTATGCCTGCTGGAAGGGGACATTACTGGACATGACCAATCTGCTCCCAAATGGAATACACTTTATGTCACTGCACCAATCTATGTAATTGACTTCGCTTTGGCTGCAGCCATTATGGTCCAGGTTGCTTCTTTTTTTTTTAACGGGACATCGATGAAATCTGAAATGTACAAGGATGGTAGATTTTTTAGAATGATTGCTTTGGATAGATATGAATTATGGGACATATTGGCCGTAAAGAACACCTGATATGTGTAATGTGCTCGTCAGGCAGCGTGTCCTGCAGCTTCACACTCCACTGCTGGTTTTCAGGGACTGTTTGAGGCTCGAGACAACAGGTGGATGAAGAGTTAGCATGGACTGAAAGTCACATCCCCTCCCTCCAAAGCCACTCCCCCGAAACACCTGAACGCTCCCTGCCGTGTCCACCTGCCTCACGTCTCAGAAACACTGAAAATCTGGCTGCTGTCTGGCTGCGCGAGCATATTAGCCGATTAGCATCGGCTGCACTTTCTCTGCCGTTTTTGTGCAACTAGCTCACAGTAACTTAGCAATATATCTGCCATCCGGTCATTTCATTTGGGCCTAATTAAATGATTGGATGTGAGTCAGAGGTTACTGATTGTTGTCAAACTTTAAAGAGAATTTTTAATAAATGCTGCTAAAACAAGTTACCTCGCCTGGCTTTAAGCAGGGGGCAGGAAGGAGCAGCAGAAATCCTTGGATTTGAGAACGTGGGTCTGACTTATTGATTAGTAACTTGGTTCCAGTCCCACCTGGTTGTGCGTACGTGTTCTTTGTGAATAGACAATGTGAAGTTGCATGGTGGGACTCACTCCTACGAGCAGAGAGTTCACCGTTTGGACTGTGAGGTTTGAGTGTAGCCTTCACACGCTAGCACAGCGAGCCAGGGTCATCGCCATGAAATAACACATTTCATGGGAAGTCAATCAAGAATCAGTTCATAGATGAAATGAGACAGAGATGTATGATCACAGAGATGAAGATGAAGATGAACAGCTACCCTCTGAAATGTGGCCTCCTCAGCAATTATTATTATTATTATTAGGTTTTATCCTCCATCGTATTTTACATCCGTTTTCGATCCTTATGTGCAGCACTTGGTGCATGTAATTTCTTGTTGTAAAGTACTTTGATTATTATTATTATTGGTCATTTTGATGAGCAAACCTGAGGAGGCTACAGGCGAAACGTGTTGTTGGCTCCAGATGAAGTCACGCTGAAGTCATTTCAGTGCGCGGTGCTTAATTTTGATCTCCATCAGGGATGTTTGCTCTTGGGGTGATCCAGTCAGTTAAATACCTGACACGTCAAGGTGCTCCATCACGCTGTGGTTTACAGTGCGGTGGGGATGTGGCTGAGCGCGTCCTCTGATGTGGACACACATTTTAATGTGTGACTTTATTTTAAATCACCTTGCCTTTGCAAGCGTTCTTTGAATCCAGTGTTTCCATGAAGCTGTTCAGACATTGTGTGCACCTGCCTGCTGGTAGTGGTCTTAGTTTAAGTATCAGTGGACCCTTCCTCTGTTGCTTTTTTCCATTTTCTTCCTGGTAAAGGATTTTGGGGGAGTAAGTGAGGGTTCAGGGGTAGGTGTGATTTGTCCTGTTAAACACCAACAGAAGCATGCAGGTACGTGCTCTACAAACATGCTGCTGCGTCTCTCTTGCCTTCATTTCCTGTCTTCTATTAAGCTCATTTCTAACTAACCACTCCGAGCCTGCAGGACAAAATGGGCGAATGCATATTTGCTGGCTGACACATTAGCCTCTGTATGTACATTCAGTAGTCACCCGCTTACATGCACCATGTGACATCGCCCCGAGAGCGACTCGCCGCCACTGAATTTTTCATCATTGATCTGATGTGATTTCCATGCTTGGCCGTCCCTCTGCCCTGTCAGCTCTCTCTCCATCATAGCCTCCCTTGGCCTAGAGGGCTAACAGGGCGTGAGCCATCAGCCCCGTTTGTTGTCTCTCACCATGCCTCAACAGACCCCGTCCCTGTCTTCCACCCACCACCTATGACTATCACACGCCCCCTGGCCTCGGTGCGTCGCAGCGACAAGCGAACCAGACCTTTGGATAAGAGGGTGGTAAAACGCTCGATGTATTGACATGACTGTCCGCTGCCATAAAGCTCCATCACCCCCTCCTTTCCTCCCTTGTCAAAGCAGCGGGGGGAGCTGTGTGTGTGTTGCGTGTAGACGGCGTGGAGGCTTGATGTATGACTGTGCGGCAGACAGAGTCGCCACCCCTCGGTTTGCGCTCTGCCTCCTCCGACGGAAGCTTCCGACTCGTCCCAGCACCTGGCCGGAGCTCGGTGAGCGATGGCCAGAGCCAACCTGCTGATCTGAGCAGCGGGTGCATTAGTTTGCCATAAAGAAGCAGTGATTTTGAGACGCGGCAGGCGAAAACATATGAGGATGAATGACACCATATAAAAGCCGAGCTCTGTTTCAAAACCCATTAGAGAAGCAAGTGCCTCAGCTCCAAACGCAGCAAAAGCCAGGGCCCCCACATCCTATCCCAGCGTCCAATTGAGGCATGGATCGCAGATCACTCTTGCAGTTCCTCCCTTAACTGTCCGTTTAATCAAAATTTTTAATCAATGCATTAGTACATGACAGCTTTGAGGGGAGAAAAAACATACTTCACTCGGTGCCAGATATTGGCATCCAAAGATAGGTGGGAGATGAATGCGCCTCATTTGGTGCTGAGATTGAACAAGTGCTTTTTTCTTTTTTTTTTCCTGCGTGTGTGTGTGTGTGTGTGCAAGCGCAGTTTCTTCTGGATGTTAGGAGTGCAGGCATGTGTGATTGTCTTTCTGTGTGTGTGTATGTGCTTCTCTGAAAGCCCCCCCTCCCCGTGGCTCTGCCTCCTAATTACTCAGATCTGCGCTCAAAGTGAAGAAATAATGAACGAGAGCTTTAATTATGCCTCTAGACAAAGGATCCCTGATGCCTGCACAACACCGCTGGCACGCTGCGATGGGTGAGGGCAGGTTAAACAGGAACCCCCTCCCCTGGGTGTGGAAAGCTGGTCAGCCTTGAATGCAGACCAACCTGCAACCTGACATGATGCCAGAGAACGTGGACGTCTGCGGGGAGGAGGGAAGTCTGCGAAACGAACTCCCTGATTTAAGAAAAAAGATGAGCTACATAGGTTTGTTATCTCTAACAGATATGACACAACCTTTAATTAGCGGGAATCCCTGAAGCTCTGGGCCTCAGATATAATCAGCGGACCTTTAGCGAGAGCACAACCCTCCCCTCTGTGGGTACCCCCGGGGCGGGCTGATCGAGGCGTCCTCGTGCCCCCTCTTCTTCAGTGAGGCTGGCTGGCACTCTGGAGATGCCAGATAATGAGGAAGCCTGTCAGAGGGGCACTTCAAGGGTGCCCCTCCAAAGGCCTCGCTGCTTCTCAACGAACTCCACCAGCACCAAACACTGCAGCTTTGTTTTCTGCACAGTGTGGCTCTGGGGGTCTTGGTTGTGTGTCCAGTGGGGTGGGGGGCCGGCAGCGGCGGCGGCGGGTCCAGGGGGAACCAAAGCGCTCCCGTTCGAACTCCACAATCTCTTCAGCAGCTCGACTGATCACATCAGCGGCTCGACTGGACTAATTACACCCTTCACTGTGATTAATGGAGGATGTGACAGAGCTCCATGTTTACTTTCATACATATTTACAAAGTTTGTGTCGGTGCATAATACTGAATAATCCCCATTCTGACATGTTTGTGTTATTCTAACTCTGGTGGTCCTCCTGATGGGGGAGCTGTGTCCATAGGGAAGTGCAGTGCTAGTACATTTACGCAACTCCTTTGCCATGTTGAGGTACTTTGCTTTACTTGCGTATTTCCAGTTTCTGCTACGTCCTACTTCTTTTCCATCACTTTTCAGGGGAAAGAAATCTGACAGCTGTAGTTACTAAGTAATTAAAAACAGGGCTGTAACTACAGGGAGGTCATGTCCTCAGTATTTCTCTGGGATTTTGGAGCTTAGCAACCTGAGGGGACTTTACATTGCAATATTATTAATGAACACACATTTGGCTGTTTTATGGATTGATTTCAGTCATTTTACTCTCTGTATATTCACATTTCTGTACTTTTAGGCCATAAGTTAATTTAAAAAATGATAGATTATGGATTTTCCCAGCAGAATTTTACTGGAGAGGACTTTCAAAGCAGTCCTGACGTTAGGCAAGTAAAATTTGATTGAACGGTGAATAAAACATGACAAATGCAAACGAGTGAAACCTTTTAAAGCTTTTCTATTGAATTTATAAATATAAACACTGATGAGAAGATGACAAACGATAATAAAGGACATTTATGTCCAAACAGTAACATCCATTTCAGGTTTTACACTGAAAACATGACCATTTTACAAAATGTGGTATTTATAGCTAAAATAAAAATTAGATTCCCATCAACCAGCTTCATCCTGACGACTCTCTGCACAATCTGGATTTTCCCTTTGAAGCATTTTGCTTGTAAGACGAAGAGAAACTTTAATGGACTGCTTCAGTGGATTATTTTACACCGAGTTGTTGCTACTTTTACTTAAGTAAAGGATGTGAATACTTCCTCCTCCACTGTCAGAGTGATGGGAGTTAAGGGAAATAAACAGTCATCTCTCATGAAGATTAGTGCAAGTGTGCTGTATTGATCAGCGGTCATACGATAAACAGTGGAGAACGGGAGTGTGCTGCCAATCGTTTGGGCCCCATTAGTCGCCGCTTGTATTGCCTTTGATTATTGCTGACTGAGCTCCCAGTGCATGTGATGGCTTTTTACTGCTAGAACTGCTGCTTTCAACCTTTTTTTGAGGCGCACATTAAAATAACAAGGGCGCAAAAGAAAAGCCACTCCGGATCTGCTGCGTCTCACACACAGACGGGTGCTAGTGGACGCTTTGGAGAGGAGATTAAAAGCGGATTTAAAAGCTTGTAATGCTACAAATCATCTGAATCTCAGAGCAGGGACTCGACGCGAACGTGCACACACCTGCACACGTGCACACACGTGCGGACTCAATGACAATCAGACGCATTTAAGTCCCGCCTCGGAGGCTAATTCCTGTTGGATAGCAGGCCGGCGGCGCAGGCTCAGAAGACAGACGTGACAGTCGGCAGTGACAGTGATGATGATGGTGATTGTGGTAATAATGATTATGCTGATTATTACAGGGCCGCCACAGTGATGTGGTGATTGCGCTGCGAGGAAGAAACAGAGGAAGACAAAGGGCGACAGTGACAAAAACGATGATGAGGATGATAATGATTAAGATCACTTATTTTTTTCTTTTGGTGATCAACTGTGAGCCATTCGCAGCGGTTGTTGATCTTTCTTTAATTGGCAGAACAGCAGTGTGGGGAGTTAACTGAGGATATCTCCACTGCGTTTCAGGGCTTTGATTTCACATGACAAAAAGAAAAGGCACCGTTGAGAACATTCCAGCAACTCCCTTTGAAGGGAGTGATCTGGCAGTGCTCATTTGAATTATTAACTGGGTGAGACAGACAGACAGAAAGAAAAAAGAGGAAAAGAGCGAGAGACAGAAAAACACACAGAGGAGAGACGGGGAGACGGATCGCCATCTTTAGCAGGCAGAGCCAGAGCATTCAGCCCAAACCACGTCAGATATCTGCGCCCACTGATCTTTGCATCGGGCGGGCCAATTATCCAGGAATGAGACTGTATACCTGCAACAAATATGGCTGCCGGTGGAGGCGAGCATTTAGTTGATTTCCTGATGTTTAGTTTCTTTCTGTTGAGTTCATGCAAGTGTGAGTGTGTAACTGCAGGTCAGGCGTCCCCTTGCTGCATGCTGGGAATTGTTTAGTCTGCAGAGAGAGCGTCCCAGAGTGAGTTAATTCTCCTCTGCGGTCGTGTTGTGTTTCCACAGCAGGAGCCTGCTGTTACTGTCAGAGTGGCCAAAGCCCCAAAACTTAGCAGACAGCACAGGTGAAGCAGGAAAACCTCTCAAACACCGCATCGCTGCATCCGTCCACGTCACTTTCAGTGGACGCAGGAGCCGCAGGAGCAGTCATGGGTGCAGTTTCTGCTTTTTTACATCAGTGGGAGAAATATGCTGATTTCAGGGTCGTCGCTTCTGTAATGCTAAAATTACAGTTCACCATAAAAGTCACGGATCTGTGCAGACGAGCGCAGACGTCAGCGACACGCTGTGCAGATGAGAGCATCGAGCAAGCTGCTGCTAAAGAAAAACAAGTAAAATCCAAAAACACAAACGTTTCTGAATGATGCCTGAACACGTCGCTTACATCCAGCCTGCAGAAGCACATTCGAGCCTTTAGGTGATTTACAACAACCTGTGCAGCTGCGTCAATCTTATCCTTTTTGGGGCAATTTTTCTGTTTCCATTATTCTGGTTCTGGCGTAGGAAGATAACATCCCTGTCCTTAATCCTGCTTAAAGAGCTCTGATTGTCTTAGCTGTTTTTTCAGCCGGGGAAACACTGGAACTATATGCATCACGGAAAAAAAATCTCCATTCAGAGGTCTGGAGCCGAGCTGAGAAACCTACCGTTGATCGTCTGACTGTCTCGCTCTCCATCCATCCCTTTAATTCCTCCAGGCGTTCCTTGGTAGCGCGTGACAGCATCATGCTCGAGGATCTAAAGAGGGTGTACATTGTAGAAATTATAAAACCCTTAGAGGCAAATGTGTAACTCTGGGCTTCGTAAATGTAAATTGTCTCGATTGTGTTAAGACGAATTACAAGATCAAGAGGAACCACACGTCGCCGCAGCCCAGAGACGACCCGTGCTCCTCCAAAGTGCTGATGCATCAAGGTTTTGAAGCTCAGGTTGTGCAGGATAAGACTCAGATTTCTTGCTTTTCTTGAAGGTAATGGAGCCTCCACACCAAACTGCTGCCTGTGATGTAACAAACACATCTCGTGCTTTATTTGTCTGCTTCCTTTAAAGCCGAATCAAACAGAATCAGTCAAAAAAGGTACATTAAAAGGAAGCTGGGAGTTGTTTTGCTTGTACAGTTTAGCTTGCTGTACGGCGCACGCTCGGCCGGATGCTATGAACAGCTCAGCAGATGAAGAAGGATGTCACTACCGGGCCTAATAACCGCCGGGTTTGTTTGAATGCGTCTCCCCCCGGCTTCACAGATATATCTGTTAAACATGCTGTACAGTGTGCGTCCTTGAGCGCACACACACAGGGAAGAGAGCCGAGGTGGCGCCGGCCACCGAGGGGGTGTGTGTGTTTGTGTGTGTGTTTGCCGAGTGGGGGGGCCGCAATTAAAAGGCAGCATGCGGTGTCCCACGAGGTGCTAATGCTCAGGATCAGCTGTTCTAATGTCATTCACATCCCCTCTGCTATTCAGCCGCCCCGTTTGATGTATGAATCCATTGGGGACTTCATCAGTAACCCCCCCCCCACCTCATGCTACCACCACCACTTTTATAACCCCACCCTAACCTACCCAACCCCCTGTCGGCTCTACAACCCCTCCTCCTCCTCCTCCTCCTCCTCCTCCTCCTCCTCCTCCTCGGCTTGCACAGAACCTCCCCTTCTGTGTCTGAATGCTTATGTTGGCTTTTATCGCGCTCAAAGTAAACAGAGTCGCGCCAGGGATAGTGAGAGAGAGAGAGAGAGAGAGAGAGAGGGAGGGAGGGAGAGAGACCTAAAGAGAGAGCGAGGGTGAGGGAGAGAGAGCGAGAGAGCATTAGTGATAAAGGTGGAACATGCACATTGTCTGCGCACCGCTCGCCTCCCTGCTGCACCTTCAATAGAGACACAAAAGCCAGCGAAAGGAAATTTAAAAGGCAAGAGGAGGCTGAAGAAAGGAAGAGAGAAGAGAGAGAGAGTGAGAGAGAGTGAGGGGGAGGAAGCGAGCCACAGAGAGAGAGAGAGAGAGAGAGAGAGAGAGAGAGAGAGGAAGAAAGAGAGTAGAGCGAAAGGATCTCCCTGCTAAATGCGCAAAGCGTCCCGTCACCCCACGCTGAGCTCCATGGCCAACTCCGGCTGCCTGCTGCTCTCCGGCTCCGGGATGCTACCGCACTCGCTCCAGTGTCCCCCTGCCTTCCTCTACCTGCCCGAGGTAAGACTGACTCAAGCTCGCATTGTCGCCCTCCCTCCTCCTCCTCCTCCTCCTCCTCCTCGTCTCACTCGCTCTCCATCCGTGCGCCGTTCATTCCTCCGCACGCTGCTCGGCGGCACGTGATAGCATCGCGCTCGCTTTGTGTTGTTACCCTGAGTACTTTCACCCCCCCTAACCCCTGACCCTCACCCTGCCTTTGTGGGGAGGGAGAATGTGCAGGGGAAGGGGGATCACCTCCTCTTCCTCCTCCTCCGTTGAGTGATATGAAAGCAGTGAATTAGCGATTACCGTCACGTGTTTGTGAACATCAGCCGCGTCATGACTCATTGTGCTCGGAAATGTTTTGTTGTGCTTCTTCATCACTTCTCTGCTGCTCCGCTGTGTTTTTAACATGTCGGATTTCTGATAAATCTCCACCCGGACACCAACTTTTTCTTTGGCTCTTTGTCGGGAGCGATGCCTCATTTACCTGCACCTCCTACCTGTGATGCGTCACCTGATCTGACCCCAGCCTGGATCTGCTCCACAGACCTGAGCCCCCCCCCCCCCCCCCCCCCAAAAAAAAATAAAAAAAAAATTTTTCAGAAGCAGAAATGTGGAAGTTTGAGCTGTGAGGCCTCTGGGATTAACGGCCATCACGTGTTTCTGCTGCTGATGAGCAGTTTAGATGCTCTTCGGTTTTGTGATGTGAAAACAACAGAAAACTGTCTGAAACGTGACGTACACGGTCTCTGCTTGTCTCAGCTTTTGGGTTTATCATGGTCATGATATCTCTGGTTTCACAGTAAACACAGTATCAGATCAGTTTGAAGACATCCAGACTTTAAAAGGTCTCTAAAACGTCTTTTTCGTGGTCTCGGTTCATGAAAAGGCCCACAGCGAGCTCCTCTCTCCCCTTCATTTCTCTAATGCTGATCACCACCAAGTGACAGCACTTTGAATAATTATACATCTCTGCAAATTAACATTGATTTTCCCTTTTTTTGCCTTTTTGTTTTTTGTCCTCCTCCTTCGGAAATTGATTCTGTCACTGATCCTCTTGTTTGGTGAAACCTGAAGACGGCAATTTTCTGAAGGGAGGCGAAAAATCAACAACAAGGTGACTCTTAAGAGCCCGTGCGCCTGTCTGTCTGCTGAATTATTCACATGTTTTAATTCAGCCGGTTGGGGAGGGAGCCACTGAGGGGTGTGGGGGGGTCGAGCGTCCAATTCTGTTTTTACTACCAGCAGCATGTGTTGCAGTAAACAGAGTGTTACTGCAGCGTGAATGGGGGGAAATAACGATGATGCTGCTCGCTGTGGAAACTCTTTCTCATTTTGAACCTCCCCCCTTCTCCCCCGCCATCATGGTAATGGTCCTCACCCCCTCCCACCCATCTGTCCAGAGCGGGCACACCCCGCCGGGAATCGGGGGGGGCATGTGGACAGCCAGGTGCCGCCAACACAGACACGGTGGAGGAGCCAAGGCCACAAACTCTGATTCTCATACAAAAGCAGCCCTGAGAGATTCTGCTTTTCAGTTTATTAGAATATTTGAGATTTTGGCCACAAAAAGAACATTTTTCAGATTATTTTCTCATGATGGATTTTTTCACATTTTAATAGTTTGTGTTTGTGTTGTGTGTCTCTGTGAAAACGTCCTGAGCTTCTTTCCACCACTGAAAATGTTAGCAGACTGACTTTAGGTGGGTTTACCTTCCACTACATCCCCGTTACATCCAAATCCTCCCAAAGGCCAGTAAGCCTCTTCAGTGTGTGTGTGTGTGCGCACCTGGCCACGTGTGTGTGTTTATGTCCAGGGCCGAGCTGAAACGGACACTTCCTGCGTGCTGCCTTCATGAAACATCCCTTTTTGTTTCAGATGCTTTCATGTTTCAGCAGCTTTTGTTCCTTCTCTTTTTTTTCTTTGCGGTAAATCCTCGCCCTGCAGCGCTGCGAGGGGAAACAACCCTCTGAATCACACCGTGGCTAGCGCCCCCCCCCCCACCACCATCCCTTTTCCTCCCACATCACCCATCCTTCGCAGGATGCTGCCCCCGTTTTCCGCCTCCGCCGCCCCCCCCCCCCCCCCCCCTCGCCACAGTGCAGGGCTGCAGCGTCGGCTCGTGAGATGACAGCCAGAGAACAGAAGGGGAATAGATTGAGGTGATAGCCTCTGCCTCGCAGTTTGTTTGCATTTCAAATAAGACACTGTATTAAGTTGGGCTCTGAACAGCTTTGCTTATTATGTGTGAACATGGCGCCGCATGATATCACAGGAAGACAGGAGTTTATTACATAAAAGATTAGCGAAGCATACCTTGCCTTTATTTGTGTGCAGCAGTGTTTGGGTGTGTGTTCCCAGGCAGTTTGCTTTGATGCTCTTTGTAGTCGGCTGCGGCGCGTATAAATCCCGGCTAAATGTTTGTTTTCATTAACACAAGGAGAGACTCCCTGCGGTGTGGTGGGAGAACTGTGGGCTTCTGATTACAAAAAAAGTGGCGGTATCGCAGCACCGCTGAAGGGCCGTCCCTCTTCTCGACAGGGGGAGAGTTGCTCTGCCACACGGGGTGCCGGCTTCATCCTTCCGCAGGATGATGTCACTTTTCTCCTACCGTCAATTTGTATTGTAGTGGCTCATTTCGTGAGTTATGGCGCTGGATATTGAGGGAGTTATGAATTACAGTGTGCTGAGGCTTTTACGGGATGCAATGCTCACCGCTGTAGGCCCGTATTAAAGTATAAATATATTTATGGTACAAGCCGAAGCTGACGGGGTAGCTCAGGTTTGCTCATGGTAGTTAGTAGCTGTCTTCAGGGCCATAAAAAAGTGGCATCTCATGGATTTTCTATTTACCAGGCACTGGGTGGGCATATGGCAACGCTCGTAAATGTAACTCTATTATCTAAGACGATGCTGTTGGGTGGGAAGCAGGGCGTTAGTTATGTCTAAAGAGGAAAAAGCAGCAGTTGTTATTGTCTTCGTGTCACATCTCTCTCTGAGTCTTTGCCTCGGACTTATCTCCAGATCTGCCGTTTTCTAAAATTGCCTTCCTTTGATTTGTAATTGGATTTTCTATCATGGCATTCCGCTGCGCTGATGTCTATTGTTATTGTTGCATCTATTGATTTCTTTTTTGTGGCTTCTTTGGTCGGCCTGTTTTGAATTTCCCCCTTAACTGTACACGGCTTCGGTATCGTCCTAAACGGTTAGGTCACCTAGAAAAGGCGATCCCTTTATGTTGGTGGATCCTGGGAGGAATTGCCCGGGCTCTCTGGTTTCAGCGGCCTCCTCCTCCTCCTCCTCCTCTTCCTACTCATGCTGATCTCTTTTCTGCGACTGCACTGGGAAGCGACTCCCTCCCTCCTCACGCTCACGCTGATACATCTGGTTAAAGGCGAGGGAGGCAGAGAGGAGAGGACTGGGAATACTCGTGACACACTTCCCCCTCGGTTCAGGCCTTGATCCTGCCTCCCAAAGCGCCGCTATTCACGGGGACTTTAGATATCGAAGGATTCAGGTTGGCGGTCTCTCGGGAACGGACTAATGCGAACCGTGCAGAGACGGCTCCTTCCTCTGGGATAATTATTGTAGGCCAAGCTGTACTATTGACAGCTGTAAATGGAGATGCTGTCTGTAACTGGGGAGGCCTAATAGGTTTTTGTCCCTACATGGGCTCTCGTTAGGCCAGTGTGGGTGCATCGGAGATGAGTTTGAGAAATGAGCCGCGGCCTCGCCGGGCTTCAAATGGACTCTAAGAGACCGCCACCCCCCCACGCCACCTCCCTCCCGACCCCTTGGGAAAAGGGTTAACACACAGTAGTTGGTTGTGTTTCGATCTACTATTAGACTCTTCCTGTTCGTATGCTCCTGTCATCTTTAAAGGTTGAGGCTGGTGATGTGCCATATTTTTCTTAATGCCAACAAACCGACAGTGAATATATCCACTAACAGGTGTTGCCTGATGGATCTCCTTCCTCTGAGCCACAGAGCTGCATTGTTGTCCAGAAACATTAAAAACACATCAGTGAGCCTCGCTGCAGCACTGGAGACATGTTCCTTCATTACCATGAACACACACGCTGCAGTTTATTCTGACACACACACCGTCCTGCTGCTGGAAACACACACCGGAGCACCGATGGTGTGATAATCTGCAGCTGAAAATAGTCCCAACAAATGCTCCATTTCCTGCTGCTGGAGGACTGTTTGCTGGTACTCCAGCTGGACCGACTGTTTAAGGAAATTACTGATCCTTTTTAGAGACGCAACAATATATTTGTGTCTTTTTTAGATTAGATTTGCACCTTCAGCAGGAAGCAGAGAGGCTCAGACAGGCCGAGAGGTCAGGCTGCACTGAGGGACGCGTTACAGAGAAATGTCCAAGAACACCAGCCTCATAATTTAAGCAGATCTGATGATTTAAGCAGTTGTTACATCCGCTCTCACAGCTGATCTGATTTTTCTCTTGTGTTGTTATAGGTGAACGCTATATTTGAAATATTTCCATTATATCACAGAGCAATATCGGCTTTGTTGTTTTTCAGCCAATTTAGTCGAGCACAATTCACTCAGATTCAATCAGGCACAAATCAAAAAAACCCAATTTCATGGGCTCTGGAATATACCTCTCAATATGGTCTATGTTTTGGTGTGAAATCATTCAGAGTCTTTCTCTCGCCGCCGTTCAGCTGTTTTGTCCCTTAAACAGCTGATTCATAGCAGCATAACAAAGGCAGAGGGACTGATTGAAATGTTTTCTCACTTTTCTCTGGCCCGGAGGAGAATTGTAAATCACAGCTCAGTCGTTTATTTTGAAATTTCATTTGGTGTGTGAGCGAGTACTGCCTTGTTCTTCACAGAGACTTCACAGTCAGGCTGACTTGTGTGTTTTTTTTCTTAAGGCTACCCACCGTCTTACTCCACTAGACCTTTGTAAATGGAACAAAATTAAATTTGTTCCCTGTATAGAAGAATGGCACAAACAGTGCAATAGATTTACTCACCAACAAAGCTTTTCCACCGGGGGTCTGGCCGTGTTTTTAATGTGAGCAGACATATTGGAGCTTACATATGTAGGAATCCTTGTCGTCTGTAGGTGGCTGCTTGCAGGGCTTTGCATGCACGCTGCTGTGCAGTGCATCAATAAATGTGTATTTACATTTTGCCAATAATGCTAAATATCCTCCGGTCATTAATGTTGAGCGTTAGCCTGTAGTGCTCCTGTCTATATTCTGGACCTATAGTGTTAGTGAATTAGCATTCACAGTGCTGCTGATGCTAATATACTCCACTTCTGCAAAACAAAGCTGCAGTTGCAGATGTCCTCACCTCATAATAATTACCAGCCTCTTTTTTAGAAGGTGACAAATTTATAATGAAGCTTTTAATTAACGCCAGTATGAAACATTTACTGCTGCTGGGAAAATGTGACGCCACAGGAGGTATTTTCTGTGTTACCTGCTCATCTGCAGGGCTGGGAATCAGAAGTTTTTTGTTCGTCGTGGTGATGCGACGCCTGCAGTCAACAAAAGTTCTCAAACTTTAAACGTCGCTGCAGGCATTTCAGAACTTTAAAATAATGCTCAATTCAGGAAATTTCAAAAAGGAAGCTGCTGATCAAAGATTGATTTGATGCAACAGACACATTTCTGGTCAAAGACATCCCTACTAGTCTGTGATACGATGGACTACTTCACAGGGATGCAGAGGGTCGGACTCAGGCTGCAGGTTGCAGGAGGCTGCTGTTGAATCTGCATTGCAGTGGCCTTCTCTCCCACCCAGGCCTTTTAATACAGCTCAGGAACGTCCGCCTGCTTTAGAAATCTCTGCTGCTCGGTCCGCTTGAGCGCTCCTTCAGGCCAAAGGGAGACCGCGAGCGAGTAAAGGACCGGCGAGAGAGAGAAAGACAAGATCCACGACACAACACCTCCCTGTCTTCACACTGCGGGAGCTCTCACTACATCTCACACACACATACACACACACACACACACACACACACACATACAGTTACAGGAGGATAAAGGCGGAGGATAACCTCGCAGTGGAAGCCTGGTGCAGCCTTTTTTTTCCCTGAGAATATAATGTGTCCCGAGGTTTTCTATTTCTGCAAATGGCACGCTAAAATGCTCAAGCAGCCAGACCAGCTTGAGTCCAATTATTTCTTTACTGCAGTATCTCAGCCAGCTGTGATTAGTATGTTTATAATGTAGTGTCACTCTCATACTGTCCTTCAAGCATTCTCCTCTCGGTGGGATCCTCTCAAATGAGACGTATTACCCTGTATGCTGAGTTAACAGAGTGGCCGTACAAGTGAAAGCAAAAAAAAAAAAAAAAAAGGAGCTATCACAAGCCATTAAAAGCACTGCACCTTTTTATCACCAGCGGCTTAATGGCAGTGGTGAACAGCAAAGCATTATTACCGCTTCTCCTTGTGCTCCTGCAAGCCTGCTTTCTCCACTGCCAGAAGACACGCTGCTGCTGCTGCTGCTGACAAATACATCTCCAGGCAAACGCTGAAATTTTGTTTTTCAAAAGGTCATTATCTGTCTTCATCGGAGCAGCAGGCGTGTTGCATGAGAACCAAGTCTGAGGGAATTATTCCTCGTAGCAAACGGGCCTGAGAAGTTCCTTTTCCCCCTCGTTTTTGATCTCATTATTTCGTTTTTAAAGGATGCAACTCCACAGTGTGTTTGACTGCCACGAGGCACCCCGGGTCACCCGCTAAAGAAGATCAATATTTGAACTATGCTGTTGTGGGTCAGCATGTACGGGTGTATAAAATTAAATGGGGCTTGAAATTGATTTCAAGTTCTCCTTGAAAAAGTCTACAGGTATTGTGAAATGAAACCAAGAGGAGAAGTGCCGCAGAGAGGAGATGACCTCCACCCGGGCAGATTCATAATTGTTTTTGTTTCTCCAAATTAAATGAGCCCTTTTATTATTATTATTATTTCTATATTGCAGAGCTGGGGGTCCGAAATTGCCAGTTATGGCACGTTCGTTTTTAGAGACCTAAAGTAATATAAAGTAATGGCCGTGATTCCCGGCACATCTCCACTGGCTACTCCCTTTAACACTATGAAACAAATGATTATGGGACGGACTTCAAAATAAAAAATGGGGCCTTCGTTTTAGTTAATCTCAGCTCGGCGTTGCATGAACAGCAGGAGCCATTTAAAAAAAAACAAAGGCTCAAACTTTGTTTTTCCTTCCTCCTCACGGGCATCCGGATAGGTATCCCACTGATTGCTCTGCTTCTCTTCGGGTGATCGTAAGAAAGGCGAGAAGCTCCTGTAATTTCTTCCAAATCGGAGCCCTCCTCCTCTTCCACCTCCTCGTCTCCCTCCTCATTTTTCCTCTCCTCAGATGGAGAGCCTAAATATCACTGCTTTTTCTCGCAGCACTTTGTTAGTGGAGCACGCCTCTGTGTTTTTCTAAAATCATCTATCAAGGTGAGATCTGTGGGAAAGAGCAGCGCCTCGGGCTTCCTCTCCGTGTGCTTATGAGGTTTTATTAGGTCCCACAGGACCACTGCTTTGGTGTGTGTTAAAAACAAATGGAACTTACAAATTACAGATTACAGCCTCCGCGGGCGCGTGCGTCCGCCTCCGAGAGTGTGTGTGTGTGTGTGTGTGTGTGTGTGTGTGCGCGCGCAGAGACGGGTGCGAGTGTGGCCAGTTGATGAAGGAATGTGTGTGTGCTTGTGTGTGTGCATGTGTGTGTGAGGTGGTACAAGCTGCCCCACATGAATGTGTTTATGTCTGCTGTTGCCGCAGCTGCTGCATGAGTGCTGCATTAGTGATGATGGGGGGGGGTGATGATATTCAGTCTTAAAGGGTCCCTTCACCCAAATTACACAAGAATAGATAAATTCACGCTTCACTAACCTCTAGCGGTATCTTGCTGTCAACCTGCCTCCTAAAAATTATGTTTATATGCTGCGTAATTGCAAGAGTAAATACGTTTTGAAATGCACGTTACGTTCCCCGAATTCCATTTTTATCAACATAATGAGGCGAACATCTGCAAAAGCACAACACGTTCATACTCAACGCATCTGCAGAACGTTCACTGACAACGCGTTTATTATGTTTTGCTGCATAGTTAATGCAGGATGCAAACAAACACCTGAGCTGTGCAGTTAAAGACCTCACTGCAGTCTGAATCCTGCGCAGCACCAGACTGGAAAAAAAGCACAATTCATGCAGCAGAATGACCAAACCATAAACCGACATCCGAGAGGGGAGCGCTCTCGTCCCTGCAGATACTTTCGGTTTTATTTGTCCAGCTTTTGTCTTTTATTCAGTAATTTGGGCAACACAAATAACCATAAACCTCAGCAAATCGAAACAAAACTATGTGCACGGCACCGCTGCTGCAGACAGAGGTGAGCAGGGAAGCGGCTACTCCCTCCCCGATTCGGTGAATCGGCCCTTTAAACTGTAAAACATTGTCGAGGCTCAACAGGGACAAGGATTTTCCGTTGCCCACTCCTCCCATTCATCCCCTTCCTTCTAATTTAATGACTCAGAATTGTAACTCCAACATTGTTATCATTCAGCAATAGCGAGTAATGAATAGCAATTAACGTTTTCAAAGGAGGGAGTAAAGCTTGAGAGACATCGCTTTTCACCCAGAAATGTTGAAGCAGCGCAGTCGTGGGAGATACTGTCATGCAGAGAAAGGGCCTAATTTATCCGTCCAGCTGTTTTTGGTAAATAACTTTTCTTCTTCTTCTTCTTCCTGTCACACAGACTGCTATCAGCGCAAACACAAGTAATCATTCTAATATCCAACACATTCTGGCTTCCTCAATAAACTGTAATAAACTGTAATAAATTACTCTGCACATTTTGTCCAGTGATTGCTCTTTCTGGTGCCGGGAGAGGAAGTGCTAATTAACTGGATATGAATGAAATTCTAGGGCAGCGTGGTATCAACGGCAGGGAGACAAATGCGATTTAGCTCTGTCGCGAGCGAGTGGAAAATTGCTGTGTAAATAGGAGGTTGTTGCGGCAGAGCGTTTTTCTGTGTGCTTACATTTCATGGGTGAGAATCCAATCTCACAGGGCAGCATGTGCGGACTGCCCTCTCTGATACACTCCACCGTCCTCCACCTACTCTATGATAGCGCTCTAAAAGCTCCCCCAAATCTCTTCACACACACTCACGTACACTCCCACTGACACAGAGAAACACAAACACATATTTCAAAAGGTAAAAGCTATTGTGGAGCCGAGGAGCCGCGCCAGCTGAGATAAAGATGTAAGCGGCGTATGCCCGGCAATTTGACTCATCTTCCTATTCACCAAATTCCCCTGACACTTGATTTCACGCGACATAAACAGAGCAAATTCTAATTGTCACACTTGTCCTCTCCTTTACTCTACTTTCGCACGTTCTTTGGTCGCTTCTACCCGGATGTGGAGGGTGCTCGAGTCAGAAAAGACCACCGCCTCCTCATCCAGGCTGGCTTATTTCACTCGCTGCACCTTTTTGCCTCTTCTCGCTCTTTCATGTGTAGCTGCAGTGGCCGTTTTTATCTATGGGTTTGGGCAGTTTTGGAGAGAATTACGGCGACAGAGCCATGGAAATGATAGGCCGGCAGTGACATATCTCTGCCTCATAAATTCTACATTGCTCAAGATAATTTACGAGGGAGGTTTGTGTGCGTAAGACAGACAGTGCTGCATGGTATCCATCCACTCCACAGCCTCCATTCACTCCAGCCCTCCGAGTGCAGTCGATTTATCGGATCTGAATTTATTTTCGCGTTCCTTCGTTCCTTTCGCTCCCAAAGCATCACTTTGAATGATTATGATAATTTCTTTCACCCTTTATTTTTTGCTCAGAATATGCCTGCGTATTATTTGTTCTGTCAGGATTATTACAGATAAAAGAGCAAACTAATAGATCTTGTGCGGCGCGTCTGCTACTTTACAACTGAGAGGCCTTCGCGATTAGGTATTCTGCCATCAGCAAAGGTCATCAGCTCCCCTGACTGCTGTACGAGCATGAGGCCAGGCCAAAAGGCAAGACGGCTCTGACATTGGTAATCATTCTTCATGCATATTTCTGTTTGAGGGAGTTTAGCACTGCGCTATGTACCAAACTACAAAACTAGCCTCTCATCCCACCAACAAATTAAGAGAGAGCGTCTGAGGACCCGTCGCTGAGGTCGGTGTTCTCCACAGTAAAGACTTCTCTGCTCTCAAAGTTTTCATTCAGGCATTGATATTGCTCCTGAGAGGAGAATTGGATTTATTTTTCTTACTTATGTAGTTTGCATTGTTGGAGTTCTCTCTCTGTTTACAGTCTCTCTGTCTCTCAGTGTTTATTTTTTGGTTTTCTTGACAAGGTCTGAATTCACTCTCCTATGTTACAAGCTGATTCAATGAGCAGAGTATGACTGCAGCCCTTGGGCAATAGAAGTTTACAACTCAGTTAGTACCGGGCTCTGTCTCTCTCCAGTTAGGTTTGAGGCCTTTCTTTTGGCTGCCTCTAGTTTCGACTCCCTGCAAGGCCTTTTTCAATAATGCCGTCGCACTTCCACCATGTCGATTTACAAAATGGATGTCTTCGCAGGGAGAGAGTCCCCTTCAGGGACCAAACGCACAGTCCAGCGCGGTTCTGTTTGTACTGCGGTGGCTCCGAAGAATCACTCACTTGATCTTCATGCAAGGCGGTTGTTCGGGGGTGTAGAAGATGTGCGTCGGCCGTGTGTTTGTGTTTGAGGAATACTCTGTGGGTTTTCCAATCAGTGCCAGTATTCCCAGCACAGCTCTGATGTCAGCGCACCTGCTTATTGCTGTGGCATACCTGTGTCGTTTTAACTAGACAGGATGCACAATGGAAGCAGACAAGGGTCTTTCACAGGGGAGTTAATCTAATCTACTCCCACTCAACTTGGACATTCGCTGTCAGTGACACGCCGGCGTCGTCTCCAATAAAACAGGTGAAGGCAGAGCACGTCGACCGCGGCTCTGCAGGTAACTGGGGCTGGCACTCTGCTGGGCTTTCATGTTAACCCTCTCCGGGCTCCCTCCTATCATTATACATGAGCGTTCATTCTCAATTCAGGCTTCTCTGCCAATCAGTTATTCCTGCTGTCTTCTCATGTCAGTGCAGCAGCCACGATGCCACTGACGGGAAAGCTTTCCAAAAATACGTACCCGAAAGTCAGGGCTGCGTTGTTGTTTTGTTAGGCGTTCTAAAAAAAGGCAGACGTGAACAGACCTCCTCTGTCGCTGCCTCTGCGTAGGTGTGTGCATGAGTGAATGCATCATGTGCACACAGGTGACGAGCCAGTAATTCAAGTGCTGAGCGGCAGGTTATTTCCTCTGAACCGGGGCCCTTATTTAATGGTAATTGTAGCAATTAGCATGTGAATGAGGTAAGAATTGGATAATAGAACTAAGATAAATATTGATGTTAATTCACATTGGAGGAGTTGTGAGTGTGTGTGTGTGTGTGTGTGTGTGTGTGTGTGTGTGTGTGTGTGTGTGTGTGTGTGTGGCGGGGCGGGCAGGGGGTATACAAGTTCCTGTAAATTTATCCTGAACTCTCATTTGCATGCATTAACGCGGAGCAATTACGACCTCAGAAAACATCAACGCCGCTGACGTTAAAAATAAATCAAACGCTCTTCGACGGCGACTATATCATATCAGGAGAAAATGGATCCGGGTCTGGAGAGGTGTTTTCAACTTTCCTCCCTCGGCCTTATTTACTTTGGTGTCTAAACCAGTAACCAGCTGCTGGGAAGGTTAAATGACATCCATCAACTGTCAGACAGCTGACCTGGGGATGAGGCTTTTCATTTTGACTTTGTAATAACTGCAGCTTCACTCACAAAATGAGACGGATGACCTTGCGTGGGTTGTTCGGTAGGCTCCCCAAAGCTCTCTCGCTGCAGGTATATAACAGGTGATGGGACTGTGTCACTTTCTCCTCTGAGACGTGGTGGTAGTTCTCTTGCTGGAGGAGTAAAGACAGGGGGTGCACAGAGAGAGATGCCGGCCTGTTTCTGACGACCGGTGGCTCAAAAAGGAGAAGTGACCCACGATGGATGACGCTAGGAGGATGCTGGGGTCTTGGTGGGCTGCTGTGACCGAGCAGTTGTTGGGGTGGAAGTAAAAAATACTCTCCCAGAAGGCTCCTGCCATCTGGACATCGGCCCATGTCTGCAAATCAGCAATGTGCAGCCGATGGGCCATCTCCGCCCTCCTCGCACACGCTCGTACGAAACATTACGATCGTACGCCCACTAGAAAATCTACGCCTACGTTCACATCAGCCACCCCCGTCCTCATACACCCCCGCCTTCCTCCTGTCTTGTGTTTTTGAAAGAAAAATGTGAGAGGAGAAAAAAGCGAGGGAAAGAGTGCAGTGCCAGGGGCGGGCGGTGGAGAAAACCTCATTTCTTCCGGCGTGCTGCAGCGAGTGGGTTATTGAGGTGGCTGTAATTTGATAAGGAGAGGAAACTCAATGGACTGTGAGCAAGTCAGCAGTTTGAGGCCAGTCACATTTCTGATGTGATGTGGAGGTGGTGGTGGTGATAGTGGAAGGAGGGGGGGGAGTCGGAGAGAGGAGACGGAGAGGGCGAGAAAAGGGATTGCGGAAGAGAGGGGAGCAGGGGTTCCCTGACTGTGGCGGCCTTTCCTCTCCTCCATGGGAACAGAGAGGAAAGAGGTCCGACTCTCTCGGACGGAGCCAGAGGCACATTCCCAGGCAGATGGCCCATATACATCGGCCTGATCGCTTCTAATCTGGAGATCTCCCTGCAGAGCCCCACCAAACGCTCCCCCCCTTCTATTTCAAACGCTCACGCCTTTATCCCTACCTTTCCCTCCGTGCTCTGAATTTCCACTCTCCTCACAAAGTCACTTTTTGTTGTTGTGGCTGTTTCTCGCTCGCTAGATAAGAGACACAAGTGTGATCAGCGGAACCTTTGAAGTTCCCATAAATAATCGGGCAGCGTGGCCCACTCCGGAGCCCTCAGCTTCCAGTTCAGATCAAAGATTAGCCTCACGTCGGCCCCAGCCCTGGAATAAAGCACTTTATTGGATTCCAAAAGCTGGGCAAGCAGGCCCCTTTCTCTCTCACCGCGGGTCCCTCGTCAGACACAAGGCCCGAAGACTTTCACACGAAGCCTATCGAGCTGTTTGTACTCCCAGGATCCACAAGAAAGAGAAAACAAGAAAGCCTGAACAATGCTGACTTTTTAATCAACACCACGTTCAGAGGCAATCAGCAACCAAGGCCTGATGTCTGAGAAATCTCTTTGTGGAAAAAAATGGGACGGGGGGATTTTTGAAGTTACTGTTAAACAGGCTGTAAAATGCTCCCTCAGACCTGCGGGGCATTTGGATCTGGCGAGCCCATGCAGGCAGTCAGGGCTGTTCACACATGAGCAGGCTCTCTCATCTGGCTGAGGGCGAAGTCAATCTGGGGCCCGGTGTTTGAGAATGGCAGCCCACCATTCAAAAGGTCGGCAGCGGGCTTCTCTGGCTCGTGGTCACACATCTATCTGGGCGCGTTGCTGGACTACACTTCAGGTTAGAAAACTGGCCCGAGCCGATTCTCCGATGCCTGAGTAAAATGAACGCCGCCAGCATTTAGATGTCTGGAGAACTAAAGGGTAGGCCGGTCTGTTGTTAGCTGGTTAAAGACAGGGCTCACTGAGCCTTTTGTGAGGGATGAAAAACGATGTCCCTCTGCATGCTAGACTGCTCTGAGAAAGAAATGGCTGATGAGGGTGGGGGTTGCAGCTCCTCCAAACCCTCAGAAGAGCAGAATTATCTTCCTTTATGCGCCTCCCACTCGCCACCTTTCAATAAGTCTCCTGTACCACTCAGCAGCAAGAGTTATTGTCAAGACTTTACAGGTCTACAGGAGCATCAACAACACTGTGTAAAACATTAACAGGCCTGTTTAATATCCCCATCCTCCATTGCTACAGCTCTCCTAACATTGCACATTTTTGACAATAGGTAATACTCAAATCTCTCTTCCAGAGCCTAAATCCCCATAAAAACACATCTCATCATGGCAGCTGTATTCTCTGGGGATTTGATGTTCGTGTCATGAAAAGCCATACTGTGCAAGCACACTGGAAGCGCCCACGCACAGATTAGGCTGGTCATACCAGCTCTCTCTCAATTTTTACATTTTTTCTTTATTTTTTCCTTTTGAATTATACTTGGTAAACAGCAGAGATTGTACCGAGGGGAGGGATTTTACGAGCGGGAGAGAATGTAATGACAATAATAAAAAAAACAAAACATCATGACTGCGAGATGAAAATTGTTTCAACCTGAGAAACCCTTTTAAAGGTGCACAGCGTGGAGGGAGGCTGACCGAGGCAAAGACGAGATGAAAAATAATTCTGTCAGCAGACACTTTCCCCCGACATCACCCCATTGCACTCCTAATTGATAAATGATGTCCATTCATTTCATCAAGGTCAGCGTACAATTAAAACATTCATGATTTATCAACCAATGAACAGAAACCAAAATCAGCAAGGATTGCGGGCGACAAACCTTGATGTTTGATGACTTGAACACACACACACACACTCACACACACACACACACACACACACACACACACACACACACACACACACACACACACACACACACACACACTCTGTAGAGGAGTGTGACCTGAGCAGCTCACTGGGGATATCAAGTGACTCTCAGTCCAGAGTGACACTCGGGCTCCTGCTGCTCCCAAGTGTGAGGACTGTGGAGGTGATGAGCTATCAGACACACAGGATACATCTCTTTCTCACATCTCTGACAGCCACTCTGGATTTCACTGGATGTTTGTGTTTGCATGACTGAGACTCAGAGGTACTAGATATTCCTTAAAATATCGCACAATTGGCCGAACAATCCTGAGTTTTCACTCGATAATCTTCAAATGTTTTTCTTTTTAGCAATTTGCTAAATTTCCAGGGGAAGAAAAGGATTTTCTAAAATGCATCTGCAGTAAATTTCAGCAGCGCTGCAGAAATTAAAAAAAAAAAAAGAACTTTCCCATATTAGTCACACATTCCCTGCACGTTTTCTCCCCTTTTTTCACACCAGCCAGATAACCACCCCGCCTTAATCTCAGAAATTAAAAGAAGCGCATGTACGTCATGATAATCTATGAGATAAAGCAGCGCCACATCAAGTCAAGTCAGTTTTATTTATACAGCCCAATATCACAAATCATAATTTGCCTCAAGGGCCTTTATAATCTGTGCAGCATACAACACTCAACTGATTCAAAGGAGGAAAAGCATCCCCCCAAAAAAAGCCTTTCAACAGGAAAAAAATGGCGGTAACCTGAGGAAGAGCAGCAGAGGAGGGACGCCTGTCCCAGGCCGGACAGACAAGCTGTAGATGTCGTGTACAGAATAGATCCAGTGTGACATTAAATTAAACGTACAGGCGGTGCAGTCATGTTACAGCCTCTTGTGCTCCTGCTTTTTGGTGGATTTCCAGTTTCAGAATCTGCATTACCTTTGCATATGAATTAAAAAGGTCATTACAAAGTCTCCTTTTTGATGTCTGACTGATAAATAATATATATAAGCTTTTGCAAGATATGCTCTTTCAAGTTCTATCAGCGGATCTTTTCTTAATATATGCGCTACATTACTGTGCATGCACACCCTTTGGTGCACATCCCCCCATGCATACTCTAGATGTATGTTAATGACTTTAATGGGCTGTTCTGTTTCCATTTAATCAGAATCTAAGTTCTGGGATACAGCTGTGTGTTCAGCGGTGTCGAGGCATCGTGTTCAGGCCCAGCTGAACGCCGCAGCTTCAAACCTGCACTCCCAGCTTCCCCGAGACTGGCCGAGACGCCTGCTTGATTGCACTCTGCGAGGCTGTGTGTGTGTGTGTGTGTGTGCCTGCAGAGGGGGAGGTGTCAGGTGAAGTTTAATGTTCTTAAGAGAGAAATCTCAGTGTGAGAGAATGAAATATGAGAGCTGTGCTTGATGTGTGGCGGCTGCAGTCTTACAGTTTTCACCTCAGATGCTTTTGCCTCCTCGCTGGTTCAGGGAGGGCTTGATAATGGGGCTCGCAGAGCCTTTCCAACCACCTTCCTCCCATGTATGCTATGATTTCATGGGCTGAAAAAGAACAAAAGAGATAAACAGGAATGCATTTGGCTGATTTCCTTATCAACTGTAATGAGCAGCCTCATGTTTCAGCGTTTACTTGTGTTCTCTCTTTCGCTTTCCTGCCTCCTCTCTATCCTCCCTGTGGTGTTTCTTTGGCATTCCCTCCCCACTCCAGAGCAGCCCATCTAACTGAACCTGATACTGAGATTTGTGCGGCTAATTCCCTGCACTCACACGGCTCAGTGTGGTGTCATAATTGGCACACCATTGATTTATGTCTCCTCTTACAGCGCCCTGAATGGCTGATGAGTCGAGCTTCCTGTCATAATAGGCCTTGTCCAGGCCTCTTGCCGCTCGGCTGCTCACCACACTCCTTCCTGTCCTCCGCTATTTGTTGTGGCTGAAACCCGGCTGAAACTATGTTAATTTCCTTCTTACACGGGGACAACATGGGACAAGTGCTCATATTTTACCTTGTAGCTAATAACATTCTGTACATTTCCAATCATTAATGGGCTCTGAAACCACATATGTCCACATTCTTCAAACTCTGATAGCCTGTAATCACATTGCAGTTGTCTAGTAATGCGATGCAAGACTATACGAGAGGTTAATGGCTTGAGTGCGCTGTTTTGTTCATTTAAAAGTGAGACATAATCTCTATCAGGCCGCCCCGTGTGAGGGCCAGAGAGGGATTTCTCATACAGGCAACCAGCAGGGGACTGCGGCTCCTGCTGGGAGTTGGACTCTCCCCGGGGACTGCTGTAATCTCGTTGTCCCACAGTAGGGGATGGATGGAGGGAGGAGGTGGAGAAGGGGGCTGCAGCCCTGGGGAGTCCCAGGCTCCGCCGAGAGCACTTTCTCCATCTTCCCACCTTTCTCTGCGCTGCCAGAATGCTAAAAGTAAGCAGTAAAGATGCTCTAGTCATCACAACCGCTCCTTTGCAAGCTCTGCCCTCATTGATTTGTTTGTTAGATCTGATGAGGAAGGAATTGTGCTCGCTGGAATGAAGAAGTCGTCCGCGCTTTCTGTCGGTGGTGTGACCTTTGAACGCATTTGTGACATGTTATTGTGGTGTCTTTGGCATTTCCCAACGTGACTACTTCATAACAAACTCTGCCCACGAGCACATAAACTGCCAGACATGCGCTCGCACATCGACGAACAAAATATTCCATATTGAGGCTATGTAAATTGGCACATTTATGAAAAATGCATTCAAAGCTGTAAGCTATGTGGATGTTAAGCATAGCACAATAGTATATTCTGCCTTGATGTTATTTTTTTTTCTTCATGCTTGCATTTCATTAAAGTTTCAGTCGGCTGGCTTTGAGAAATCAGATACCATCACAAAGGCAGCAGACGCACTGAAATCAGACTGAAGAAGACAGGGCAGCGCGAGCGGTGGAGCCGAGCCGAGGGTCGGCCGGGTTTGGAGCGGTGAGCTGGAGAGCGAGCGTAGCTGAGATCAGTGGAGGGCTTCAGCCCTGGGCGTGGCCCTGCCTCTTCAAACTCGGTGCGTTCGTGGAGCTGCCGATCGGACAGGCGGGCTCGGCCCAGATGAGCTGTCAGGCAGGAGTCAGGGCATCCACGGGAGGCTGTGTGAGAGCGGCAGCACGTGGCTAGGAAGGCAAGAAAACAGCGTGGAAGGAGAGGAGGAAGGAAGGAGTGGCAGGGAGGCAGGCAGAAAAACCCCAGACCTTGTGTTTCTAAAGCCCAGCTCATACATTGCTAATGCCTGGAGTAATATGGGTTCATTCATAATGGATAAAGCCTTGGCCCCTGCTTGCAAAGTATACCATGCGCACTGTAAAGAGGTTAAAGATTGGGCTGTGTTTGCCAGGAATGTGGCGACCACTTCTGGCCCGTGCATTAGTGTATGCTATTGTTGTGAATGTGGGATGCAGGGAGGGGCTGCTGCATTACAGGCCCGGAGGCTTGGGGGGTCCTGGTTTACAGACAGCGGTAGCCCAGTTGAAGATTTCAACTCACCCTCTGTGTTATGAGAATGCAGTCAGCTCTAGTTATGGTCCGCTTCTAGCCCGGGTTTTTGTTTTTATGTTACTTATGGCTGTCATAACATTAGGCTAAATGAGCCAGAGTGGTAAAAAAGGGTGGGTAGGCCTTTTATTTCATAATACCCTGTTGACAGTATCACAGGGCTCGCATTGTGTTGTGCAGCAGACAGGGAGGCTGTGTGGCTGTCAGCAGCACACGCCACAGATCAGTCAGTGCTGCTGGGTGGTACTCTGCAGCCCACCATCTGCTGCTTCACCAGAAAACCAGCAGTCCTGGAGGTGGCTTTCAACTTGGACTTAATCGACAGTCGAAAACGCGCAATTAAAAATACAGCAGATACAATTTTGGAAAAGTTTAACCACGGCGTCGCTGGCACTGAAGTCTCGTCGAGCGCCGATAGCTGGGCCAAACCCGGTGCAGTGCAGAGGAGCTGAACTGCTTTTGAAGATAGAGCATCGGTGAAACACTTCTTCCCTTTATTCCCGTCCCTCTCTTTCTCTTTTACCTCGGTGACTGTGCACATAAATCAGCACTCCTGTTTGGCCCCATTACCGAGCACTTCCTCCACCACCATCCGGCCTCTTCCTCCTCCTCTGCTCTGCTGCCTAAACAATGCATGAACCTCTCAAAGGGCAAAATGCTGCACCACTTAGCAAATGCATATTTTATAGTGTGTAAAACTATGTACGGCCTGCCTTTTGACTGGCCCCCTTCCTTCTCCTCCGCCCCCCCACAGAGCTGCTCTCCTGCTGGGTCAAAGATCATCCCAAGTCTTCCTCCATATAACATCTGGCACTCTTTTAAGTAGCGTTCCAATTGGTCCTTTTGATAAGGCGCAGTGCTTTGGCGCATTCAATGTCTTGTAATTTAATTTCATATAATCGCATGAAGCCCTTGATGCCCCTTGTCAGATTGCATACAGTGCTGAGGAGTCCAAATGGGGGGCAAGACTGTAAAGAGTCCAATAAAAGCTGAGAGAACTTATGAGAATAATGTATCACAGAATTGTGGTTGTGGCTTCATTTACGGCCACAAGTCCGCCTGCTCATGCTCTGCGGTCCCATAATTCTCGAGCAATCATCCAGAAGCCTCCGTAATGCTCTGCGTTTCAGTCAGGGATCACTGAGCATTCTCCTTAGGTCAGTGGTCTTTGGGTTAATGATCTTATTACGGCGCCACGGCTCTCGGTATTAGATGTCTGTTTGCCAGGGATTGAGACACAACACGGCCTCTCATCCTCTTCACACCTCTGTTTTGTTGCTCTCCTCGACTGTGGTTCGCCCTCCCTCACCTGCCCGGCAGCCACGCTTTTCCTCGTGTAACACGTTTTGTGTGTGTGTGTGTGTGTGTGTGTGTGTGTGTGTGTGCGTGCGCGTGCGTGCGTGCGTGCGTGCGTGCGTGCGCCGAATTCACTAAGAAACTTTCTGCCTTTCTGCAACTTACCCACATACCTCACCTCTTTGGCCTCCATTTCCGCCTTTCCTCCCTCACCCCATCCCATCTCCCCCCCCATTCTCTGCTTTTTTTCTACCCATCTCTTTCTTTCAATTTCTCCCCCCCCACCCCCCCCCACTCTCTCTCTGCTGATCGATATTTGGGGCTGAATTGGCTGAAAGGGGAAAAGAAGCCTGTAAAATTGAGGAGACAGGCTGTTGGAGGGTAGCCAGCCTATCTCCCTGGCTTGTTTATGCTTCAGGAATGATTCCCAATACCAGATAACCTGCAGAAAAGTCAGCATGTGTCTGTCTTGAGGGATGGCCATGGATCCGCCAATTTCTAATTATCGGCCAGCCGACCACTTATCCAAGCAGTATTTATTGTTATTAAAAATGTTAATTGCGCCTCAAATCAGGCTGCTTTTGGTGCTCGTTTTATGTAACGCTAACGAGGAAATAGGTTTTTATACCAGGTTGTACACTGAAAGTAAGATGGCGGAGGCAGTTCGGGTCAGTTGCTGGAATATTCTGTCCAGTCGTTGCACTGTGGCGCTCTGTATCTGTGCGTGTGTGTGCACAAAGGGGCCCCTTGGGGAGTTTGTCTTTCTCTATTTGTGTTTGTCAGGGGATTTTTTGAGGCAAACACACACTTCATCACTTTGACATTGATTAAAAATACATGGCCCTATTCTCGGGGACAGTCAGTGCACAAATCAGCACAGTGTTCAGTTCAGCACTCGCCGTCCAAAGCTCTCCGGCCCCTGCTCCTCCGGTCTTAGCATCCAGGCCTTCGCTCGTTTAATTGCGGTGCTGCTCTGGGCAGCGTAACGGCAGCTCATAGGGCTGTGGGCGCACATCCATCCGTCACCGTGCTCCGCCACGCTCCACCGCTCGCGCACACGCACACACAGTCCATGCAATCAAGTTTAAGGCGATGCTCAGCGCGATCATCATTTTTAAGAGCAGTGAGAGGAACCCGCTTGCCACGATCATCCTCCCCTTTCCATCTTCTCATCGAGCCCAACGCAAACATCCAGGTGTCGCAGCGCCACTTTTTCTGTTTCAATGCTGTTTTGTTTTTTTTTTGCCTCTTTGCAGCTTCATCTCTCTCTCTCTTCATCTCCACCCTCACTCCTCTCTCCTTCAGTCCCTGAGTGCCTCTCTTGTTTCCTTTGGCTCATCGGTTAAGTGGGAGATAAACCTCAGTTAGCTTGTGTGGAAGTCTCTTCAGTGGGGACAATGTTATCTGAGATGCAGCAGCACTCTGAGAAGCACAGAAAGGTATATGCTGGTGTATGTGTGTGTGTGTGTGTGTGTGTGTGTGTGTGTGTGTGAGTGCATATGTGCGTGCACACAATCAGGCGTACGCTCTCAGGTGTGCAGCGCCCTCGCGGTTTGTTCACTGTTGCGGTTATGGGGACGAGTGTGCCCACTTCCTCCCTCGGCTAATGCAGCTCTTCCCGCTCATCCCGCCGCCCTCCGCTCTCGGAGTGTCTGGTGTGGTCATCCGTGCCTAATGGGCTTACGTCCGGGCCGCTTTTCCAGCTTTGCCAGCAGAATTGTTGCTACATCAGTTGGTACGGGGGCAATTTTGCTGGGATAGCTGGGTGGTGCCAACCCAGGCAGGGCAATTAGAGGGTATATGGAGGGGTAAGACATCCACTTCTCCCCCTGCTCCTCATCACAGCGTTGGGTGGTAGCTCTGCCGATCGATGGCTGGACCTGGAGGGGGAGTGGGGTTGCTGATTGGGGGGGGGGGGATTGGTTAGCGAGCCCCGGAGGAGCCACAGCCACTTCTTTCCCTCTGTCGTTCTCACTTCACTATCTCCACTTCAGACGTTCTGCCCCCATCTGAAAGCAGAGTGTGTGTGTTCCTGCGTGTGTGTGTGTGTGCGTGCGCTACCTTTACCCTGACATCAGTGTGACATGGCACTTAATGGACTCTGCCATGTGAAACAAGCACCCTCAGTTAATTACCTTGCCAAGGCCCTGGCCTTTCTGGAGCAGTTCATTCCCACTTGGGCAGGGACTGCTCCTGCATGTGTGTGTGTGTGTGTGTGTGTGTGTGTGTGTGTGTGTGTGTGTGTGTTTGTGTGTGAGAGAGAGAGAGAGAGAGAGCGAGTGCACGAGCTCCCCATTGTTACTCTAATCCTCTGAAGTTGAATCAGATTTGGGCTCTTCCCTCTAAAAACAAGTGTTTTGTTGTCGATTTTGCGCGAATGCAGCAGGCTGAGGCGCAGCACTAACAAAGAGCTGAGGCTACAGTAAAGCTGCAGGCTATTCTGGGAGTGGAGGGCTGCAGTGGTACACTTCCTGAATAAGCTCGCCTCCCTGGCTTCATTCACATGGCGATTACAGCCTGACGAGCACTTTGTCAACAGTTGCACAAACGTGTCTTTTCCAGTCTATCTGTGTACTTGAGTTTTTGATGAAGAGCTCATTGAAATGTTGAATCTTTAGTGGATTTGTTTGTAATGCGCTCAGTATTTTACACAAATATTTTATTCTGTCTTTAATTAATATGCTGTAGTGTTTCAGGATTCAGGAGAATTAGCTAGTTGTCAGTTATGCACACCTCGGTCGGCCCTGCTGACAATGCAAACAAACGTCTGAGGTGTTGCGAAACGCTCTCAGGTTGATTGCCCAAGTGCTAAACAGGTGGTGGGGAATAAAATATTTAATGGCATTCTCTGAATTAACTCGTAGCATATAGCACGCTGTGAAGTCCAGTCCATATGTCGTAGAACAAATCCCACAATGTCCTGTACTTGAACACCTACTGTTTAAACCACCTCTGCATGTACGATAGTATGAGTTCATGAAAGCCAACAGCAGCCAAATCAAACATTTTTTGTTTTCAGGGGGCTCGTCAACATCAACGGCAAAAGCTTTGAAGGCTCACTGGCGTTGCTAAGTCAGCTACTTTTATTACTAATTATCAGCTACATGTGAAAAATGGTGTATGTAATAAGCAAAATGTTTAAGACCAATTAATTGAGTCATGCCTCTCATTTGTGTCCGTCCTCTTCAGCGGCTCAGCCTGTGCTGCCATTGTTAAAGTGAACACTCATAATGAATGAATTCATAATGATGAACAATGACTCCCATGCGTTCAAGTCAGTCGACAACAGCTGTGGAATCGAACTCATCACTCCACAGATGCTACAGACACCAGAACTGACAATATACTGTACTGTTCTTGATTAAATAAATATTATGTATTCATGTATAAGAAATAGCAGAGAGAGAAAATTATTTAAAGGCAAGAGCCAAATGTAAACATTTCCAAATATATACTACATCTAAAAAGAAAAGGAGGAATCTTTATTATTAATAATAATAATATCAAATAAGATTCCACGTTTTAAATTCTAACTACTCATTTCCGAAGGCGAATTAAAGAGTCAGATGCTTCCACTTCCTGCAGCTTTAACAGTCTCTTGATATTTCTGCATGCCTCCATTTGCAGCTTTGTACAACGTAGATTCAGTTAGTTACGGCTTCCTGTATTCTCTGCCTTCCTGCTCGGCGCGCAGTAAAAATGAATTAAGTCAATGTTGACAAACGGTAACGTACCGTCAGACCTTGCAGTCCCACTTTCTGACACCAGGATGTTTTATATTGGATATTTCCCTGTCCCTGGTTTCAGACGTTTTAGTGGGGCTACCCTGTGTTTATCTCTGAATTACAGGTCGGGCCTCTAAATACAGTTTATACGTTGCTGTCGTCTGCTTGCTGAGATTTCTGAGAAGTGGCAATTTTCAGCCGAAATCAAAAAGGAGTATCGATTGCACCGACGGAAAGTTCAACTCCCAGGATGAAGTATAGATGTGATTTGAAGTCTTGGAACTGAACTAAGGCACTTTGATCAGGAAATTTGAGGAGGCAACAATTGTGACATGGTTGTCTTCAGTGTAGATGAAAGGAGAGTCGAGGTAGTCCCCCCCCCCCCCGGTCTGTCTGTCTCCATCATGCATTTTACAGTAAACAGCCTCTGACAGAGCTTCCATCTCTCTTTGAGATGCATGTTATCCAGGATTCGATCAAACTTGAATTTTGAAAAAAGCATCTTTTAATTAGCTCATTGTTCTCCGCTGCTTAGTTGAGATTAAATTTCATAGACGCAGACAGCAGCTTTCATGTTCAGAAGTTTCATGTGATGGATTCTCTTTGAATAGGACTTCTTTATTACTCATAAACTTCACAATGGAGTCCGGCGCGTGCCAGCCCAAAGTTAGCAGACCTCTCCATCTCCCGAGTTGTTCTTTTCGTCATGGCTGATTATACAGCATGGACTGCCAAAGTAGAGTGAGGCCTGGCTTTACCTCTGTCATTACCATAGTGTGGATATACACTACATCAGCTCCCTTTCAAACTTGCAGGCTGGTGGCAGGCAGCAGAGACTTTGGCTGCCGGGCACTGCTGTACGGGGCGTCAACCGCCTTCATTAATGATGCAGGAGACACTACCTCTTCTCTTGCCAAGACAGACAGAGGGAGAGGAGAAGGGCCCCTGAACTGAACAGCCCCATGGGTTAGCCTCTAACAATGTCCCCCCTCCCTCCTGCAGACTCAGTCCAACTCCCCGTCTACCTCATCCTGTCCGTCTCCGACCGCAGCCAGGTTGAAACTGAGCCGGTCCCAGAGCGGCAAAGGGGGAGGCAGGTGAGGGGGAAAGGGAAGGAGGTAGAGTGACAGATAGCGGTTAAGGATGCTGACCGGAGCCTCAACCGCACTTTACCAGCCAGAGAGATAAGCGACATCCTGCTGGATTGGCGCTGGAGAGGGGAGTCGGTCTTCCTCTCCGCACCGCCATTCATCTCTTTTTTCCACGCGTCATAGCTCCACTCCTGCAGGATCAACCTGTGCATGTGGAGTTATTTTCACCCCGTGCAGTTTGTCCAGCAGCCTGACTCAAGGTGCAAACACATTTACAAGAGCTTAATCCTGGAAAAAGGTGCCACTTTTGATTAAAACAAAAAAAAGTTGCTTGGGTTTCGTGCCACTGCTGCCCTCCGGCCCTCTTTTATCAAAGCAGCTGAATGTACCAATTTGTTACCCTGCCATGATTAGATAACAACATGCTGTTATTCTGAGGATGTCATATTTTTATATCTTACGCAACCATATGTAAGACAGGCCCAACAGGAAATACCTGTAAGGCTCTCTGGCTGCTACCTGAACTCCAGTATTCATGTTCCTTCCAAAAACAGATAATGCAGCCATTTTTTTTTCCTGCTTTCAGGGAACTGATCTGCAGTCCCAACTGAACTGGAGTCTTTTAAATGGCTCTAATATTGTGCAACTAAAGGACTGGGACTGTGGTTTGTGGAAATGTAAGCAGAGACCAATTTAAAATTTCAGCTGCTGTGAGGCTGCTTTGTGGTGGATGTAAGGGATGAGGTGTGGTGCATCCCACCCACATCACCGTAATTATTTGGCTGAAAGCGATAACCCACTTTTGTTGCAGTCAGCACAAACTCTGCAGTGGTTTGTAAGACACATAGCGACATGATTGAAAGGTGTGCTAACCATAGGAGATGGCGTCTTTCCATGCAAACTATCCCTCTTTTTCTTCATTTCTTCCCCACCCACTCCAAGCAAAGTGGCATTTCCATTTTAAGATTGCCTCCCAAGCCCCTTTGTGAATAGAATCGAATTACGCTGAAAAGCGCCGATTGATTCTTTCTGAGCACAATAGTTTTCATCATTTAAGCCAATCCCAGCAGGTTTCCCTTTTCTTGAAGTACCTATTGAATCCGGTCCAAGAAGTCATTGTGGCCATTTCATTGTTTCAGAATGGGTAAATGGGTGAATGGGTTCTGGGATCAGGAAACACAGCTCTGAGGAACCGTGTCAGAGGGGCCCGATGCGAGATGTAGATGGCGTGGGGGGGCGGGGGGTCAAGAGTTCAGCCAGTACATGCTTGAGGTCTAGGGTATGCATTTCACTGCTTTAATCCACCAATGGTCTTGTCACAGAATCTACCTAGAACCCAAGGGCCCCTTTTAATGGCGGCACTGAGGACTGGATTCCAGCTCATTATGAGTGCTAATTTGCCACAAGGACGGAGCGGCAGAAAGTACAGGTTCAGGCTCAAAGCAGAGCCGGTTCAGAGCCTTTTTCATGCGAGGCACATTTTTGATGGAGCAGACAGAAAGAGAAGGGAGGTTATCCTGGAGGTGTTTGATAAATGAGCACCCACCATCCAGCCCTTTGCAGCCTCCCACACCCAGACCACCCTATCCCCTCCCACCCTGAGCTTCTGATTACCCTCTGAGGGCACTGTAACGCAGCCTTCATGGTCATAATCTGGGTGCATACACAGCACAGCGAAGCGGGGCGGGAGGCCCCACCCCAGCAGTGATGAAAGGCAAAGCAGGTGAGGAGTTCACATCTGCGCACAGGCTTTAATCAACTTTCCTGCAGACATGCAGTAATGTAAAACAGAGAATAAGAGGCCAGCCCCCCCCCCCCCCCCCCCCCGCTGCCTTATCACGACTAACTGAGGACGGGGAGCAAAAGGGGGAACATCGCTTTTCCAACCCCACTCAGCAGCTACTGACATCAGCTGCCAAGTTTACAGGAGCTGAGGGGGGCAGCCGAAAGCCTCTGGACCAGAATCAGGCTTTGTCAGTCTGTGCTTTGACTAGCAACCTGTGCTGATGGACAAAGAGAACAGGGGCACTCTGGGTAGTCCACAAAGGGTTTGAGTTGGATGTGTCCGCAGGAGCTGCTGCAAGTGATGTCGAGCCAGCGATACATGGATGAGATCCATGTGCACTGTCACACCGGCACTGGTGTTGTATATCAGTGAGACACTCCAGCTCTCATCTGGAGGGATGCCAGTGCGATGAGCTGGAAGCTAGGATTTTTTTTTTTTTAATTTTTACTTTCTTTCCTCCCCTCGTCAGCAGCGCGCTCAGAGACAGAAAGAAGAATCCGACATGCTCTTTAAGGCTTTGCTTTTGAACCAGATATGAGACAGGGACTGAGGAGGCCTTTTTGTTGCATTAAAATGTGTGAAATGTGGATCATTGCGAAATGTCACTGACAGTCACGGTCACGTCCCCCACCTGCTTATGAGCACAGACCTGAATTTCATCCCGCTTCTAAAGGCAACTTCCTCCAGCTGCAGCCGAGGAAATTAGACCATTAAGGGTGAGAGAAAGCACCGTGAGAGTTTTCTGTGTGTGTGTTTGAGGAACGGGCCTACGAGCGCCTCTGCTATGTGTGTTTATGTGGGATGTTTTATTAAAGGCGTCTGTCTATTGTGCTTTAAAATGGAGCTTGCTTGACCTCCACCGCACAACCAAGCGCTGCTGAAATATTTACTATCCGCAAAAATTGTCACTTTGCCCGTCGTTGCCCGATCAGTCAGGTGGCCTGCGTGACCCTCGATTACTTCCACCCCCTGCCTCCCTGTCAGGCCTACATGATCAGGCCCTGGTGGCTGCTTTTGTCCTTTTCCCCCTGTAATGTAGTATTTCATGCTTTCTTGCCTGATCTGCTCGATCAGCAGTATTCCCTCCGTCCCTCTGCACTTCCCCCCAGCTCACCCTGTCCATTTCCTCCCTCCGTCGCGTTGACATACATGGTGGGGAGCAGAGAACTTGCTTTTCGCAGAGGTGGATTCAGTGCAAGTTTAGATCACGATGCACATATTGACTTTCTTTCGCCTCCCATCTTTGAGGCTTGTCTTAGAGTAATGGGGAATAAAGAGAAATGTCAGAATGACCAGAAACTCATATTACACTCGATTCTCCTGTTCTTATCTAATTAAATTCATTCCTGAGATTATCCCGGCGCTCAGACGGAAATAACAATTCCTTCAATGTTGACGAATTCTTAGCTGTCGCACAGTAATTATAAAGTAGAGTTATTCCCACAAAAATGATGAATTAAAGTTTTGCTAAAACAGTCAAGAGCAGAAGTTAATATGTAACATGAGGTTCCTGAATGAGATCAGATATAATCCTTCTGCTCTTTCCCTCCATCGTTGGATAAACAGAGACAATCTCCAAGCTCTCTTTATTTATATCCTTAAGACCAAACCCAAACCTTGACTGTATATTTTTCTTTTGAAGATCCCTTCCACGGATTAAGGTGCTCCTAATTGACTCAATTATCCCGTCCAGTCAAAGTTTGAAAAGTAAAGTGTGGGTTGCGAGGATTTTTCTGGCATTAAGTCGTCATTGAAGGGGCACGCAGGCTCAGTGTATTTACTGCCAGAGCCCGCGTTTATCCGACCTGATGCCTCTAATGTGGGTATTAATCTCCACAATGCGTTCTCCCTCCAATATGGGTCGTGTCATCTCTGGTTAGTGGAGTCTTCTGATGAAATTGTCCAAAACTCCACCGATCAATCAGGCTTGCCGAGGGATTGATTTTCTTTCATCTTTCTCGTCTTCTCTTTCTCTTCCTGCCCCTCTCGAAGCCGAGGCCTCTGATGTTTCTCAATGTAAGACGAATGTCGCGCAGAGGGTAAAAGAATGGCTCGCTTTGACCCACACCTACAACACGTTTCAGGGTTTTCTTTCTCCTCAGACGTTGGTACAGGAAGCAGCTCTCTCGCCGTGGCGCTCTGTCGGCATTGGCTGAAAAATGTTTCTCCAAACGGCAACAAAGTCCTTTCATTTCTTTTCTTTCTCTGGCTAAAATATGCATTGTTGGAGCAGAGCGATGAAAAGGCTACGAGGCAGGCGTGCAGGCAGGTCTGCCCCCGGTTTCCCTCTTCAGCTCGGGACGCCGCAGATCGTCGCCCCCACCCCCCCCAACGTCCCCTCCAGCCCCCCATTTATATGGGCCTCACGACTTTCCCCATAATGAAATATTCACAGGTCACTGGTTCCCTGAGAAATGATGGGGGTCAGTCAATTGCTTTTCAGCGAGTAATTTTCTCCCCCTTCAGACGGCCCTGCTTGTCGTGTTGACAGTCATTAGCGCAGGAGGAAGGCTGGATCGAAGCGCAAGTGTGACACTTGTCAGACAGTAGCAGTCTTTAGCTCCTCTGCCTCTCTTTTATTTCCTGCCACCTTTTCTTCTTCTATTTTATCTCGCTTTTACGCCCCCTTTTTTGTGCAGGCTGCCGCTTTTCAGCTTGAAGTCAGCTGGATAAATCATGCAACTGCAGTTTTTTTTCACGCTCCTTCCAGCCTCTATCTTCCCCTTCTTTTTTTTGTGCCGAGCTGGTTAATTCAATCCGGAGAATTTCCTTCCTGTTGCTATGTAAAAATTAGCCGCTACTACACGCCTAAATGCCCCCTTTTTTCTGTGTAATGATTCGCTCTGAAACAAGGCCATCAAAAGCCAATCAAAAGAGACACTTCAGATTTGGTGATTGGTGATTAGACCTCTGGAAATCCCAGGGAAAGTTTAGCCAAGGCTCTTTTTTCTTTATGACTTGGCCTGACCTTTGAAGATATTACCATTTGACATGATGAATGGTGCACGAAGGAGACAGAGACTTTTCCTATTAACCAGCTGTGGTGCAGGGAGATCGCACTCTTTCCTTAATCCCCCTCACCTCCCTGTTCTTAAAGGGGGAAAGAGAGTAACGTCAAGCGGTGGCTTAGTGTTACAAATGATCCGGGGGGGGGGTGAGGGGTTTTGAGTGGGGGTTTCGCCGGCAAAGGGACCACAGATGACTAGCCTGACCCCGAGGAAAACTCCAATTAGCTAACAGTAATGGCCGGGCCCGGTGCCTCGTGTCTGCAGGCAGCCTCGGCTCTGACCCTTAGGCCTCGCGTTCCCTCTATCTGCTGCGATGTGATGGAGAGCCGCAGAGCAACCATGGCAATCTGTTTCCATTGTGTCAGCTGCCACATAGCAGCGCACACACACACACACACGAGTTTGTGTACTCGGGTTACACCAATCTATCCAGCTGATTTTGGCCTTTAAATAACCACTGGGTGTCACCAGACCGGCTTGTCTGATATGATGCAGCCTTGTTGCATTTGTGAACTTGTGAATAAATAAGGGTCCCTGAACTCTGGGGGGGGGGGATCTGGTCTAATTTGGTGGTTGTTCTGGTTGTTAGCCAGCAGGATAAAGTGTTTCAGTGGTGAAAGTTGGAACTGAAAATTTAAGTGATTTGTTCGGGTTTGGATTTTGAAATAATTTCTTTAATAAGAACAGAAAATGTCCTCATGAACTTCAACAATTACTTGAACTGAAAGCAAATGACAAATGCATCCTGTACCCGTCTGTCAGCTTGTGTGTTTGATCCAGAGGCAGATTGAGGCTTCTTAGAGGAATAAATTCAGGGGATTGTGCAGCCCTGGCGAGGTATGAATGCTTCTTAGAAATGCACGTGATTGGACGAAAGCTTGTGTTTCCTGTTGAATTAACTGAGTGCCCTCGTCATTAATGGAGACAGCAGCGCCCGTCTGTGGTTTTACCTGCAGAAAACAGCATCGAAAGCTGCTTTGACTTGTTTTTATTGTTACATTTTCTGTTACATTACTGTTTGCTTTTGGTCCTTTTTGACTGTAAAACACAGCATTTAGATGAAACTCGCGGGACTGGTCACTTGAACAGTTTTGATGTTTCTTCACAGTCAGAGAACAAACATGAGAAGACACAGATTGAAGGTGTCCTCTCAGGTGTATATGACACCTTCAGTCCATCCTCAGGCTGAAACATGTACATAAATGAGAACACGCAGACCAGCTCATGCAGCCATTTCTTACTCGTCCATCATCAGGACCAGACCAGGTCCTGAGGGGAGCAAGATCACAGCATTACAGGAAAAAAAAAGAAAGAAATAAAACCAATGACAAGCGCTCTTTGCACACAGTAACTCTTCAGCTGGACGTCGTGACTTTTGCACACGGTTCTTGTCTTTGCTGCAGAATTCACACAGCCATTTTTTTCTTCGGTAACCAGCTCAGTTTTCTGATTTTCAGCATCTTAAAAGTCAAATCTTTCATTAGGTGCCTGAATAAAAAGGAGAACAGCTGCCTCTTTTCCCATAATGTGAATCAATGTTTGTAGTTTTAGGAACCAACCCCGTCCTCAGCTGGAGTAATTCCCCCGAATAAAAACATGACAACTTGTATTTGGTAGCTTGTTTATTCATTCATTTCCTTTTCTTTTTTTTTTAGTTCAACACGTGTTTGCTGAGTGTGCAGCCTCTTTTTCAGGCATGGCCCTGCAGTGCTCTCACACAGCACGTTAACTCTCAGCGCCGTTTTCTGCTGATGGCCACCGAGCAGCTCAGTTAGGGGATAAGTGCTTTGCTGAAGGGCACGTGGGTTGGAGATGGCAACTTAGAGGAAAGTTAATTTACCTGCCAACACTTTACGCTTGCAGCCAGTGTGAGGAATTATATGCAGCAGAAGAAATTTCTCTGCATTTCAGTTTGCTGCGACCACTGAGAACCAGTGCATCCCTCTTTGTGAACAGTGGATTTTAAATATAATACAGTTAATCAAATTGTGTATCCATCATAATAATGTGTTTTTATCTGTAACTTAAAGGATGAAGCTGGTGTTATTCTACATTTCCTTTATTGTCCATGAAAGGACGAAAACCAGCCGTGTGTTCGCTCACGTGCTGCTTCTCTCCCGTCTGCTCCTGGAAGTCTTTAAAAAAAGGTTCAGGATTTTTCTGAAACAGCTGGCCGCTGCCTTTTTTAGCCAACATTAGTCAAACAAGAGGAAATGGTGCATTTGTAAGGGACTACTTTGTCAAAGCAAACTGCAGAGTGTGTTCATGGAGATGAAGGAACAGAGTGACAGCACTTGTTAACAGGATCAATTCGTTGTTGGTTTTGGTCTTTTGGTGGGATTTGCTGACATTAAGACAAACGCGGGATATCGTCGTCTTTATCCTTTAACACTAACAACTTGTTATTGCAGCCTCTTCCTTATTCTTTTGTCTGGAGCATATTGAAGAGAGAGGAGCTGCCCCTCAGTTCACATCAAAATGTCAGCCTCCTCATAATGTGCCGTGCAGCTCGGCCTCCGCGTCCGTTCGGGGGGAAAACAGCATTTAGAAGCAGCCTTATTACAAACTTTTTACGTAAAAACGAGCGGCGATTAATTAGGAAAGATAGATCTGTGCTTCCGCCTATCTACTTCAGCATCCCTCCATTTTTTTTCCCTCTCCGCCGAGGGGGGCTGATGTTTATACAGAGTACACATTGCAGTGCAGCAAAGCCAAATATACAGGCTCGATCAGAGAGCAGAGCACTTTCAAAGATGGTTTGATCTTGTTTAGATTTTGATAAACATGACCAGAATGTGAGCAGCCTTACAGTACATCAGTGTGTGTGTGTGTGTGTGTGTGTGTGTGTGTGTGTGTGTGTGTGTGTGTGTGTGTGTGTGTGTGTGTGTGTGTGTGTGTGTGCGCGCGTGCGTGCGTGCTGATTATTTTACATGTAAACATGGGACCTGCTGTGTATCACTATTACAGCTTGTGTCAACATGTAAACAGTGCACAGCATCAATCTTGCACTCGGCACAAGTGGACTGAGTTATTATGTTAAAAGCCCATTTGCCCGACATATTCTTCCCAAAGATGGCCTCTCGCGGTGGGAGGAGTCTCGTCCAGCGAGTATTGATAGGCTCATTGATTGATTGATGGTCCCCGGTGATTTATCGATTCATCTCGGTTCCAAATGAGCTGCGAGTGCTTTCCTGCCCAGAGGAAAACAACCGCGCTCTCACACAACCCCAGTAATGAGAATTCACCGACTTATTTTGAGCACCGCAAACGTTCCCTCCTCGAATCTGATCTTTTTTTTTGGGGGGGGGGGATAGATTTGAAATTGAAAATGAAAATTGTTGCATGGTGTTGTGCTGCTGAGATTTAGAGGAAGATTCACTCAGGCAAAGCACTTTACCCCATCACTGTACAAAGTCAATCTCCTCCTCCCGAGGTTTTAAGAAGAGTTTCGGGGCGTCCTTAGGTAGTTAAAAGTGCATCGACTGTGGATGGGCTAGTGGGATGTGTAGATTAATGCAGTGGAAAGCCATCCCTCAAAGTGCTTAGAATAATTAGAGTCAGGCTTCCAACAGAATGGGCATGTCACTGGAGGAAATTGTATTTTTATTTACTGTGTCGGGTCTCTCTTGGCCTCCCTCTCGCTCTGTCTCTGCCTCTCTCCATTTGTACGGCGGCAGAGCTCGGTATTCAGGAGCCGGGTGTTTCTCAAAGTGTCTTAAAGGTGCTGTCAGCGTGCCGTGATGCATCTCTTGGATTTGTATCTCTGCGTGTTTCCACGTGTGGGCGCACACCATTTGTATTCTGCCTGCCATTTGTATTCACGAGTGGGTCCAAGTTCTGTAGGTGTGCATATTAAACATATGTACCAGAGCCGTGCAGAGACGCACACGTATGTGAAGGTGTGCTTTTCTTCATGGCTGCGTGCAGAGGTGGACGAATATTTCCACTAGTACTCGGCTTAAGTACTAGTTTAAGGTACTTGTACAATGCTTGAGCTTTTCCAGGTTAACATTTCAGAGGGAAACGTTTGCTTTTTACTCCACTACATTGATTTATCAGCTGTAATGACTTTGCAGATTCAGGCTGTGGCAGAAATCATTCACTGATTCACCTTTATCATACCACACAGGACTGCACAGCGCCTATAAGAAGCATTTTCCTCCTTATGTTCAGTAATGTACAAAAATCCACCTTAAATAGCACTAATGAAACATGTAAACCTCTGAAGGGGGTGAGTACTTCTTATAGGCGCTGCATAGAGAGCCAGGAAAAAATGGATTGTACATTACTTTTAACAATACACAGATGGATTAATTTGATATTCATTCAGAAACAGCTTTAAATTGTGAACACGCTCATAATCTGACACACATAATCTGACACTCAGAAGGCGCCACTTTTTCATGTACATTTAGCTTTTAATGCTAACATTGTCGAGCTGATACTGGTATTTTTTACACTGTAGTACTGCAAGTTTTACTTTCATGAAGGGTCTGCACGCCTCCTCCAGCACTGCTCCTGTGTCTGTGTGTGTGTGTGTGTGTGTGTGTGTGTGTGTGTGTGTGTGTGTGTGTGTGTCTCTGCACACTAAAGTGTTCAGGCATTTCCCATCTCAGTGCGGTGGACGCCGGTGGACAGCGAGGCGGACCATTGATAAATTGATCACAGTGAAATTGTGGAGTAGTGAGACATGCTCTAAATCCCTCCCCCATCGCTACACATCCCACGCACACACACACACACACACACACAGACACGCCACGACTCTGGCATCAATTATTGTGGATTGCGTGGTTGACAGAGTGTAAACCAGGTGCCAGCCCTCAATCCAATTAAAGAGATTTAATTGGAGAAAATAAATGGAGTGTGTCCACAAAGTGCTGGCTTACCCACATTTAGTAGATTTTTTTTACCTTTTTGAGAAGTAAGGTTTGTTTATGAAAGACCGATTGAATCTAATAAAGCCTTAAGGCTGTTGCTTTTCCCAGACTGCCTTGCTCCACAGGTCAGTAATGCAAACAATCCAATTTCTCCCGTCTGAGAGCTGTCCTGGCATGTAGAAATGGGATTATTATCTAAAATGGGCCCAGCAGGTGTTTCTGTGATACAGTGTAATTTTAGGAGGGTGATAGTGTTTTGCGGGGTCCGGGCTTAAATTCCCAGTGACGCTTTTAAAGGAACATCGAACAAATAAGTTGGCGAGCTTGCCAGTCCTGCCCATTAGCGTTATTACCGGAGATCAGGCTTCATAACGGCGCCGTTTCCTGAGCTGATTTCCTGCGCGTCAGTGCCTGCGTCGAGACGGCAGCCATCACAGTTTGAGGAGTTCGTGGAGCTAAAGAGAGGCGTCTGGGAGCGGCCAGGTAGCGCTCACGGTGGTCCCGACTTCTCCACACTTAGCTCTTTTCTACCCAAATTTGTCCCCGGGGATAAGAGTGAGGCTCATCCCTGTCGCCATCCCCCCTCATCTCCTCACAAGGGACGGACATGCATAATTCAGGATTGTTATCTGTCTGCTGCTAACCCCCTTCTTCCCACATACACACACACAGATCTGCAATGAAACAGTCTGACTGCACATCAATGATTCACCAGACAGCGCAGCCCCCCTCCTCTCCGTTGAGGGAATCATATGGAGCCGACAGGGACTCCACAAGCATGCAACTTCCTATAATTGGACTGAAAAAAGGGCGAGTGGGGGAAATGCTGTATCAGGGATCTGGCGAGAGCGGCATAGGTGTTCAAACAGCCATTCAGCAGTGTCAACCAGCAGATGGGTGACTGGGTGCGTTCGCCGGCCCACTCGTTAGCCACCGGGAGAGGAAGCGAGAGGCGACGTGGCGCCGAGGGTTTTAAGAGGGAGAAACACTTCAGAGTTTGGATTCATCTCTGTGAGGAAGACAGATTTTAAGCGCGCGAAGTGCAGCAGCAGCACTGGGACTGGAGACGGCTGCCTTAGCCTTCCTAAAAATAAATAAATAAATAAATAAATCCCTCCCAGCTTCCTGCTGCGAGCATCTCTGTTCCCCCAGGTTGCCCGTGCCTCTTCATCTTTCTCACCACACTCACCTTTCTCTTTCTCAAACATCACAGGAGCAAATCAGCAGACAAGCGCCTGTACAAGTTTTCTCAAGCTTTCAAGAATTACCACCATTTCATCACGGATAATCACAGTTAATAACCCTTCTCATTAAGGAGACGAGAATCACGGGTCATTAATATTGTTAATATCTTCTCCCTTTCCTTCTCTTCTATCTCTCTTATTCCCTCTCTCTGCGTGCCAGAGGGAGTGGAAACAAAAGGATGACTAAAAAAGAGCTTAGCGCGACAGTGATTAACCGATAGGGGTAGATGGACTGTGATGAATCAAAGTTATCTCTCAAATCTTAATAACTGGAATTAGCCCCTGATTAGATGAGCTTTGGCTACAGCGGGGAGTAGTCTGCATTTTCACTTCAAAGAATCCCGCCCATGTAAACCTGTCCCTCCTTCCACTGCAGAGCAAAGACAAAAAAAACACCCAGTGAGGCAAATAGGCCAATGGAATAAATTACAAAGCGAGTCATGAGAGCGCGGAGAGGATGACGAAAAGCCGAGATAACGTAAACAATGTTACACCTGTTCTCCTCCCACAATTTGGTCGTCGTCGTGCCCTCTTTCACATTTATCTCGCTCTTTCAGTTTCCTCGTTTTCCGACACTCTCGGGGTCCGGTGGGAGGTTTCCGAGTCTCTGTGACAGGGTCGTAATGAGAGTGGCACTCTCCTTCATTTGCATATGTTTGCCATTGTCACAGCGGTCAAGGAATGTCATGTCGAGATTCCTGCATGCTTAAGTAATGGCATTTTGTCCCCACGAGGAACTCTGGCCCCTGTATCATAATCCCAGCATGCAGGAAATGAAAAAAAGGCTGAATTAACATGACAATCAGCTGATTCTAAAACAAATGTTGGCATTTTTATCCCCTGTAGAATTTCAAAAGACTCATCTGTAGTCTGAAGAGCGGCGAGCTGGCGTGACGGCCACGTGGAGCCGATTTATACGACCAGAATGACAGAACGTCCCACTGTTGGGACACTGTTCGGCTTTCATTTCACCCGGGTCTTTATCTTAGTGATCAATAGCAATCTCAAAGAAGTCGTTCAGTTTGTGAGGATTTTTAATAGAATATGTGTCAATATGACTTTGTTCTGAAAACTTTAGCAGAACAAGAAACAGAGAAGAAAAGTGGATGAAAAAGTTCTTTGGTGTATTTTTGATGGGGTCAAAGCAACATGCCGTCTGTTCTTGCTAATAAACGAGTCTAAACACCAAACTGGATGCATCCCACAAGTTAATCCAAATTTTGACACCCAGGCTGGAGTAATTAGTCCCAGATGTAAATATCTGTTATGCAACAAAAGAGGCAACAGCACTGAAACAGACAATTATCTCCTCTTATGGCGTTGGCAAAATGCTACGAGTCTAACCATGTGTAACTGATGGCTTTTTCACGGGGCCTCTCGGCTTATTTGGATGTGTTTTTGTTTATTTATTTATCTGCATTTTTACCATGCAGAGGCTGAGTGCAGACAGAGCTGTGGCTGAGACAGACAGGTTCATTACATGTCACAGGAGTTCAAAGTGATCCTCTGTCTACTCTGTTTATTAAGTGGCGCTCCAGCGTCTCTGAGGTATAGTAACACTCGCAGTCGCATCGCTAAGAGCAGTCCCATCTCGGTACGAGGCTCCGTGAGCAGCGCCTCCGCTGCAACATAATGAAGAAATCAGCAAGGGATTGAGGAAAATGAACTCTCCTTCTAATACCTCCATCCAAGGCCGTGCGGCAAATAAGTGCTCCCAATAACGAGGAAAAATCACGTTAGAGAGGATGAAACATATGTGACACGTGAAAACGATTAAGCCTCTCGGAAAAGAGCGGCAGAAACATGCACCAAATCTAAATTGACTTGGACGTGGAGCGAAGACACCGAGTGTTTATTTTCATGAATTGATTTTTCCACAAATGAGGTGGAAAAATGGAAAGACGGGAGTTTGCAAGGGAGGAAATGTGAGACAAAACAATAACCCTCTCCCCAGCCTATTTGAAATCATAAACCTACTGTAGTGGTGAGGAAGAGCGGGGTTTTGTTCAGATGGGGTGTGTTGTGAATCTGCATTAAACAGGGCCGCTCCTCCACATCTCCCCGCTCCCTCTCTCTCCCAGCGCCGGCCTGTAATTGGTTGACTGGGGGGAGGGGAATAGCCGTTGCACCAAATATGTGCCTCATCATGAGAAACTCAGCTGAGGGTGTTTTGTTTTGTTGTTGTTGTTTACCTCTTCTGAGTTTCTCTTTTCTGGCTCACCTTGGATTCACTGTGTGGCATGTGGTTGTAATTAACACATGCTGCAGCCTCTGGTGAGTGTTAACACAGAGACTTGGAGTAAGATCATGTGGCTCGCCTAATTAAAATGGACCCGGCTAGACAGCCTTTATTTATGCGCCTTCAAGACAAAATGAATGCCAGTTGCCTGTGGAAATCATCTCAGGCCGTCTTTTCGCCTGCCTGCCTGTCTGTGTGCGGGGCTACAATTAACCAAGCATCAGCAGCAGAGCCGGGGACAACAAGAGGCTTTCATGCAGCTGGTTGAAAACCACTCAGTGTTTCGTTTGTGTTGCGTCAACTGATTGCCGCGCGTTGGCCTCCGCTGAGCCGCATTACACTTTTCACTATAAACTCTGCTCGGGTTTGTGCTGTGACGGCCCAGCGGGATTTGTCACGAGCACGCCACTGTCACTGTCAGGCGGTCATTAAAAGCAAATAAGCATTGTTCTAGAGAGGAGTGCACGGTGCTGAGGACGAGGCGCTGAGAAGCTTAAGATTAAATTAGAAAATGTTATGTCATCTGTGCTCTGACAAAGCAAGTTGCTTGTGTACACTTTGCATGAAGGGATGAGACAGCCATACTTTATGTTAAGGCAACATTTACCTATTCGTGCTGTTTGGATTGTGCAGAAACACTGCAGAGCTGCTCACAAAGCTGCATCGAGTGTGGAATCAGGAGGGAGGTTTCTTGCTGGAGACTATTAGCGTCGTACAGTAGGATCCATGTGCAGTGGGAAGGCCTTTGCTGAAAAATGATCCAAGCTGCGTGCGACTGAGCCGAAGCCATAAAGCTGCCCACTCCATCACGGCCGAGATTGCCGAGATTGATCAGCCCGCTCCCATTTGAGTGATTTCCCTCCGGATTCAACGCAACGCAATTAGTCGCCTGCCGTATTTTGCCTTTGCGTTGCTCTTTGACCCTCCATCGCACGTATGAGTCAGTGCAGCACTCTGCCGATATGAGTTCCTCCTAACAGCTCCTGTATTTGCACAGCCCATCTCCTCTTGGCCTCTCAACGCCGTCCCTCCCAGCGCTGCTAAAGAGGATCACGGATCGCTGGCGAGCGGCCAAGTCGTTGTACCTGCTGAGATGGAATATAGCCTTGACCATCTACAGCGGGGTTAGCACCAGTGAAAGTCTCCGTCTCGCTCTCTGAATACTGAACGCTGGGAGTTTCTCTCAGACTGGAAGCCTCAGCGGTGGGCATTACCACAAGGCCTTCCTGACCTCTTTGGCTCCTGATGCTGACTGTAAAAACAAAAACTCCTCTCCAAAAGTGATCTCCTTAAGTAAGGGTTTCCAATCCAATTTTACACAAGGAGAGTGCTTAAGATTAGAGATAGTGTTTTTTATTGTGCTCTTCAGTAATAGGAGTAGAAAGGGTGAAAGGAGAGATGGAGGGAAGGAGGACTGGAGAGGATGGGAGATCGATAAAGGCTGCTCTCTCTGGTTGCCTTTATTCTTCGTCGTGGTGTCCGTTGGGACGAGGTTTAGGCGGCTCATGGCAGCAGGCCATGTAAGGGGGGCATTAAAGTGCCGCAAAGGGACCTGCTCTTTTCCCATAAACAGGCCTGCAGGTAGAGAAACACTCGCCAGGATCCCAATATAACAACAACAAGTCGTAGCGCTCGTTCGCAGCCATAATGAACAAGCAATCTCTTTTGGTGGAATGAGATGTGCCGTGTACCTGACTGGTTTGTCTTGGAGGGCTTTTCATTAGGCGCCGCGGATTATCCTGACGACGGCGACTCAGCCCGAGCGAAAAGGGCGCGTGGTCGCACTGGGACGAGCACAACTCCCCTGATTTGCATGGGCCTTTTTTCTTCTCCCAGTTCATTTCCAGTTGAATAACTCGTTTGTCACATACATCAGAGGAAGGCGAAGATCATACGAGAGCTAGTGTTACTTTGTGTTTCACTAATGAGGCCTGTACTCTCCGCCTCCTTGCTTTTGCCTTGGTGCCCTTTGAAACAGCAACGACATGGTGCTACAACACTCTGGTAGTTTTCTTTCTCCAAAACCGAGCTCCAGGCTGTTATCCTGTTTGTGTGTCACTTGGCTCTGTCTCAGTTCTTTGCACTTGTTTAAGGCTCAAATAGCAACAGACCTGACACAGATATACTGGCCTGTGTGCCTCGAGTCTCACAATTCAGGTTCTAACCCGAGCGCAGAGGGACACTCGAAGGAAGATGATGACTTAACAAGTTTAGCAGAACATGTCATGAGAAATCTGAACTGAGGCATGGAGAAGAAACAGAACAGTAACCAGTGCTGCCAGTCAGGAAAGTAAACTACATCACAGATTTCCCTAAACTGAGGAACTGTCAGATAAATAGCTGAGGATATAGAAAGCAAGAAACTAACACCAGAGGCCCTCTTACAACTCAACACAGGCAGTGGAAAGAATGAAGAACCCCAAAAAAACTCAATGTCTCATGACCGAAAAGGATCCATAGATAAGCAAGGATGCAGTCTGACTATGACACTGAACACAGAGCACAAATTTTTATTCATTTATGATTTTTGACCATCTACAAACACATCTGTCCTTTTTGTTGCAACTCATTAACCTCAACAGTTGAGGGCAAACCCAACTTCATCTGTGGGAACACGGTTGCATTTACCTCTCTTTGGCGTCACTCATCCATCCTGATTTCAGCAAGTCCATTATCAGTTTTTTGCTTTACTGCTTCTCCAGTGTTGTGCTGGTGGAGATGTGTGCCGGTGAGAAGATGAAATATGGTCCAGAAAGTACGAAGGTTGGCCTGCATTGTTTTAACCTAAATGTGCTCATGAGGTCTCATGGAATAGATAATGAGTCTTTTTTGAAGGTGCCACAGTATTGTGGATTAATTCAGAATGAGCCAGTGAGCATAGTGAGGTTCCTCAAACCTGAAATAAATCCCGGAACCAGGATTTGATGTTTGTATGAGGATGCTTGATGTGTATTAGCGGGCGTGTAAACACACTCAGTTACTCCTCAGCAAATCCTTACAAACGCCAGTCAGGACGGAGGGCAGAGATCTTGACAGTGACTAACGAAAAGACAGAACTGAAGCTTTGATCTCCTTAATGACAAGAACAGTGTTTGATGTAGAAACAGTCAAACACAGCACCTTGGTGTTTGCGGGCTGCTGAGCTTTCCGTCTCTGCTGGACTGTTGAGCGCCGATGTGTTGATGGTTTGCAGGGGTTAGTTCAAAGGAGGACACAAGATCTGGTAGTACTTTCAGCTGTCATACCAGGAGGTGCATCTTTTTTTAGGTAACCAACCCCATTCTCCTTTAAAATGGGCGCTTAGAAGTTGAAAATTGCCAACATCAAGAGCTTCCTTGAATTAGGATGCCCCGCAATGCAAGTGTGTTATATAATGCCATGACTGGAGGGAGAGGAAAAGTAGAGCACAGGGGTAGAGATTAAAAAAGTTTCTGCATAAAAAGAGAGGGGGGAGGAAGAGATGAGCATGAAAGGGAAAGGGGGGGCGGAGGGATTGAGGGAGACAGAGGAGATAGAAATACAGTATAATGAAAAGGAGAAGGGGGATTAGGTCAGGCAGGAGTGAGGGTCCACTCTTACGGCAGGAGCAGCCTTGAGGCCCCGCAGGCTGCAGGAAGCTGGTCAATCCTCCTCCTCTCTCAAGGCTCCTCTCTTCTTTCATTTAGATAATGGAGCATTTGCTTAATTGGCAGAGCACAGTTTAGGCCGAGGTTTGTTTGCCAACACGTCAGAGTAGAATTATTTCCACTACATTTACAGCACAGTGTTGCTCGGCTCTCTCATTAAAACCGCTGCCTCCTCCTGCCCAGATAGAGCTTTCTGCAGAAATCTCCAGAAAGAGGCCAAACACCACAGCAGCAAAAAAAAAAAGGAATAAAACACGTTTATCTTCTATCTCACTATCCCCAGCCAGCTTGTAAAGGAAGAGACAGAAACTTCTCTATCTGTTTACTGGTATTGTTTTTCTCCAATCATAAACCCTTACTTCTCGCTGCTGCTGTGTGCTTTTTCCTCCTCCTCTCTTATCAAAGAGTTATGCATTGAGCTCACATGATCTGTATCTTTAAATTTGATTGAGGGTATTTGCAGGGGGGTGTTATTGGATTCCAGTGTTATTGTCTCACCTTTTCCCTCTGCGTTTTTAATGTTGGGGTGGATATCCGCTCCAGCAACACTGATCTCACTGTTCTGCTCATTAGTCTGGATTCGCAGAGCCCCAGCGCTTTGCAACAATAAGACATGCACTTCTGTAGTCCAGCCATTACCCAGTTTAACAATGTGCACCAGCCAGAAAAGTCCATTATTTCTGCAGCTCATCATCTCAAGCATCCACACGAGACAAAGGGTCTGTGAAACTGCTTCATTGCAAAGGGCCATCTATCACTTAAGTCAGGAGCAGAGACTAAAAAACACAGAGTATGTGGTGCAGATAGCACATACAGAGTGTTCTGGGAGCATGTGCAAAAATGACAGAAGAAGAAGAAGAAGAGTTCTTTTTCTGCATTTAGTTCTTCTTTTCCTGATTTAAATAAGAATTTAGATCCATTTTTATGCGGCCAAGGTTTTTGGCTACAAAATGAAACCTGGGTGGGATTTCAAAGAGGCCAGACGTGACAGAAAAGTCCTGCTCAGGTAGCATTTTCGCACCTGAGCCGAAATATTCCAAATGAGACAGAAACAAAGGCGGAGATGGGGAGGAGGAGGAGGAGGAGGAGGAGGAGGAGGAGGAGAGCTCACGAAGGCTAATTTTAAAGCGGGGGAGAGGAGCTGGGAGAGGGAGCAGCTGCTACTTTAACAGACCTGTCATTGGAATCAAAGGCCCTAATCAAAATTTTATCAATTAATTGATCTTTCCTCTTGTGCTTTGCCATGAGTGCAATTGAGATTCCCCCTGACTCTTGCCCCTCCAACAGCGAGCCATGCTCTACAACATAAACTGTGTTCATTAGCAAAGATCAAGGAATCCTGTAATCTGAGCTGAGTTGTGATATGATGGCTGTTTCCCCCTGACTTCGTTGGTTTGCAGGACAACTCTCCCCAGCTGCCTCCCGAACCCGCGCATCTTTCATGCTGCTCGTACAATCAAACAATGGAAATTAAACTTTGATCTCGACCGTGGTTCTAACGCTCGCCTCCTGTTGTGTGTCTCTTGCAGGGTAACCAAGAGGCCACCAACCCCCCGGAAGCGATGGCCCAGCCGTACACCCCTGCCCAGTACCCACCTCCCCCACAGAATGGCATCCCCGCAGAGTTTGCGGCACCGCACCCGCTTCCGACGCAGGACTACACCGGGCAGAGCCGGGTTCCCGAGCACGCCATGACCCTCTACACGCCCACACAGACGCACAGCGAGCCGGCCGGCACTGACAACAGCACGCCCGCCATCACCGCCACCACGACCGCACCGGTCAGTGTCCTTCATCATCTGCAAACACTGTTCTCCACACGCTGTCAGCAAGTAAAATACATTATTATTTACCTTTTTCTTTCAACGTGATCACGTGTCCAGAGTGAAAGAACGCTGTTCATCACTCAGAGCTGCTTTTTGATGGTAGTTTGTTATTTTAACATCGGTATAGAACTGTGATTCTAATTAGCAAACGAGCCAAACGTCAGCATGATTGCAAGCTAAATCTCCATATTTCTCTTAACTTGTTTCCCTCCCTGACGTCTGTCTCGCTGAGGAAAGCTTTCCTTTTACTCATTCATTCATCCATCGTCTGCTGCTGCTGCCTGAAGCCTGAACGCTTCAGCGTCATTCGTGCTGAAGAAGTCTGCGCTCTTCCTTTTTAGTGCCGCAAAGCAACCTCTCTCTGTGCTGTACAGAAACTCACCTCAGCCGCACGCAACATGAACAGCACTTAGGTTGAATGCCGTCAGTTTATTACTCAAGTATACGAGTCATTTCCACAAAATGTACAAATTAAAATGGAAATGAATGAAAAATAATTGTGTAACTCATTATATTGTGCAAATGCTCATGATTTTCAAGCGGGTAATGAAGAACCATGAGAACATTTCTTACTTTGCAAATAAGGTCCTTCTCCATTATTGGAATGTACATTTAATTTTTCAGTTTCTTCATAAGCTCACAATCTGTAGCTCCGTTAGTTGAGTTGCATTTGGAAGCTGATTCCAGTTTTACCTGTCGTGACAGAATTTTCCTTTTTGAATATTTCTTCCGTGTCAAACACAAAAATGAGGATAGTGATCATGTGTGAGCAGCAGAAGACTTCAGTGTCACGGTGACGCTTCGTGCTCGACGTCGGAGGTGAATTTAATGAAAATGTGCCGTTTAGTGTCCCCTAAAAGACGCGTAAACCTGAGCTGTTTTATTGATTTTGGTGAAGGAGATTTGAGCTGTTGAACGTCTCCAGCGTGTCACCACCACCGCCACTTCTTCGCTCTGTTAAAAGACCAAAGGACACGTTCGCTTTCCTCAATGAGCCAGAATCAATTGCTGTTTAGTCAGATTGGCTAATTATTTGTAACTGCATCCAAATATTTGAGACCTTCCTTTACACTTAAGATAATATCCTCTGTGTGACTGTGCCAGGAAATAATTACATCCTTTTTTCACTCATTTTCACCTCACCAGAAGAGTGCATGTATTTAAATTACTGGCACTCGCAGTGGAAAACAAACCCCTGGCAACGCTGCACACTGAGATACACGACTTGGAAGTGAGTGAAATTCCAAATGATATTTCATACGATTCATCCTTGTGTGGTGAAAGTGTGATAGAAAATGCCTTGACCCGGGATTTACCTCCACAAGAGGCAGATGTAGATAAAAAGGAGGACGACTTAGCTCCAAACTTTAGAGATGCGTCTACAAAGACGGATAATGCCGGCAGAGATGAAGAAATAAAACCTTCAGACCTTCTTTTCTGCTCTAGCATGGAAACACCTGCTGGGAGAGGTCACAGCGAGGCCACGGGCCTCCTGAGAGGGATCTGGGTCACTCATAAAGACCGTTGTTAATAACTCAATTTTCCCAGCCTCACAATTACCGCGCAGCTACGAACATTTGGCAGCAAGAAAGTGCTTATGCAGCACAAGCGGAGCAATAGCGTGGCGTGGCGTATTATCATCGGCCTGTAATGCAGCAATGTTTGATTTGAAGATTTGTGCGACGCTCTCCAACTGCTCCATGCTTATGCGCCGCACTTACAGTAATGGCTGACACACAAGAGAGTTTAAAGTGAGGAGAGACTTGGCAGGAGGTTCAGTCTCCTCCTCCTCAGCCTCCTCCTCCTCCCCCCTCCGACACTGTGCACCACTCCTCCGTTTGCTATCTCTCACCGTCTCCCCTCTCTATCCATTTCGCATTTGATTTCATTTCATCTGCTCACCCGCTGTGAAGAAAGCCCAGAGATGGTGGCCGTGGAGAGATGAGAGCTCGCCTCGCTTTCCTTCGTTCTCTTCCCCTCTCGCTCCGTCCCCACTTTCCTCCATCTTCATTCTCCGCATCCACGCTCTCCCCACTTCCACCCGTCCTTTCTCAGGCAGGACAGAGGGATGAGATTAGTGGGGTGTAAACAGAGAGTCTAATCCTCGGGGGCTGCTGGTGTAGTGTCGCCCACCGCTGTGTTCCCCAGCTTTAATGACAGACCCAGCCTGTTTGCTCTGGGTGCCACAGACGGGCCCGGGTGCCTTTGATTAGGGCACCCTGCAGAAACACAGATTGAGGGAGCAGATCAGCGACTCGCTGCGACTCTCCCCCTCGCCCTCCTCCCTTGGCTCGACTCTGCTGCGCTCAGCTCCTCTACCCCACGACGACGCTTTACTCTGCACATCTTCTCGACTTAAAGACTTAAAAAGAGTCAAGAGAGACTGAAAATCCAGTGAAACGTATGGATTCTGTGTGAATTCCCTGCAGAGAACGGAGAGTGTGTATGTTTTAATGAGGCGCTGGGACTCTGTTTCTGTCTGTGTCTACCAGTCACTCGTCTATACTGGGAAGGTGGCGCTGTCCAGAGCCAGACCTCTGGGACCTCGCTCTGTGCCATGTTCAAACAAGCTGACTTGAAAGCAGGCGACTTGAGGAAGAGAGGCAGCCCCCAACTTTTCTCCAAATCCTTAGAGATGAGGGTAGCAGAGGGCTGCCAGGGAGCTCTGCTGGAGAGAGAAAAAACTGAGCTCGTTATCTGGCTCAGTTCAAATAGTCTGAGGTTTGGTTGAATTTCATGAGTAATCATTCTCTTTTCAGATAACAAATTAAGGCAGTGGCGTTAGGGCAGCACTCAATTCCAGATTTTTCACAGCCCGTGTCAGCGGCGTGAAGACTTTCCAAAGGGTATTCTGGGGGACTGTGATAACATTGACGCACACACGAACACACAAGAGCATGTGGAAAACATGGCCGAGCGCATGCAAACATTCATACATGCGCACTCTCGCTCGCTCTCTCCTGAGCGGTGTCGCTTTCAGAGGCCGCCATTAAAAAGGGATGACTGTGTCCTCTGAAGGTGGGAGGGGCTGCTGATTTCCCCCCACTGTAAAAGATATTAGTTACCCTCAGTGCTCCTCAATGTTAGCTGCTGTTATTCTGTTTTTCTCTTATTGTCCAGAAATCCCACGAAAAGACCAAAACCAACAAAATGTCCTGACTTCTCTTCCCTGTCTGTGAGCTGTGAGGTTCCTCTGAAGAAGTAAAACTTTAAAACACATCATAAATATATTGCTTGACTTTTAAAAAAAAGGCTGAGCTATTTCCTAAAACAGCTGCTCACTGTAGTTTTGAGCAAACGTTAGTCAGACAGGAGGAAATACTGCAGTCGCTGCGGACTATTTTCAGCGGCGGATGAATCCACATTTGGTGCTGTAGCGAGTGTTGAGTGTGAGTCAGAATTAACCACTGTGTGTGTGTGTGTGTGTGTGTGTGTGTGTGTGTGTGTGTGTGTGTGTTTGTGGTAATGAATGAATGTCAGCCAGAGTACCAGTGTGACTCACTGATGTGTTTTAAAGGAGCTCAGAGGATGAAGACTCATCAGGGTCGAGTCTGTTCTTTGGTCTTTAATGGGATTTGTTGACTACAGAAGAACTACACAACATCCGCGAGCGTCTATTAGTTTTAATTGTTTCAAGCTTATTTCGTATCTAAATACTACAATACCCACGATCGTCGTTCACAGTTTTGGTAAATTCACACTTTACTGTTGCAGTCGGGACCAAAAACACTGCAGTGTTTTCTGAACTGATCCCAGTGTGATCCAGAATCTGAAACTTAACCTCTTCAGAGGTGCAGCTGAAGTCTCTGCTGTAGTTTTTATACACTCTGCTGCTACTTTTGACTTGTTTTTTAATGGTGTTTTCTCATACTGGGTATTTTACTGGAGCTTCAGCTCCCAGTCACCTCAAGTCGTTTATGCAGAAAATGAACGGGACCTCTAACTGTCGCCTGAACGCCCAAAATAACTCCTCTGCCTTTCACTATTTTATATGAATCAGAGGGAGGAGGCGGGGGCGGCCCCTCTGCTCCACACTCACCCCCGTCACACCCCCTGCTCTCTCAGGTGATGGAGGAGATAAATTTGCAGCTTCTTTAGAAAAAGAAAACAAACAGTGGAGGACTGGCAGAGGAAAATAATGAATTAAAGCTCAGGCATTATAATTCTTGTGAGCGAAGACTCGGTATCCCCCCCCCCCCCCCCATTTAATCGGATGTAATCTACCTGCTTGGCAGCATTCCAATCAGATAGTTTCAATTATGCTCTTGTAATGCCACTCTGCAAGGAGGGGGAAAGTGCTGAGCAGAGCACTTTGCAGGCGATTTGCAAATAACAGCAAGGGAGTCTTTTAGAGAAATGACTGAACAGGAAGCCGGAGAGTTGCCGGAGTTGACAGCTCTCTCACTCTCTGGTTTGCTGGCTGTGGCGGTGACGGCATGTTTCGCATCCCACCTCCTCCTCCTCCCTGTGACAGCAGCTGTCGGGACAGTAAAGTGCCACTGAAGGTGGCCTCCTATGGTAATACGAAGGTAATTATTTTCCACTGCAACACCACCATCTCACAACCAGGCAGGCAGGCTGGAGCCTCGGGAGCGCAGGCATCCCGGATCTCAGTGACACTCCAACTTATTGAGTTAGTAGGATGCGGTCCGGGCTGCTTGGGAGTCAGCAATTCAGTATTTGTGTTCTCCATATGTGTATTTGCCCCTGATGTCAGCGTGCTGCCGGCCTGTCTGAGCGCCGAGTGAAAGTTAATCTGGATGTTTGCAAACATGCGACTGCGCTTGCCGTGATAAAAAGCCAGACAGACAGAGCTGGAGGACAGAGGTGCTCAGTAGTCTGGTAACATACGCTAAAGGTCGATAGTGTCATGTGTGACCGATGAAACAGATTGACCCGCGGGGCTCCGGTACCTTGTCACCCTCCACGGTCCCAGCATCTGTCTGCAATGTGTCACCCCCGGGGCCCAACATGGCTACTCAGGCTATTAACCTCCAGCACGCGAGGACAGAGCAGAGTTAAGACCCCTCCGCCCGTCCCTCTCTGTCACAAATCCACTCCTTACCGTCCAGCTGGCCGGCTTGGAGCATTTCGCGGCTCCCGTGTCCTTCGCCACTTGTTAACCTCTGGTCTGGATGCCGGCGAGCCTGGGCGGGACTTCGGTAGCTGCCACCAACCTGCCCTACCTGGATGGCTGCAGGGGAGACAAAGTGGGACCTTGAATCAAACAACTGTCACTGTTAACAATGTATGTCACCGTCTCGGAATGGGCCATAAAAACCAAATAAATGACGGCCATTACAGTGGAGATTGTGATTATGATAATGAGAATAATAAAGGCGATCATCATTACGATCATGATGATAATGATAATACTGTGATGATGAATTATAATGAATAAATCCCTACCCCATTTCCTAAATGGTGGGAAATGTATCACTAAGAGTGGCCTGCAGCCATCTGACAGCCTCAGAGCAGGGTGAGGGTTATCTGTGTGTGCGTGTGTGTGTGTGTGTGTGTGTGTGTGCGCACACGCGCTCATGCACGTGTCATCTGAACCGTTTGTACTCTGGAAACAGCCTCCTCCCTTTTCACGTCTGTATCTCGGTACAAGATTGTGTCTGTGTATGTGACTTCCCAGCCAGTGTATAGTGTGTTTGCCGTGCTCAGAGAGCACTTCCCAGGAGACCTTGCAGTTTACATATCACATTCAAACAGCTTTTGTGCTCAATATCTGCCACTTCCACTCTCCCGCCTCCCATGCTCCCCTCCTCTCTGCGTTTCGATATTTAGCCCCTCTCTGAGTCACCGGCAGCGAATCGTCATTTCTGTTCATTTCAGTCATTTGCTCGCAGAACGGACGCTAAAATGCTAAAAACAAACGTGTCTTCAGAGTACTTGCTGTGCTCTCTCAGGAGCAGTGGTGGAGGTGGTCTGACGCTGTTATAGATTCACAAAACCTCTCGGGGAGGAAATCAGGCAGATCAGAGATCAGAGGTTAGCTGATGATTGCTTTCCCTTCGCCATGATTGGCTCTCTCCAAAGTCCAAGCGTGCACCAATGAACAGCTTTTATCAAGGCTCGTTTCTTTTATCTGTGCATTAAGTAAAAAAGCTAATTTGTGGTTTTCACATGCTGATATTTGTTGACAGAGTTGACATCATCATCATCATCATCCTGTGCAGCGTTACTGCAGGTCAGCAGATACACTCCATAGTCACAGGAAGTCAGTGCAACCAGCTCTAACAGCGCCTCCACCTCACACTGCAGACTGCTGCTGAAATGTGTGTGCATTAGACACTTCAGACAGAGCCAGGCTAGCTGTCCTCCCTTGCTTTATGCTAAGCTAGGCTAATTGCCTACAATTAATGCACACACATACATGAATAAGACGTTTTTAAAGATGCTAACTAACGAGCTATTTCGCCTAACATGAAGTGAAAGCTTTTGGAAATGTCGGGTATGTTTTTATGTTTACCGGTTTATTTTTTTAAATTCATTTTATTGTCTTTACTTCCTCTGTGCTCATGTCCTTTTCCCTCACTTTTATTTATTACTATTACGATTATTATCTGACATGGGTGCATAAAAGGGAGGATGAACTATGCCGTCGAGGTTTCGTCCACAGAGACGCATCAGAAACAGCAAGTGCCTCAAAAACAAGGTCCATCTGAACAGACAAGCCACCAGCAGCCTCAGAGAAATCCATCACTGGTGTCACAGAGAGAAACAAGTGGAATTTGTCATTGACATCAGACACGTCATTTATATAGAAATGTCAGCATCGCATTCGCATAATGATGGAAACAACAACGCTGAGGGCTTTGGGCCTCGCACTCTGATGGCTGTGTGCAAACGTCACCAATAATGTGTCTTTAGTCTAGACATGTCAGGGCTCTGTTGGATCTATATCCACGCCTTTTTGTCAGCGCCTTCAATCTTCCCTGTTGCTCAAGAGCTAAGTGCAAGAGATTAATAAGTGGATTTGTAATGCACAACCTCAGGTTTGACACTATAAGTCATCGGCTGTTTATCGCTTCGGCTTTCTCGCCGATTGAAAAATGGCAGACGCTGAGTAAGTTAGTTAGCCAGGCCTCCCACCCCACCCTGCAGCCCGCACCCACCCTCCTGTTCCAGCCCCCCCCCCCCCCCCCCCCCCCCTCTCCATGCAGGACCGGGAGGTACAGTATACTGTAGCAGCTAATGAGCAGCTTGTGTCTTCTGTTTGTTTCCCTCCGGCAGACAGATGATGTGACGCAAACAGAGGGCTCTCAGCAGCTCCAGCTCCAGCACTCAGACTCTTCAGAGAAGCAGCAGCCCAAAAGGTTACATGTCTCCAACATTCCCTTCCGCTTCCGGGACCCTGACCTAAGGCAAATGTTTGGGGTGAGTACCCTGAAGGGAAGTCCTACTTTTTCACATCTGCGGTCTTGTTGCTGCGTTTATGGCTCACGATAACACTGTGCTTGCTTTCATTCCAGCCATTTGGTAACAAAGTCTGAAACACAAGCAGCAGGTGACCAGACGGGTTGTTAAACTGAAATTTAGCGCACTGGAAATGTCGGTAGCACTCCTGATTGCAGGGTGTCCTACTGTGTTTTTATATTGGAGGCCCTGAAACAAACACTGCCTCCACTAACATCAGAAGAAATGATTAGACTATTATGAAACAGAATATTTGGCTTATTAAGCTTCAGAGAAAATGAGCAGTGGGGCGAAATCACACAACAAAGGCCACATATTTAATGAGGCGGGCAAGGGCTCAAACCAGCATCTCGCAAGTCTGAGACCATGAAAAACCGCGAAAGTAAAGAAAAACAGCCCAGTGCAGTGATAACTAGGCTAACCTGAGGATGGTTTAAAACACCTTTGATCACCTGACTGTCAGACAAAAAACCTGGTGAGATCAATGCTGAATAATGACCAAAAAAACAGAATTATCTTGAACTCCTTCTGTATTTTTACTTTCTGATCAGAGGTTACTCATCGAGTGGTCATCTGACATATTAGCATACCAGAATAGGAATTCTCTCCTTCTCTCTGTGTCTCTCACCCAATTAATGAGGCAATGAATAGTTCAACTGCTCACCCTCGTGCCTCACAAAAGCCTCAATACGAATTGAACCAAACATCCCCAATTCAATAACGATAATGGATCTGAACGGAGCTGCTTGCCAAAAACGTACTTTAAATGTTATGCGCTAATTGGACCATTAGAACCCAGAGGCGTTAATTCTCATCGTTATGAAGACAACATCCAGCTGATGATATTAATTACTCGAGAGGCCTGGCTGTGGCTTTATAAATTGCAGACAACATGGCTGCTCTCTCTCCCTTTCTCTCTCTGATTGTTGGCTTTATTGTTCCCAGCTCTGGTGCAGGTCGTGCGGAATCCAAATCGCCTCAGTAATTAGCTCGGAGGCTTTGTGTGCCTGGCCGGCGCGCACAGATATACGATACAAAATTGATCGCGGCCCACCCAGTTCCCCTCAATCACCCCGCTCACCCACACGGTGCCCGTTCCTTCCCGTTACACGGCCTGCCCTTCTCGGTGGTTGGCATGGTGGAGGATTGTGGGATTGATTGTCTTGGGTAGAGCTTGGCAGTGAGATAGCTGCTCTGCTCCACCCTCTGACATGGCCTCCACAATGGGCCTTTGTGTGATCAGCATGTGCAAAGCCTCATCCCTCCAGCTCTAATGGCTTCTGGAGCGCCACCGGCTCAATACACCATTAATGTTGCGCATGAGTGAAACCCACAGACATGTAGGCAGGAAGACAGAGTAGAAGGAGAGTGGAGGAGCTGCACGGCCCACTAGAGAAGGCCCTACAGCAGAGCAAAGCCCCGCCAGGAGCTCCATCTGCTGCCGCACGGCACGGAGAGCCCCTCTCTGGTGACGGCGGCAAAGGTTTCACCACCAGCGGAAAGCTTCGGCGCTGGCACCCTAAAACAAGGAGGGATGGCCTGAGATGCACCCTGCACGGCACCAGATTAAGGGTGTGGAGAAACCTGTGAGCCTTTAACGAGGCGCTGAATGAAGGGCTCATTAGGACGACCACAGCGGACCTTAATCAGTAATTAGAAACTGTGATCTCTGAGAGCTAGTGCAAGTGCAGGGGAAATGAAAACACTCCAAGCGCGAGCGAGCGAGCTCTGTGCGGCGCCCATGCTGCGCTGCTCGAGGGTGCCCTCATTTGTGCGACTGGGTTCTTCAGCAGTGCTTCTCTCAGTGCATGTAAGGGCTCTCACAGCATTCCCCAGAGCAATCAGGACCTCTGCCCTCCCCCATCCTGCTGTCACACTGGCTGCTGTGTCTGAACACGCTCTACTGTCTGAACACACAGGGCTGCTGCAGCGTAATTACAGCTTTCTGAAGAGCTTAAAGATATTCAAGCTAATCAAAAGTGGAGGCACAGTGGCCTCGATCTTGTTTGTTGCTTCCACACTAGGAGGCTTAAGGCGTGGGGACTGCAGCGTATTGTAATTTCATTTCGGAAAAAGGCAGCGAGTTCACACTGTATCAAAGGACCGTATTAGTGTGTTTACAAGTTTTAGCTCCTTAACGGCAAGTCATGTACACTTTTCACTTTTGCTGACCATCCATTGGTCTCAAATATCAAACATTAATCCACTTTATGTCTCTCTGTAATGTGCAGAGTGATCGGAAACCAAAGCACAGTATGTCAGCTGTGATGTAAAGAAAGAATACATGTGATAAGTGGGATAAAACATGCTGTGGTCCTTTAACTGGTGAACATCTGCCGGTGTTTTTATTCTCCTATCAGTACTGAATTGTTTTTATCGTTTCTGGATGGATGAATCTCACTGCAGCCTCTGAGATGACGTCAGCCTCCCTTGTCCTCCCTCTGGAGGCTCCTCCCATTGAAGCTATTATTTATCGGTGCTGCTGATGCAGCTGTTTCTGTGTGTGTGTGTGTGTGTGTGTGTGAGTGGGTGGGTGGGGATAGAAGTGCATAAGATCACTGGTGAGCAGCGAGCAGTCCCCAGCGCCATGTGGAAATCCACAAAGACGACTTCCTCTGAAACTAATTAATCGACGCCACAAGCCCATTACGCTCGGTTAAAACAATTAGCATCTGCACATTGCGTGGGGAAAGCATTGTCATCTCAGGCGAGAAAGGGGCATCACACTGGGATATAAATGCCTGCGTGTGCGATCGAGCCAACGCTTCCCATTCGAATCAATGAAGCCGAGCGCCATATGAGGCAGATGTGTGGATAGGATCTATGGAATCTCCTTTCAGGAGCGGATATATAGGGGAGGAGATACGCCCTGCTGCAACAGAGCCGGTTTTAAATAACCAAGCCTTGTTTTTCCTTTAACTTGAAGTGGTGAGGTCACCACATACCCCTCTCCACTGGGAGGGAACATATGTTTTGCGCTAACCCATAAACCCTCACCTCCTCAAGCCCACTCCACTCACTTCAACCAGATAATAGCCAGTTCCTCCTAACCCCTATTAGTGGCTCAGTCAAACGATCCATCCATTCCCATCGAGCGTCGACCACATGGAAGGCCCATTTCTTCCCTGTTGTGCCGAAATGAAGGCGACGCGGACCGCTTGACAGGGTAATTACTTTTAATGAAATAATACGGCCATTGTAGACAGCAATTAAAAGTCGCTCTCACTCCACTCATTAGAGGAACTTACAGTTTACTTTCATTCCTCTGCTTTCTAATGATCCAAAGGCAGGCCTGTTAAATCGAAAGGCTGGAGCATGTTAACCCCTGGGGACTGGCCCTTCGGTCGTGTTGACTGCGAGAGCACACAAACAGAGGAAGAGAATAAAGAAAAGACAGAGAGAGATGTATAAAAGAAGAGAGGTACATTCACAGCCAAACTTTCCACGAGTCAGAGCTCAGAGACCTGAAGAAGCGGGTTTTCCCCAGGTGACCGCGAAGATGGAGGGGGTTCCACGTCGCTCACAGCATCAAAATATAACCCGATGCTTCTTTTTTCTCTTTGTGTTGAAACAAGCAGGCAAACAAACGCCAGAAATGCTGATACGCAATCAAAGATCCAGCGTTTTTACCGATCCTGTGATCTCGTTTCATACGCTATCGATAGAAATCCAAAAAAGCATTAAAGCAGCAGCGGCGGCAGCCATGAGATCTCTTTTTAAAGCGTGCCAGTCAGCTTCAAGAATGTTTGCCGAGCTAACAAATGCAAATTGACCACCATTTCCTCACAAAAGTAACATTTCCATATTGCCTTAATGGTTTTTCTTTCTGCAGTCGTCCTTCTCATGAATTCAGTCAGTGAGGCTTTCTAACTCCATCTCTGCCCCACTCTTCTCTTTTTCTTTTCTCTCTGCAGCAATTTGGAAAGATTTTAGATGTGGAGATTATCTTTAATGAGCGAGGATCCAAGGTAAGTGAACTAGAACGCCAGCTGCTTCATTACCATGTACTTCTTCTGTTTCCTAATGATGGCATTAGTGTAGTGTGTACATTGGCTGAGAGTAGTGGTCCCTAAGCCTGGTCCTGGAGAGCTGCATCCACCATGCCTCTCTTTCTCTTTCTCCCTCCCTCCCTATTGTTTTTGTTGTTGCAGCTCTAACCCAAGTTGTGAATCATTAGCCCTGTCAATCAATTCATTATTGAGCTGTTTCACAATTCACTTAATCCAACAGCAGGCTGCAGGTCTTCAAGCTTATGGAAGTGAAACTGTTTAGGGACCGGGTCTTCTTTGATGCCTGGATGCTGGTCCTCCATTATTCAGGGTTTATCATTTTGTTTTCAGATAAACTATAAATCAGGATAAGAATGATGCTCTCTGGGATGTTTTGCAAATAAACAGAGTTTAGTTGGAGGAAATCTGAGGGCTAATCCTTCTTTGACCTCACATTTCAAGCTTTGGACAAACAGGACGTCACCTGGAAGCTTTCAATGCCCACATCCAAGATAATTTCATTATTCTGTCATTTTGTTATTGTCAACACAACCCATCAAAAGACCAAAACCAGCAATGCTCCCCCGCTCTCAGCTCGAAGCCCATTGGCCCCTACTGAGGATGCCTTTTTTTAAAAGGCTCATTAATGAACAGCTGGTCACTGCAGTTTTTACTAAATGTTACTGAAACACAACTAAACTGTGCTGTTGTTGTTGGGGACTATTTTCATTGGCGGATCACTCCACATTTGGTGCTCCAGTATTTGATTATTTTGACTCAACCTCACCATCCCACTGCCGGAAATAAACCCCGGCATGTGTTCATGGCGGCTCAGCTGCGTGTTTTTAACAGTGGAGCTTGGTGCTTTTGGTCTTTTCATGATCTGTTGATTGAGACAGCTTTAATCTTTGAGGTCAGGTAGACAGACAGAAACGGAAAATCTGCAGAAATAATCTAAAACTGCTGTCATCATGTATGTATGTATTTCAAAGCTAATCTAAACCAAGAACACCAGGAAGCCACCGGACCGCCTCAGCGCTGCTGCGTAGCTGCAGTATCAGTCTCCTAACCACCTACCATGGACAGGTTAAGCTTGCGGTGGCGTGAACAGCCGAGTGCTACTCATCCAGCTGTTCATTTAATAGAGTGTACTAAGCTCCAGAGCTTTCCATTCATAAACGAGACAGGGTCCCCGGCTGGGTGTTGAGGCATGAATACTGCTGATTCCCACTCATACCTGGGAGTATTTGGGGCTCCAATGCAGGCATGCAGGGAGCCCTGCAACTCAGCGATGCTGCTGCAGCTCAGCCCCCTCTGCCAGACAAGATTGAGCACCGGATAAACCTGCCTCCTCCGCCGTAACAAGCATTTATTGTTTGTGCCCTACAAAGCCATTACCCATGATGCCTCGCTCTCTCCCGCACCCTGTGTGCTACATAATGAACCTACCAGGCCATTAATAAACAATCTATTTCCTATGAAGCTTTGGCAATTTGCATTCAATATGTTTGTCTCCTTTGAAAAATGGTGGCTGCACTCTCCCCTCTTGTAAGCTAATTATTTGTGCATGATAAAAAAAAGATAGAGGGGGTAACCACAGTTGGGTGAATGTCCAAAGGATTAATTTTGCCCTCAATTCCTTTTTTGAATTTATTTCTTTATCTCTCTTTCCCCAAGGACAGGTCCCGTGTTATTTATGCTAGGAATAGCAGCCTGGAGATCCTGTGTATGCATACGAGATCACGCTGCTCGCCATCTCTCACATGTATTACATCCTCAAGCAATTATCAGTCAGCGCCGGCCATGCTCCCTCTTCCCCTGCCCATACCTCTATAAGTATATATAGAAACCAAAGGAATGGGACTTGTTTGGCCAGCATATCTTAATGGTTCTGCTATAGAGCTCAGGTCCAGCATCCCAGTCCACATAACTCAAGGAAGTGACAAACCCCCCCAGGGGAGCGAGGGAGACAGAGAGCTGGGGGGGATGGGGATGGAAATGCGAGGTTGGGTATATTTTGGTCGGGGTTTAAAGTCAATATCCTCGCTCTTCTCTATCACAGAGGACGGCGTTTACAGTGACACCGTTCACTTTTTTGCATCAATGGGCCGGTGTCACTTCGCCTCCATGTCTACTTATTACAGCGGTGAATTAGAAAATAGTCGGGGATCAATTTAACATCTCTCTTTGGAGAATTCACACTCCTTCTCCCGGTGCCCATGTCTTCAAAGGGAGGCCATGCCGCTTTAGCCGCCCGCGCTGCTGAAGTTGTGTAGATAATTATACGACTATTATGGCAGCTAACGCAGTGTTTTGCATCCGCTGCCTCCTGACATTCACCCGTGGCGCCGGTGCTGTGCTGTTTAATTGGGTAAAGCAGGCAGGTTTGTTGGTGTTGCCGTGTGAGGTCATGTCACCGCTATCCTCTCCTCCTCGGATCTCTCTGTTTGCTGTTTCCTGACGCCTCACTAACTGCCTCTAATTAATCTGGCTGCTTACAACTCGACTCTGCCGCCGCCGCCGCTGCTCACCTACTCCTGTCTTCTCACCTCTCTTTCCCTTCTCTCCTCCCTTCCCCTTTCTTTCTCCTCTGTCTGTGTGCGTGTGTGTGTGAATGTGTGTGCGCGTGTCCATCCCTCTCCCTTTTCTCTACTGGTGGCTAACGTGGCGCTCTCAGGGCTTTGGGTTTGTAACTTTTGAAACAAGCACAGATGCTGATCGTGCACGGGAGAAACTAAACGGTACAATCGTAGAGGGACGCAAAATAGAGGTGCTTTCATTTTTTTCCCTTTTCCCCGTCTTTCTCTACTTCCTGCCTGCTGCCTCCTGAACTTACCTATAAACCCATGCATTAGCATGTGGCTGCTACTGTGTGTGCGTGTGGATTTCTGCATCCCTGAATGTATGTGTGTCTGGATGCATGCATGCATAATGGTGCGTATAACGTGTTCTCAGTAGAATGCGGGATCCATACACGTCAACCCGGACACGCCAGTTGTCCGTCATTACCTGACAATGCAGAATGAATGCATGCCATCATCCTCTGGGTTCCTGTCAGATCTGAGAAGACCCGCATCCCCCTGTCACCATCGTTTAGTGTTGCCTGCTCTAATTCTGCTCTTGTTTACGACGAGCCGAGCCCCCACTCAGTCATTCTCATCAGGTCAATAGAAGAAAATCAAAGCACTGTCTGTGTTTTTCTTTTGGAATCCATTTGTTTATCCAACCAATTACTGAATTTGGAGGATGTTGTTTTTTTTATTCATACCTGTGGGTAATTGGTGCATGCTTCCCCCCTCTTTCCAGTAATTTAATAATCTGTAAGAGAATTGAAACGATGAATAAATTCATGAACGGGTGAACCCAAACTCAATCACACCAAAGTGCTACAAACATTTACATAATCATTTATTTATTTATCTATTATTTTATGAATTTGCCTTTAGTCGTCTTGGTTTGCTGCTTGCGTTTGGCCCGTCCTGGATGTCTGGATAGGAAATGTGAAGGTCAGTGATGACGGGTCTGTGTTTTGTTGCTTTGAACAGGTGAACAATGCAACAGCACGAGTGATGACAAACAAAAAAGTGGCCAACCCATACACGAATGGTGAGTGCCAATAAAAGCTGGACATCACATTGTGTCCATGTTGTTGTTATTGTCAGCTGAGTTTTTTTGTCTTTGTTCGCAGGCTGGAAGCTGAATCCAGTGGTGGGAGCTGTCTACGGTCCTGAACTGTATGCTGGTAAGACATGTTCAGCTCCCGCGGTTCACATTTTGACTGTTTTTCTCTCTGCCTTGCACCGCCTGTACACCACTGTACCTGAGGCCACTATCGGCCGCAGCCAATCCCGATCTGACCCCTGAATTTCTACAATCGGGCTCATCCTGAACCTACTGAACATGAAATTCCCCTCAAATCAAAGTGAATCTGAGAGCGGCCCAGATAAGCAGTGGATGATCCAAGCCTCTCTGAGTGGCTGAGGGAGCCTGAGCTATTGTTTGCACGGTGTGCAACTGTAGAGCTGAAAAAAATGATTTCAAGAGCAAGCGCCCCTGCAACTGTTATCAGATTGTGGAGGCTGCTGCTGTGGATGGATTTGCCAAGTGCGCCAGATTGACTTTTACAGAGCTAACCGAATAAGGGAGATTGAGTGAGCGATATTGTTGGCACCTACCCTGTCGAAGGCCGCTATTCCTTCTGGTCTCAGTAATGGAGGAATGAGATGAGCTCAGTGGGGTTTTCCCTATCTCTCTCTGCCTCGACATGCCAGCTTTATTGCTGTATGTTATATGAACCCTTTGCATTTTAATGAGGGGGAAATGGTACTATTTCATTTGGAAGAAGTGCTGAGCACATCGCGCCACTTTAACGGCTTTCCTTTCTGCTCATTAGACTAAAATCTGTTCGTTCCCCGGACAGCTTTACGGCGAACCTCTAAATAACTGTCCATGACAGAAAGCAGTCATCTATCATTTTTATTTCATCCCCAACCCCTCACCCTCTCCGTGCCTCCTCCCCTGCCTCCCACACACCTCCTCCTCCTATCCCCCCCCCCCCCCCCCCTTGATTTCGACATCTTCTCCTGATAATTATATGCACACACAAACACACATCCCTCTGCAGGCGCATGCACAGGCTCAAACATATACATTAAGCCACAGTCAGGTGGAGTTTGCGCTAAATTAAAAATCTTAACTCGTCAACAATCATTTGACTGACCTACATACACGCAGCACTCCCCCTGCCCTGTTTTTACACTCAGACCAAAGCATTCCAGCATACAGAAATAGATAACCTATGTAGAACACAGACACTAATGCACGTCCCCTCTTTCATGCACACTTTCTTCATTTTACACTCACACACACACTCGCGCACACACACACTTCCCAAATCATCTCATAAATCAGAGGGAGTGTGGTCCACCACTCCAGGCAGGGGAAGCAGGAGGGGTTGGGTGATTTATTGGCTGCTAATTTTTCAAGTCGTCTTGACATGGCACTGGAGTTTGCCAAGCCTAAACGACAACATATGCTTGCCAGCTGGGAAGATGGGAAACATAAATAAGAGATACATTTTTGAAACCAAACCGCCCTGATGAGCAGCAAAAGGCCATTTTAGTGCTTTAAAAAAAGGGAAAACACTGACCGTGCCTTTGGCTGCGACGTGCCTTCCCTCCCCGAGAAAAAAAGAAACCCAACAAGAATCAGGTTCGCAGGATTCAGGATGTATTCCAAAATCATTATAGCTACAGTTAATATACTTTTGGTGGGAGTAAAATGGGATATAAAGGCGATTAATCACTGTTTATCAGTCCTCATTTCTGTGCGGGAGATCAGTGAAATTGGGAGCCATAAATCCTGGCTCGGTGACAGCACACTTCGTCTCCATTCGTCCTGGCGCTACAGGTTTATTGTCCTCAAAACCCATTCAGGAGAATGACGGATGAGAGCCTCATGCCGGCTCCTCGCTCTTAACCTCTTCCAGGGTAGATTGGCCCCTCCTACTGATGGAGGAGGGGGGTGGGGAGCGTTTGGTAGGGTACAGGCAGGCGGCGCCAACCCCAAGTCCGCGTCCTCTGTTGCCACCTAACACCCAAACCTCCCCCAGAGCCCTGATGGAGGGGGGGAGGGGGGGGTCGCGGTCCAGGAAAGAGGAGCATGGTGATTGGGTTCCCAGTCAAATGGAGGGATTGGCAATAAAACATGGCAGAGGCACGAATCATGGTGTGTGGCAGCTGGGAAGCATCCAGTGTCTGATCTGGTTTACATGAAAACTTTTGTCGAGCAAACACCAGAATCTGCCCTCCACCTCCTCATCTCAGAGGTCCGTCCATATGTAACGAGGACTGTCTTTGTCCTGGTCCATTTCATGTGCTCAGAGACACATGTACACACGTCTCTACATACAGCTTATAATTACATGCATAGACAGGGAGCAGGTGTGAGGCTAAAGCTTGTACAGATGTGAGTATTACAGGTACATGATGTAGATTTCTGTATATGTACATAGTTTTAATTCATGCTTATGAATTTTTTTTAACATACATGTTAGTATGTTGTTTTCATTGTTGATTCATCCGCTGATTATTCTCAAGTCAATAATTTTGACTTGTTTTTCTTAACAAATTAGTCAAACTGATTAATCAATCATTTAATAGTTGATAGTTAATTGTTGAAGCTCTAGTATGTTGTATGTGAAATCTACATATGTGAAGGACGTGTTTATTTATATATAGATGCATTTGTACATGCATGTGATCAAACAGATCAGTGGTAATTGTTTTCAAATTGAAACAATTTTTTTTATTTTTCATTTAGAATAATGAAACAGTTGCAGGGATTAATCTATGAAAACATGGTAATCTAATAAAAAAGGAAAACATTCAGAGGCAGATCTGTTAACTCGTTTAACAATAATTGGCAAACTTTTCTGGGTTATTCCTCGTGTGGGATGTTTTCAGCACCACGGACAGCTGCCACTTAGAAATCCCCTCATATGGCCGGTCCCCTCCGGCTCTCACAGAAACAGCAGTTCATATTTTCTCTTACTAAGGTGGAGTTTTCTTGAGGACTTGTGAAAAGCTACCAGCTGTGTAAATGACAGAAAAGAAAGGCTAATTGCCATCTTAATATATGTAGACAGATCCTTTCATTGTTGAAGTGTACGTTAGGGGGATAATTAAGCTCCAGACTCTTGATTAGATTAAGCTGTTTTTGGTCCCCAGTGCGTGGATTAAGTGCTCATTGCCCGATGTATTTGAGCAGGAAGTATTAGAGAGATCAACCTTGTGGAAAATCAGATCTTTCTTTATGGGAGCCGGTTATGACCCCATCATTGGCACAGAGCTGGATTACCTCAGGTCCAACTGGCTCTGCAGGTATTGAGCTCCTCTCAAGTTGACACATATGACATATGAGGTGCAGCGTGACCCCGCCGCCCTCCAGCGCATAACTCATATTTTCTCCAGCCCCCCTCCCGGAAAAGGTGTTTGACTTTGGTGGCTAGACCAGGTTTGTGCTCTCATACACCGTGGCTGTTGTTGCTTTTCACGGGCTTACCAAGGTGTGACAGTGCCTTTGATTTATGGGTTATTATTGAAGCAGTGTAGCCTATCGCCAACTCATTATAAGTTTACATTCACATACATCACTGCATGCATATTGCATACAAATTTCCAAAAAAGAAAGAAAGAGGCAATTGGACTCTCTGGGGCCCAGAAACAGTAGTGATTTGTTAAGAGGAGGGGGGAAAAGAAACACACCTCGGAAACTATCAAAGAGGATTGTTTTTGCCCTTTAGCAACTGCACTCAGATGTCCACTGCTCCAAAAAAAGAGACTAATTTAAATGTCAAGGTCAGCATTATAAATCACTTGGGGGAAAGGGGGCACCCTGCAAGTCCAGGCAGTCTATTGGTACGTTGGCAGCAAACAAAGTGCCACGCACCTTGGCGGGCGTGTAGAGGGGGGCTACATGGGCGTTACCTGGCCAAATGAGACCCAGAGTTTGAATATGTGCGGACCCACTAATGGAGCGTGATGTTAATAGCAGAAGACATTAAACCTGGCTCTCTGTGTTTTTAAAAGCACCACTAATCTGTCTCCCTGTCAGCTTTATTGAAGCAGCGGGGCTAGGGTGTGCATCGTTCATTAGGGTGCTCACTGGCCTCGTCCACCTGCAGGGTTAACGCTGCACACGGCACGGTAACGCCAGGCCGCCGCTCTGCAGGCGGAAACATACACGCCACCGATTATGTATGAGCCACCATGGATCATCATTGCAGTCTAGTTTATCTGCGACTGCGAGGGACTGCCTGCCGTCGCCTTTGTGGCAGCAGGTTCATCTGAAACACATTGGATACATACTATCAGCCTGTGTTACTCACCCTAAGTGAGCCCCCACCCCCGACCCAAACAAGATCAGCAGGAGCCTCACAACTCCCCATCACAGAGTGATCTCTGACTGGAGAGACTGAGGTGGTCTGTGATGAATTCACCCAAAACGTGTCATGGAAATGAATAACAGAATAAGGTGAGGGGAGGGAGATGAGGGGATGTTGCTGGGGATGAAGAATAATGGGGATGACTGCATTGTGATGGACTAGGCATTGGGGGAGGGGGAGAGGGCGAGGACCAGAGGGAAGAGGGATGTGAGGGAATTTCGATTGCTGGAATAGAGGAGGCCAACTTAATCATGTCTGGAGATCAGTGTTTGTATGCACCTCCACAGCTTGTAATCAGACAGCCACTGGACTGATTGAAGGTTAAGTAGAGACGAGATCGCGGCGCCTGTCCTCTAATCTGTGACCGCAGACATTTTGTCGCACCATCATACCAACCCTTGCTACTCACCCTGACGCCTTTCACCCCAATGCTCCCTTTCTGATCCACCGGTAGCCGTCAGCAGAGGACGTGCAGCACTGCAATTGGTTAAAGATGGTCCCAGATGGGTTTGGAGATGAGGGTCATGCTAAGGTTTGGACCTTGGCTGTCCAGCCCATCTGCTCCACTTCCCCCAGGGGAAACTTCTGAACATCTAGTCAGGTTGTTCAACAACATTCACCTCCCACTCGACTCTACCCAACACCTAGAAACGCCCTCTACCTCTCCCCCGTCCACCCTCCCACTGCTCTGCTCGCTGCTAGCCCATTGTGTCTAAACTATGCAAAAGCTGTGGTGCGAAACTAGTGGTATTGCATCCATTACCTGCCTATGCTTCAAGGCTGCCCCTCGCCAGGCATCAGGAGAGGATGCGTACAGCAAATGTGGATCCTTGCTGAGTACGGCACAAAGCAGCGAGCTGGGAAAGGGGAGAGTGCTCGATGAGGCGCACCTAGAAAAGATTAAATCTATTGTTTCCTTGTCTTGCCCATAATGCATTCTGTCATAGGGAAAGCAGTGCCACACGTCTCTCTTTAATGTATTCTGTCATAAGGTAAGCAATGCCAAGTCGAGGATGTTCTCTGAAAGTCATTTTCTCTTCTCTCGTGTGTTTCCTTCCATAGTAACAGGGTTTCCCTACCCTGCCACAGGCGCTACGGTGGCCTATAGGGGTGCCCACTTGCGAGGTCGGGGGCGGGCTGTGTACAACACGTTCCGCACAGCTCCACCACCACCACCAATCCCAGCTTATGGAGCGTGAGTATTGAATCTCCAGAAAACAACACTGAGCACTGCAGACAGTGCAGGTCTGTTGGTTGTGTTCATGCTGCAGTACAGTATGAGTGCGTGTGACTCTAATTACGTGTTTGCATGCTGGAGTTTTACATACTGCATGTGCATTTAAATTTAGGCGTGTCATAATTTCACAATTTCAAAGAAGAGATATTCACATGATTATGTCTGAAGACCATGCAGCTTATGAACAGGGGAATGAGCTCATAGGGGTCATTGTTCTAGTCATTATATGTATGCATTGTCAACTTTGGACAATTGTTTCAGATCAAAAGGTTTGTTCAAATAATAATCCTGAAATTGCAGGCCATTTCCTTTGTTATTCTTCCTGGAGGGGTCTTTGGGGAGTAGAATCACTGTTGGTATCTAGGTATATACATGCCCCAGCTCTGCTCATCCTTATATGTGTACGTTGTCTGTTGACAAAGGAGGAACTAACAAAGCCACAGGGAGAGCTGTAGAGAGCTGAGATACGGTATTACTGAGCAGATCTCACTGGACTGTGACCAGGGCCTATGCTGATCTCCTGGCTTTGTGCAGCCCTGCCTCACACTCGTCTGTTATCAGCAGTGGTCTGTGTGGCCGTGGGAGAGGTCTGACGGAGACCGGCCGAGGGCCCGGTATAGCTGTCTATCTGTGATTAGATCAGGATCCGTCTTACTGCGGAGAGACTTGCCGCTGAAGCTGGGACTGGAAATCCCACGTCCCCTTTCCCCTCCCTCCCACTCCGGGGCCCTTTGCTGCTGATGGCAGCTGGTTGATTTATATAGCGGAGTCATGTGACGGCGCTCCTTCGCTGCCTTCTTTTGTCCTCCTCTCCGCTCCCCACCACCACCAGCCCTCCTGACAACACTGCAGCAACTGGAAAGACAACAATTTTACCAGAGCAGAAAATTGGACGGGGATGTGAAACGGTTGCACTTTTCGCTCTAATGTGTCATTCATTATTTGTGGTACAGTACACTAAAGCTGCTAAGAACTGACCCCACAGACCCACAAATGGTTGAAACAGAACGTCGACGGCTGAGATTCAGTAGGGCAGCATGTACGACACATCAACTAACACTCCTTTCCTGTCCTCTAATTTCGCAGGGTGGTGTACCAAGATGGCTTCTATGGTGCAGAGATCTATGTAAGTACAGTTGGCTTTTCCTCTTGCCTGCTTAGATGAAACAGAAGTAAAGCAGACAAAAAGCCCAGCCCTGGAGACAAAAACGTGATCTCCTCAGCCCCCAGCGTTCTCCCAGCCTCGCTGCCAAGCCGGCGTCGATTAGGCCTCTGTCTGCTGTGCCAAGAAACCCAACAACAAAATTTAAAACCCCCTCAGCTCCTCCCTCCTCCCTCTCTTCTCTCTTCCTATGATCTCAGACTTTGGCAAAGAGGCAGACCCGAGCTCAGTGTCCCGTGTCAAGTTAGGTCATTCCTTACTTCAGATTTGTCTGGCTTTTTGAGGTGGCTCGTCTTCTGCAGCCCCCCTTCTCGCTACCTCTTTCCTTCTCCCTCCTGGTTTGTGTTTGTGTACACTCAGAGGGTTTGGCTGGGATATCCCTGCCTGCCCCAGGGGGTCTGTGCAGGCCTGAGTGGAGCCGGTTCCTCCCAGCCATCACCATGTGGGAGATAAGAGGGACGGCAGCAGATAAAGGGATTAGCCGTCCCTCTGGAGCTGTCCGTGCAGGCAGGGTCACATCAGGGGCTGGCCCTGCTGCACGTTGCCCTTGACAGAGAAAAGCATGGCCGCTGTGGAGATAATGCTGAAATTACCACGCTGCCCCACTTTGACATTAGTCCAGACGTTTGTGGGAGGATGTAATTTGTCGCTTTGATTCGGCTGCTTTTTTTCTGCGCTGCCGTCTGCCGAGATAGCGAGATGACAGTGGGCACAGCAGCAATGACAGTTGCCTCTCACTCTCACCCTGACGACGACCAGCGTCTGGGAACGAAATGCTGGACCCCGGTGATATATGGCTTACACACCAGCCCACATGATAGGACTGTATTTCGCTGTTTTTTATGACGGTGACATCCACCACCATAGACGAGAGCGGGGCGGTGCTCTGAGTGATATTGTTTGTCTCTCGCACTCGCTCAGCCACCTCCAGCTAAGTCCTGCACCCCGATGTCCCTTGACCAAAGCCTGGCCAGGTTGGTCCATCACTCAACCCGTCATGCCAGCCCCTGGTGCTTTACTGCCATTAGTTTTGGCACTGACCACTGCACTGCTTCAGACTGGCTGAGTGTGCGTGAAGGTCTCGAGTGACCAAGAGGAAGCTGTCCCTTAGCCCTCAGTGTCCTCCACAATCATTCAGTGGACATTGGCTCGCTGTTAAAACCGGCCGCCTGATGTGCAGAAGCCTCCTTTTTGGAAACAGGCGAGCTGCTAATCCATCAGCAGAGAGGGAAACTGGATGCATACACATACGCTATCTGCATTTGCTAATACATATGCATGCATGCACCTTCATGTAGAAACACACACGAGTGCACACATACATGAATGCACAAACACACAGGCCGCACGACAAAATAACAAATGTGCTGCACTGTTGTGTGCAGGATTTGACAATGTGGGAGAGTGATTTATTGGCCCGTGTTTGTTCAGGCCGTCGCTGTAATCAGCACAGTCCCAAGGCATGGCTGTCCCGCAGGAAGTCATCTGCCTCGAGTGCAGTGACTTCCTGTCTCTGTGGAAACCTTGAGGGAAACTGGGGGGAGGGGGATTCAGTTGCTGTGGCCCCTGACCTGATTTCATGTGCAGCCACGGCCACGAGCATCACACCGCTGCCTCTCTGCACAGCTCTCCGTCGGACGTCTTTCCCCTTGAGTTTAAAAATGAATGAAAACATGCATTATTAAAAGCCACCTATCCACCGTATGGACGCAGATGGGCACACACTCCACTGGCACTAATAGAAAAACAGTGGGAGAACAGCTTCATTTTTCAAAGAGAGTAATAGCAGCACTCCACAATGAGGTCTTTAATTCCTTCCCCACTCTGGCAAATGAATACAGCGGTCCTGACTCCCCAATGGTCCAACCGTCTCCTGCCTTCTTACTTCATTTGTGAGCCAGGGGGGTCGTGTAAGGAAAAGGGGGCTCTTCAATAATGAAGCAGCAGAACCTCAATCTAAAAAGGGGCTGAATTTGGGGAGTTGGCTCACGTGGCCTCTGTTATGCTGTTACCGCTACCCAGACGAACCTCCAGTGTGATGATGGCTCGTCTCAGAACATCACTCATTGCCCTGTTGCCACCACTTGCCTCATACACCATATATCAAACAGCACCCTCTGGTGTCTGAAAGGGAACCTGCATTTGGGGAAAGTGAGAAATACTGTGCAGTGGCGTTTAAACATTGCGGCAATTTCCAGCTCTTCATGTGTATCGCTGTGTCCTCGTGTCTCTGAGATCTACCCTTTCTCTGTGCAGGAGGACCTCAATCATTGATTAACACTGTGCTCTTTTTACAGGGTGGCTATGCAGCATACAGATTTGCCCAGCCCACCACCACCGCTGCTTACAGTGACAGGTGAGAATCCCTCCCATCCAGTTTTCATCATGTTATTAAAGCGCTGCACTGAGAGACTGAGAGAGTTGTACCATTGTGTTGTACAAAGATTACTGAATGTGGAAAGTGTTGCATGCTTCAGCAGTTCCAGATTGTCCAGATTCAGTCAACCCTGAAATACGTAATTAGATTAATGTATCTTTAATTTCTGGCTACATTTTGTTATTTTTGGGGGGGGATGTTTCTCTTATTTCCATCAAACGTGAACAATGCAATGTGACGATTTCCAGCACGGCTCAAATGCAATTTCACAGAACAGAAAAAATGTAAAATCCGAACAGCAAGAGCCTCTTTCTTAAGCTGATATTTTGCACGTGTTCGAGAAAACAGAGAATCTGTCGCAGAGCTGGCAGAGATTGCATTTTTTCCCATCAGCAGTGGGCAGAAGAAACAGAATGCAATGCTGATAAAGCACATGTTGAGTTCAGAGTTAAATCATAGAGACGTCTACGTTATGTTCCACAAGCTCTCTTTGTTAATGTGAAGTTTGATTTAAAGCAACAAGTTGATCCCGCAGGCCGACAAATAGAGGAAATTACTGAGTGAAGTAGAACTAGATGAGGAAGACTGAAGGAGAATAAAGCACACCTCAGTGCAGTAAACATCCCAGAATGATATCTAACATTGGGGAAGTAGCAAAGGGTGGACTTGTGTTTGTAATAATTACTGTGTTTTCCTGACAAAACGTGCCAGTCGTGGATGGAGAACGTATGTGATGGAGCTGCTTCGCCAGCATATTCTATATTTTCAATATTCTGTGCAGGTTATTTTGGATTTCTGGGTGCTTCCTCTCCAGTTATCTATTAGGCAAACCTCCGTATTCCCTTTCGCTTGGAGCACAAAAAAGACTAACCTCATTGGACTCGATGAGAAAAGCGGTGATATATGTCGTGACTCTCTGCTTGTGATGGGAGAGTGGGTATATCACTGCGGTATTTATGAATGGCCTCAGGTCTGTGGAAGGGAGGCAGAGAGGGAGAGACAGACCGGCAGGAACTCTATCACTTCTGAGTGATGTCACTCCGGTTCAGGTGTGCTCCGTTTGAGGAGGCGTCGCTGATTCATTTCGGCCCCTGAAAGCCGTTGTCAGCCGGGATGTGGGCTGGTTTGGGAATCTAATCTGGGAAGGATTGAGCGTGTCACTTGTGATAACGTACACCCTGCCTGAGAGCCTGAAGATCATATCGATAATGTAAGATTTATCAGGCCTCGCCGCGGCTCGAATTATGAGCAGCCGTGCTCGGCGAGAGCAGAAATTGGACAGCGGCTTTTTTTCTCTCCGAGTGATTTAATTCCTGTTTCTCTTGCCTATACTTTTCCCTGAGATTTAATGTAATTCGCCCCCAAGTTGTTTGTTTTGCTTTGTCTGTTTGTTTCCTTTTGAATAAGCGGTCATGCCCATTGGATCAATAGGGGTTTGCCGGTATTGTCTCAGCAATACCTTATCAGACTTAACGGTGGAGCAGTCAGCCAATCATAAAAAGAGGTCACCGGGATTGTGGAAAGCGTGTGAAACCCCTGCGAAATATGAAACATTTATTATCTGGAAAGCCTACAGTGCTCACTGGCAGCATTACCAAAGCCCTTTAAGTAACTAAACAGAGTTCATACCAGAGAGTCTGATGTATCACAGAGGCCTTGTGAGGAGCCCGTCACATTGCAGAGACCCTGCTGGCTTCCAATCAGCTCTGCTGAGGCTCTGTGACATTGCACAGGGTGGTTTGACCTGCCGGTCGTCAGCGGTGCCACTCTGGTGAGAGTCATTTTGTAGATATATTAGCCTTAGAGGGCCTGTGGGGTTCGGTGCTCACTGAAGATAAGAGGACCACGGAGACTTCCCCTGACCATCTCATGGCACCGGCCTCCTCCCCAAGGAGCCGAGACAGCCTTTCTGATTTCATGTCCTGCTCACTGACCTTGGGTGCTGCTGGACTTAAATGGGCCGAGCCATATTTAGATCTTATATAACTCAATGTAGCTCATGCGAAAGGCATGAGCGCTGTATGTCTTGTTGTCTCCTTTAGGAGAATTTCTTCCTCTCTCCACTTTTTTTTTTTTTTATTCCTGGTTGATTTGGTGCCCTCAGTCCTTGGCTGGGTGTGCCTTATCTGCTCCATGCAGACCCTCATTTGCAAGCGAGCATTGAAGAAAAAAAAAAGGAGAGTAAATAGAGGAATATGTGAAGTCGAATAAATAAATAAATAAGGCAGACACATCTTGTCCTGTCTCAGAAGGAAATTGGAAGGATTAGTTCCAAACCAGCAACAATGAAAAGACAGGGGCGTGAGCCCAGTGTGCAGCCTGGGTAAACAAGAACAGGGTGAGAGACCAAGCCCTCCAGCACCAACTGCGTCTCCTGCATCTGTCCTCCCCTCTCCCTCCCTCGCTCTGCGCTCATTACCTATTCTCTCCACCTAATCAAGATGACAATGAAAAGACAAGTATAATTCGCCAACCTTTGAACTCCCCTTTTTGAACCACCTTGTATAATGTAGGAAGCCCAGGAGGCCGAGGAGGGAAATAATTGATTGTGTTAGGGACTTGAAAGAGTTGACTTGAGGGGTTGAGCATTAAACAAGCATGCATAAATGTTCTGCTCTCCTCGTCAATGATAGATCAATGACCGTGTTCTCTGTGCCTCCTGTTGTGCAGCTATGGCAGAGTCTATGCAACAGCAGACCCCTACCACCACACGATTGGCCCTGCCGCCACATACAGTGTGGGGACTATGGTAAGTCTATGAGGCCGCCGGGCGTTTGTGTGTGCACCCCGTCTGAGGCATCACAACACGAGCACACGCACACAACTCACACTCCAAAATAAAGACCAGAGGCTGCAGCGGCCACTGGTTTTTATTTATGTATTTATTCATCAATCGATTTGGTTTCTGTCATGCTCTCTGGCACACCCTGGTGGAGCTGAGCAGTACTGTAAAAGCCCGGCATGAGAAAATTGGCTCAGACATTTAGTGCAACAAACTTGTGTTATGCCACGCAAGCTCACCTCATGCAATATTAATTTGACACAAGTTCCTCCTGAAATGAGAATGAGTGATTACTGCAGCGTGTTTTTTAACACAAACTTTGCATTTTACACAACAACTACATTTCCAAGCTTTCTGTTCATTCTACATCCCTCCACTCGCTGCACAGCGAGCTGGACCATCTTTATTTTTTCCATTCAGCCAAACCAAACTTGAAGGGATGACGTTGAATTGTTAATGTCTGTTTTTAGCTAGCTTTTGCAGCTACTGTAACATCAAAGATGAAAAGTGATGATAAATAAAAGAGCATCTTTTTTGAAAGAGAGAGAGCTTCTCTTTGGTTTTGTTTTATGATGATGAGGGGATGGGACCGGCCTCACAGACCAAACCTAGAGATTAAGGACCATCAAACGCATGCAGCAGTGTGCCGTGGGACATAAAGAGAGAGCGAGTCGGAGAGAGGGAGGGAGTTGTCTCGCCCTCCCCTCCTGCCCACAAGCTCGATGCTTGAGGCGTGCTCTCTGCTTGAGAAATGACTCAAATTTACAATTCCGGCATGCATGCGATTTTTCAACAACATTAAAAAAAAAAAAAAAAAAAAGCGTACAGTTCCCCGGTGCAGCTGCTAGCTAAAAGCTTTCATTAATTAAGACATTTCTTTTTCCTCTTCATTTACTTAATTAAAAAATGTGCTTGAATGTTTTTTATTCTTTATTCTTTTTCCTCTAAATTTCCTTCCATTTCTCTGACACTTTGTTCGTCCTCTCGATGAAAGTAGAAGACAGGATTTGGCCCCTAAAAATATCAGAGCTAATGCTGTGTGTGTTGGGAGCTCAGGGAGCTAACGCAGACTCGAGAGGTGTGTGTGTGTGTGTGTGTGTGTGTGTGTGTGTGTGTGTGTGTGTGTGTGTGTGTGTGTGTGTGTGTGTGTGTGTGTGTGTGTGTGTGTGTGTGTGTGGTGTTGAACAAATGGCGAGGCTACTGGGAGATGGGCTGTGCTGAGGCCAACATCGAATAAACTCGTGAGCTAAAGAGAAAGAGACCAGCTTGGTTCCTAATTCTTTAATCATATTTGATTAATGGTTCTCCAGCAGAGAGGAGTCATTTTTGCATTTAAAAGCTATATAATAATTAGTTCCTCTGAGGTTGGAAATTCTCTTTACTCATTTCCAGCACACAGAAGCATCTCATATGGATGAAAGTTTTGTACAAGCAAGAGGGCTCCCCGAAATTAGGCAAAATTAGCCTTTGAAGACATTCGCTAGCCTTTGGAGTTCGTCTGAATTCCTAATTGCAGCAGAGCCACCGAAAGATGAGAGGAGAGAGAGAGAGAGAGAGAGAGAGAGAGAGAGAGAGAGAGAGAGAGAGAGAGAGAGAGTGAGTGTGTGTGTGTGTGTGTGTGTGTGCGTGCGTGCATGTGCAGGTGTGCATGCATAGGCCCACATGCATGCTTTATGTGTGTGTCTGCCCTACATATCTTGAGCATGGTGCTAAATCTAAGGGCTAATATCCTGAGGTGGTTTGCCCCTCCAGAAAGGTGCAGAAACCTCCGCTAGACTTGAAAAGGAGCTGTGATTAAAGCCCCCTGAACTCATCCTGCTTAGGTTGAATCTCTGATATTGTTACAGCCTGAAAAGGAATGGGTTTCCTCGAGTAAAAGAGCACAAAGCACGCTATTTTTAAACGAACTGCTCAATGCAATAAATTAAAGAAAATACACCAGGCCAGGTCCAGTGCTTCAGCTTTTTCAAGACTCTTTCTTTTTTTTTTTTTTGGCTGTGCCATTATAGAAAAAGCTCCAGGTCCACCAATCCACCTCAAGTCCAAAAGATCCTGGTCCTAACACACACTCCAATTATTGGCTTAACTCTATCAAACCATCAGGCCGCCTCATGCTCATTCCCATATGGAAAACATTCTACGAAAATATGGGAAAAGGAAGGAAATTTGTGGACAAAAGAGAAACCGACTAAAGCTGTCACCTGAATACTGATTGGTACTTTTTCATCTTTGATGTTGCAGGCTAGCCTATACAGAGGAGGGTACAGTCGCTTCACTCCCTACTAAAAGAAAAGACAGAGACATTACCCCAACAAACAGACAAAAAAAAAAAAAAACAATCTAAAAACAAAAAAGACAAACTCAAAACAGGCGAACACCCGGTCCTTGGTGGAGAGCTAAATCAAACTAAAAGCTTCCAGGTCCCCATGCTGAGCCCCTCCCCTGACACCCTCTCAAGCCGATATTTCTACAACAACCTATTTGATGTCATCATTGGTCTGCTCTTGTTTTGTATTCATTTTGTGCTTTTGGTTTTCTTTTGGAAAGTTTTATGCACATGTGCATTATCTTGATTGCTGTATATGGGTGCTGTGTCACCATAACCAATGTGAGCCTACTGCAGCACGCATGATGCATGCTCAGAGGTGTGTGTATGCAGCCGCTGTCATCTGACTAAGAATATACTGGGGCATTTTTATGATACACACGGTACATGACAAACATGCCGGGCGTGATCAGCTGCGCACTGATCACTGATCCATCACCAGTTTGTTGCTTTTCTAACCTTTACCTTCCATTTAACATGCAGGAGTGCAGCTCAGTCCACGCGCTGACGCTGAACATGCCTTGGTGATTCTTAGCTCAAAGACGGCGCTGCTCTGATTGCTTTTGTTTTCTTTAAACATTGGAGTCCTACTGTTGTGCACTTGCAGTGGAGCGTTACAAGCTGTATTATGTGGTATGACAGCATGCAGAGAAAAGGGTCATGAAGGTCAGATTTCTGTCTTGGACTCACAATGCTCACACTCCAGCCCAGTCTCCTGCAAATCCCTGTACGTTTATATGCAACTATTCTGCACGAGCGGCCGTGTTGAAGGGGGACATGTGACGCTGGCCGGGTGGCGTTCAGGGACAAAATCGTGTAGCACTTCAGCCAAAAGTATAGCCAAAGGTAAATAGGAGGGGGGTGAGCGTTTGCCATCAGTAGCTCTGGTTAGCTTCTTCGCTAATGCTAGCAGGTGGCAGTGATATGTTGCAGCAGAATACAGACCAAACTATAAGGGCGGGCCAACAGTCCACTCATATGATATGCAAATCTGCAACTGCAACCATGATATATGTCTAGATACAGAATATTTCCAAAATGATTAGAATTTCATATTTGGTTGTGAGTAAGAGGGGAATTAGTTATATGACACGCGTGTATTTACACCTGAGGTTAGATGAGTCTTACTGGTACTCGTGAATGTGGACTGTGATTGGGCGTCTTCGTACTTCTACAATTGGCTGTTCAGTTGCTATTGAACATCAGCATCGTCTGGATTTTAAGATGTTGGCATTTATTCAGCCAAGGCCAAATGACCAATCTCTCAATGTTAATGAAAATGAAAAATAATTCCTGTATCTGCCCCTTGATTTGGATCTGCTCCAGAATTTAATGGGTCCCTCTTTGGCCCATGATACCCCCCTTCCACTAGGTTTCATGAACATGGGACCAGCAGTTTTTCTGTGGCTTTACTCTAAAGGACCTCATCTTTCACTGGACCTCTTTTAAACCCCAGTTTGTAACACATGCTTTCAGAAAATTTCTAGACTTTATAAAGCTTGAAAACTTTGCAGAAATAATCTATTTTAAAGTTTAGATATTGTGTTGGTCGTTGTGCGTCGACTCGTTCATTTTGTAGCTCTGCTGTGATGTTGTTGTACTGGAATGCATCATACTGGAAGTAAATAGAATATAATGCATGCCAATGGAACATCGGGACAAATTAACTTCTCAGCAGAGACTGTAGCTTGTAAATAGGATTTATGACAAGACTGTTGTTCTGGATTAGTCACTTAGCCGATTGGTCGATCGTAAGACAGTTACAGTTTTGATAATCGACCAATCACAATCACACCCAGAAGTTGTTTTACATTATTCTAAACTGAATCTCTTTGGTTTTGGTTTGTTGGTTGAACCAAACAAACTGAATCTGAAGACGAGTCCCGACGGCCTCCATCATGAATTCCTCCATTCTGAACGATTTCCTTTGACATTAATGAACTAAAAGGCCGATCGGCAAATGGAAACGCTGCGTCGCAGCGCACAGGCATCTCTGTGCGTCTGCTGTTCCCCAAAGTGTGACTGCTCAACGCAAACAGTTGCATATTACCTCGATTTGCAGAAGACACGGCTGCATATCCTCACTGATACACCACGGCAGACGAACTGCACTCGAGGTGCACCGTAACACATTTTCCACATGGACTCACACACAGTAACGACACAGCACCGAGCTGGGCGAGCCCGACAGAGGGCTGCTCTGCTGCGAGTCACCGGTCTCTTTTTAAGCATTGCACAAAATGTTTTACCTCAGGATAAGCTAACTGAAACTCACAAACTAGAATACAGTGCTATTCACTCCTCAGCAGGCAGGACAGTTTCATTTCTAACACAACCAGCAGGTTTGGCCTCTTTGCAACGCGGCTTTCTAGAAGAGCTGATTTTTGATTTCTGTTGAAGCAGAGACCCCAGGAGAGGTTGATAAAATAAGACTGTACTGTTGTTCTTTATTAAAGCTACTGTATTATATATATATGTAGACATATACTGTATAAAACATTTCAACTGTATACACACACACACACACACACACACACACACACACACACACACACACAAATACAGTAAGATTTATTATATAAAAGCACCCAGGAGTTAGAGGCAGTGTAAATGTGTGTAGAGTGCAGCAGTGCTCGCCTCTTAGTCCACATACAGTGGTTGCATTGGCTTCTATTACAACTGTGTGCAACGTGAGGTGAATTGAAAAGAGAATCTCTGTGTAGCTCCGGCTAGCTGTCACGATTTCAGCGCAGCTACGGAAACACAACTCAAAGCTAATGCCAATAATATTTAATTTATATGTACTCACAGAAGTGTTTGTGGTCTCAAAAGAAAAAAATCTGTTTGTTGCACTTTGTTTTTTGGTTTTTCAATACTTTCCGAGATGTAACATATTTATAAAGTATCATAAACAGCTAGTTATGTTTAGTCGAGATGTTAAGATGATATAGAGTAATGTTGTATATGAAAAAAGAAAATTAACCCATTATCTCATGAGTCAAAGAAGATCTTTATGTGGGTAAACAAACGTTGTTCTTCCTTTTATATGCTAGTACGTACGCACCATTTGGGGTTTTTATATGAGTCGAAACGGACTTTGAGTATTATTTTTACCATTTTCAAACAGGAGAACTGGTTTGTGCATTTGTAGGAGTTTGTCGTCTGAACTCTGCAGCAGAGTTCACGTGTGGGTGTTCAGTTAGTGACCACTATTAGTAAGCTAGACTGGAATGAGATAGATTTCTTTTGTTTACTGACCTGAATGTGTCTGCCTATGTGCTATATATATATATATATATTATATATGCATTAGAGTGTGTGTGTGTGTGTGTGTGTGTGTGTGTGTGTGAGTGTGTGTGTAAGAGAGAGAGAGAGAGAGAGAGAGAGAAGACAGAGGAAGTGAATGCAGTTTGCTAACATACTGTAGTTTGCAGTAAGCTAACAGTTTACATGACTTCACTCTGAGTCCCTGTAATAACATCACAGTAGTTTAACTCTGACCTCAAACGCATCAGTGGCACCAAACTTCATCAATAACTTGAACCTTTCTTTTTATTGACTGGTAAAATGCAGTGACTTTTTGGGAGTTTGACCTATTTTGTCTCCTTAACTAGTATGAGAGCAAAGCAGGCGCACATAACGATGCTTTCACAAACAAAACAACAAAGGTGTTCCTAATTTTTTGGCCACCTTGTGAACATATGAACAGGATGCAAAAGAGCAGAAACGATCGATCTCAAACATGACAGAAGACTTTATCGCAGGACTGACGCACAGTTTTAAATAATGAGTCGTTCCACAGAAAATAACTAATATGAACTGCTTACTCAACAATTTCATGCTCACAAATTAACAGCGTGTCGTGTTAAATTAAGAATATATTACATCATTTTAAGAGTTCGGAGACAGATCCACACATCTGCAGTCAAAATCTAATCACTGAGACATTAATTCAAAGCCCAAATTCATGTGCAAAAAAAACAAAATAGCACCTAAAGTATTTTGTGCTCTCATATTTTACTCATTTGGTGAGAAAATGTTGAACAGCCGACGTCAGCTGGTGTTTTCGCGTCACTTTGATGGTGCCATGAATTCTTCTGGAAACAGAAAAAAGGCCCTCAGTGGCAGATTGGTCTTCTCTCAAGTCGTCAGCATAAGTAGCTTCATTAGTTTGTCCTTGTTTATCAGTTCCAGCTTCAGATCGCTAATCGTTTGTCCAGATGACGTGTAATTCATACACTGCAGTTTGGCTGACGCCGCTTTGCTTTGAGTCATTGCGGCTCCATCAGCTCCTCGTTAACCTCCTGATTATTATTCCCAAACATGACGACCGTCTGCAGCAGTACTTCCTGTTTAAAGAACTGCTGGTCAGCTGCTCAACGTGAAGGGAGACATTATACTGATAGATTTTACGTTATCCCAACAAATATCTGCCCATGAGGGTCCATCATGATGAGTTTCATTTCCTCTGTCATGTTACTGCAGGGACGCCCTGAGTGTCGCCATCGCTCCTATCAGTCTGCACGGGTTTGTCTACAGTTTACAGAAAAAGTTCAAATTAGCATTGTTTAACTGTTCTAGTGTCAGCTTATCAAGGCTTAAATGTTCAAGACATCACATGTAAATAACTGGTGGTCAGTATTGTGGAGGTCTGAGCCGTTTAATTATGCTTACAGTAAGTCAAAAGTAATTTAAATGTGAATTTATAAAACAAAAACTTTGATATTTTTTGGTTGAGTTTGCTTTTGTTGTATTCCATAACCAGCTTAATATGCAAGCAGACCTCTATTTGATCCAAAAATCTGTTCGTACTTATTGATAGTCGTATTGAGATATGTTTACATAAAAACACTCTTTATCCATCATTTCTATTTAATACAAGTATTCACTAAGCCCTGATAAGCTGGCAGGTGCATTTATTAATCCACCTAAAAGATTTGTACAAAAGAGAACCAAGCAAAAAAGTTACAGTACATGTAAATACATTTAAATGTATATACACACACAGTATATCGCAATTCTCTGAGTAACTGTTTTATATGTATTCCTATATGAAGTGGGGTTATCTGTGTATTTTCAATTCAGCTGAACTTGTTCTTGAATTGTATGTACTTTCTATCATGAGAATATATTGTCTGACAGGTGTAAAGTAACCTTCTTTTGGATTAATTTCATAGGTAAAAGTATAACTATTATGACTTTTTTTCTTTATTCATGAATTATTTTTGTTGTCAACATGTGACATATAAGTACTCTCTGATTGTTTTGAGTGTCAGAATAAAGCAGTTATAAGAACATTATGTCTGCCTTCACACATGGATGTTGTTGGTGTTGTTGTGAAAAGGTTTTTCATCATCATCTGATTTTGTTTTTTGTTGTTTTTTTGTGGGATGTGTGCAGATTGATTATTTCCTCGTTACGGCTGAACCGAACGCTTCATTCATTCTTAACGTCGACATTCAGATCGTAAATCAACTTTCGAAAGCTGCGCAGCTTCTTTGCACGTCTGCTCTTTCTGTATAAACCTGGCGGTTCTGCACAGTTGCAGAGGAATGATTGGCTGCACTAATATGACTATTATATGATTGTTATATCAGATTCCTGAGCCTCCAGAAGTCCAAAAGTCAAATTTCCTTTGCTCTTTGCCCTTTGCTTGCCGTTCACAAAGTGAGGCCTGCACCTTATTAACGAGTCTGTCGAGCAGCACAGCGCCATAAATTACGTTTATACAACAGCAATAACAAAAAATCTATTTCAGCTCCAACACTGCTCGAGGACACAACTAAAGTCATTACAAAAATAAAATTAAAAATTCATTACTTTGAAACCAACAGCTGCAGAAAGATGTCAGTTCAGAAGCTTTTTAAGATTGATGACGATGATCCCAAAAAAAGCGCGGCGCCAGTTATGCTAACATATTTTTGTTGAGATATATAAAAAAACTTTTAATAAAATGTAACTAAAAAAAGATTAATCACTTTAATCGAACTGCGGATTTTGTTTTTGCTTTTTTAGTCGATGACGTCGAAAAATATGACGTCAGACAGATGCTCAAAGCTTCGTCAGCAGTGATATTTGGTCCTCTGCAGCTCTACCACAGAAAGCTGCTGATAGAGATTCAACACAATGCAACTTAAAAAAAAGCATGAAGAAAGCATTGAGGAAAAAAGACTGCAAATTCAGAAATATTCAGCACTTTGACGACAGACATGCAAAGAAACGTTCTGCAAATGTGATGTGAGATATTAGCTTCGTGTTGAGCGACAACCTTCTGATAAATTCTCATGACTTCATTCGTTTTACTCACAGTGTTTTTGTATTTGCAGCACTTTTCGGCTTTATCAGACTGTCAAACCGGTCCTTTCTTTGAAAAAATCGAACAATCAGAACTTCGTTTGCAGATGGGATAATCATTAATGGAATAATGACAGAAAGATGCTCAGAAATACGATCAGATCAACACAACTGCGCAAAGAAATCCCGTTCCTCATGAATAAAGACAGACGCAGGGAAAGGCTAACACGACCACGACGTCAATAATGACGTGGAAACAAAATGGCTACGCTGTTGTAGTTAGGCTGCAGCGTGTTGAACTCTCAGCCATCACTTTCAGACATTTCCTAAATGCTGCGAGCAGCACCACTGTTTTGTGGTGGAAAGCCAGATACTCGTATCTCAGAACCTGGAACTTTGCGTACGGCTCGGTTTTCTAGGTCTACGCAGACAAAGCATCTTTTTGTAATCTGGGTGGACTGACGCTTTAACGGGCTGAAGTTTTAACTGCTAAATATAAAGTTTGTTTTAACAAACTATGAGTCAAAGAAGCAGCGGCTCTAATACCTGAAGTAACCACCCTCTGAATCCTTCAGGTCCGTGGGTGATTAATATATTTGTCTCTGCAGCCCTTTCAGTTCTGGGCTGCCTGTCAGTGAGGACTATATGTAGCTCCGGTGCTATTGTGCTCCCTCCCCGCTGAGCTATAAGACTGCATGTGGATATTTTGGTATGGTGGGTCCCCAGCGAGCGCTCGGTAAATCTGAGCTATAGGATGGATAGGGGAGGCGCTGAGGCTCAGGCCAGCTCCTCCATGTGAAGAGACAGATGCAAAGGGAGGCGGGGTGGATGCTGATTGAGCACGCCACTTGTTTGACTGTTTGTCTCTCCGGATCGGAGGTTGGTGGGGGTGGAGGAGGGAGCTACGCACTACAAAGGCGTTTCCAAATTAAAGTCTCGTCTTCTTTCATTTCTTTATTTTTTTCTCAGAAGCTCCACGGAGCCGCTGAAGATCACTGCGAATTAGCGAGCATCTGTCATGACGAGGGTCCTGGGACACTCGCCTTGCCTCGCCTGCCCCCGACACCCACGCGCTCCACCCTCCCTGCTCCGCTTCCATCCAGCCCCATTACACAAAGACTTTTCACTTTGCACTGCCAAACTGCCGATCTCCACTCGTATGATTACAGCGCACTCTGATCTTTATTCTGGAGAGAGCGGTAGCACTCGTTTTGGCAGGCGTGAGGCCTCTGCTCCCGCTTCTTTTATGCCACATTACAAGAACGGATGAAAAGTGAATGAAGCTGTTGTCTCTCTGCTCTCAAACTTTCTGCAGTTGAGTTTTGAGCGTTGTTTCCTTTCAGCTGTTCTGACTGCGACGCTGCGTGTTAACCTTACATTGTGAACTTTTCCTCCTTGGAACAGTGTAGATTATGTGGAAATGATGCTGGGGTGGGAGGACTTTAAAGGAAGCGTGTGTTGTTTATTCCATACATTATCCCATATGTTTACTCCTCTTTTTTTTTTTTCAAAGAGCTATTTTCCAGCCAATACTTTCTGCGACTCCTAAAAAGTTACTCAGAGAGGAATAAAGTTGCACTGAGCTGCTCCACACTGACTTCACATAGCACCTCTCATTATGTATGCCTATCCCAAACATAACCTTCTGCATATTTACCAGTCTCCCCACTTTTCTCCCCTGTTTCCAGTAAATACAAAAGGAAGAGCTGTACTCAGTATTGATGGACATCACAGATGAAAACAACGAAGAGAGGAGAACTAGCTTTAAGAAAATAACACAAGAAGAAGAAGAAGAAGACGAGAAGGAGTCCCTCTACTGAGGCTGGCGAGGGAAGACGGGAGGCGTACAAAGTGGCGCCGCGGCAGCGGTGTCAAACCAGCCACAAACTTGACAGACGGAGTGAGCCAGTTTCCACCAGGGACCACCTTTTTGCCGGGTAGAAAAAGACAGAGAGAGAATGAAAAGTGTCCCGTTATTATAAAACATTTTATTTTTCTATACTTTTGTGATTTACAATGGTAAAAAGTGTGTATAAAGCAGTATATATGTACAAATCTGTTTTTATGTTTTTTGGTAAGGGAGATGAACAGTTGGCCCTTGATGCTGATTCTGTGGTATGCAGGAAGGAGGAGGGAGGACAGACCCCCCCCCCACACCCCTTCGCCCACCCCCCCTCCTCTCTCTATGGCACACTGCTCTGTCGCCGAGGTCGCGTAAACAAAAAACATAAACAGAAAGGTGGCAGGGAGAGCTCGGCATCCAGGCAGAAGCACTTTCTACGCTGTACTTCCTGTGGGCGGAGTCAAAGGTCAGCCTCCTGGTCTCGGTGCTCCGCCTTCTTCCTTCCAACCTCCCCGACCTCCTTCCTCACTTCCTTCCTTCCTTTTTGGGCCGGCGATGTCGCTCCTTCCTCCTTGTTGCGGTGTCACTGACCGGCAGCGCCTACTGTTAGCAGCGTCCCCCGTGGATACTGTCGTGATGTCACTTTCTCCTGGCAGCACCATTGGGCATCCCCGCCCTCCCCAATGGGCAGCGTCACTGGTTTACAGCGTTGGGGAGTGGGGGGGTGTGCCACGGCGGGACGGTGAGACGGTATAAAGCCGAGCCTCCCCGGTCTGCCCCTCTCCACGCCCCAGCAGAGGTCAATGACTGAGGACTAGTTAGAGAAAATGGCGCAAAAGTCGCCGACTTTACTCACCTGCCAGACTCCGAGCCCAAGCCTTTGTGTCGCTCTGCACCGACGGACAAACTATCAGACCAACGCGATGATAAGGTGCGTACAACTACCAAGGATGCACGTTTCCACCTGACGAGAATAACTCATCAACGTCCATGTAACAAATTGAATTATAATCGAATAATCCCATTGTACTACATCAGCAGGTGCATAACCAAAACACAAGCCTGAGGCATACAGACTATGTCGCTAGATAAAACATTATAGAACTACAGTAGTGCCCATCCAACGGTAACAAGGAACGAGGGCTAAAATATGTCATTTTCCTTTGTCAATGTATTCTGAGAATATTTGTGTGGGTTTTCTTTGTTTTGTTTTGTTGTTTTCTTTTTTGCAGCACTGAAAACTTTTAAAGATGAAAAAAAAAAAGTTTAATTTTGGTGGAAGCGAAACCTTAATTCTTTATATCAGGAGAGTCACTGTAAACGTGTTTAAACAAGAATGTTGGTTCAGTTCTTTGAATGTACATTAATGTCTAGGGTGTCCAATAAGTATGTATTCTTTTTCTGTATATAAATATATATACATATCTATTATATGGGCTGTGGTGATGTCAGGGAGTAGAGGGGGTGGGCAGGAAAGCCTCTGGCCCCCTAACATAGATATCAGTACCCCCTCCAGCTAAATATGTCCCTGATATTTACTGTAACATGTGATCATGTGTTATATGATTGAAAGTGTGATGGTGATAGTGTGAACTGATCTCCCCCGAAACCCCCCCTTTACCACACAAACACAGGCACACACGCGCACACACACACACTGCGCAGATACTCACAGATTGACGACACATGCAGTTACACACAATGCCACATCTTTGCCCCATTAAATGCAAAACATCACATCCTGTTTTCACCCGACAGACACTTCAGGAAGAATCACAGCTGCAGTAATTTTGGCCCTTCATTGGAGCTGGGAAGACTTGCTAATTAGCGCAAGGTGTTGTGGGTGTCAGATAAAAAGTTTATGAATATTGATTTTTCTTTTCTTACTTGAACCAAAGTATGATTTGAACACACAGTCTCAGCGCTCTTTGATCAGGAGACAGCGAGGCTGTGTGATGACGGCGGAGCCCGGATGTGTATTGACGTGACCCAGATTTCATTCGCTCATCACTGCTGAGGAAGAGCTCGCTGCTCTGCTAATATAACGAGCCCTGCTGATGAAGCCCGGCTTCCTGCAGCAGCCTCAGTTTATGAACTGCTGTTCTCGTGCTGACCCTGGTGGGCGGGCGATTTTACTGCATATTGGAAATAACCTGCTGGCCCTGAGAAGAAACTTTATTATCAGAGGCGAGCAGGTTCGGGTGAAGCACAACTTTGTTTGAGAGTTCAGGGTACACTACTTAGTTAGTAGTGGTTTTGTTTGAATTGTTCCAAGAGGGTACGACTCGGTTAAGCTCCTGACTTCCTGTACAAAACTACAGTGTGTACTGTTAATATCCTGTACAGTAAATCTCACCTCACACTTCTTGATTAACTTCATCTTATTTCAGGTTAAAAAAAACTTGTTCTGAATCAGGGCTCCTACCCACGCGACCTCTGTTCATCTGTAGACAGCTTCTCATATATTACAAAGAGTATCTATATCATGGCAACTAACTGTTGTGAAGTCTAATTGGGGTAAAGTCGGTCATTTGTTCTCCCATGCAGCGATCATATGCAGGCTTAGCATTTTTATACCTGTAGGTTTGTTTCTGAGAGTCACATGATTCATCTGGCCTACTTGCAGCGCTACAGATTTGTGGCGGGTCAGATACGACTCAGGAGCAGGTTGGAGTTTTACTTTGGCGGGGACTTCCTGCGAGGCGGAGCCACTCCGGAAGCGGAAAGTCCGGTCGAGTTAACCGACAGAGACGAAGAACCACAGTCTTTGTTTTTGGCTTACTAACGTTCAGGTTTGGTCACGTGATCTGATTTCGTCCACTGACTGATCTATGCACTTTGCAACAAAACAAATATGATGTCACACGGGATAGGCGCGTTTCTGGGAGGCACCGCTGTCGTCTGTTTATTCTAGTTAGCTTGTCGTTCATACACTCTTTGGCAATAAGGCTGGCGCTGTTCTTTTTCTCCTCGTCAACAAATCCATGAAAAGACCAAAACCAACACTGTGTTAGTCTGTCTCGATAGTTCTGACTTCCTGTCTGTAGCCGATTGGTTCCCGCTGAAGATGTAAATTTGTATAAATCACAAACGTATAGTTTCACTTTTTAAAAAAACTTTACTGTCGTGAGTCTTTGGGGCAGCAGGACGGTGTGTGTGTGAGTCCAGATAAAGTGTGTGTTCATGGTGATGAAGGAAAATGTCTTTACGTGTTACATGTTAGTACTATTAGTCAGTAAAGTATTATTAGTAGTACCAGTAGTAGTGAGAGGTAGTGTACAGTGTTGCCATTGTAAGTGTTGTACTGACGTTAGCCTGTGCTTATTTAGCATTTCACAATGAAAACAACGAAGTTCAGCACTAAACATGCAAGACAGGACACGCAATGCAACATCAGTACATCACTTCCTGTTTAGTTTGTTTTGAAAACACAGTTATTTGGTTATTTAACAAGTAAAACAATATGTGTCGATAACTGAGCGACAGCCAACGCTTACTAACTTTAAATACTTGGCTGTGTTGTTTATCCACTTTAATGCTGCAGTAATTACACGTTACTTCCTGTTCTAGTACTTTTCAGTGTATTTTCATAAATCACACAACTACAGCTCCCATGAGGCTTTGTGGGAGCTGTGGTTGAATAATCAGTTAAAAGGCACCTGAGATTTTATTGGCTGTGAGTTTTCTGTGCGTTCGGCGTGAACCTGTTTCACGTCACGTTATCCTTTGAGAATATTTATTGGCGGGACGTTGAGTTAGCGAGTTGGTCTGGCTGGTCTTCCATGTTAGTAGCCATACTAGCATCAGTGGTCAGGTATGGGTTCAAAAACCAATCACGTTTATTTTGGCTTTTTTTCTCATGATCTGTGGTGGTTTCTTCGTCTCTGCTCGTCTCCTTTAACTCGACCCGTGAGTTTATTTCTGCGTCCGGAGACGCTCCGCCTGAACCGCTCGCCTGTGTTTGAACTCCAGCCTGCGCCTCGGCGGCGGGATGAAGCGGGGGGCGGGGCTAAAGCGACCCTCCCTTCCTTCCTTCAGATGCCTTCAGTATAACGAACTGGTCCTGATCTTCCTGAGCACAACTGCTTGAGCTGTGACACTAGCAGGATGTCCCCTCCGAGAGTCCTCCCGCCTCCCCCCTGACCCCGACGCACCCGCCCCGTACGAGACCCTCCTCCCACCGCCCCAACTCCCCCATAGCCTTCTAGTATGTGAGTTGACCGGCCCCTTTTGTATTCCTGGTGTTCTGTACATAATAACCCTCACCCCCCCCCCCCGTCCCCTTCTCCCCCAGCCGTCCTTTCAGGGGGAAAAAAAAAAACAAAAAAAAACTACATCCTCTGACTCCCCGAAATCTTGTATTTTGTTCTAATAATGACAAAATTTATTTATAAGGATTTTTTAAAATCTATCTCTTTCTCCTTTTTGTAAATGTTCCAGTTAAATAAAGTTTAAAAATGTTAAAAAATTAAATGGATATATTGAAAGGTTAAAAAAATGTCTAGAAGTCCCTGCCCCCTCCTCTGGCTCTGTACTCTGAACTTTGTGTTTTTGTTTTTTCTCTTTCTGTATGCTTCTCTTTACGTGCTTCAGATGAAGAGTTCTATTTATTATGACATTAACGTTATTATAATTATGACTAATTATTAATATTATCATCATCCTCATCATCCTCATTATTATCATTAATAAACTTGTCTACTTGAGCCTCGGTGTCCCGGTGCTGTTTTGTGGTGAGTGATGAGTTGCTTGGCGCTCGAGCCGGACTGGGACTCGCGGTAAGACTACAAATCCCACGACACAACATCACTGCAACACCATATGAGATGAGCCAGGTGGAACGGGGAGGGGTGACGCTCCCAAACCCATTTGTCTTATGCCAAAACCCCTCCGGGTTTACAAGATGGAGAGCGCCTGTCTGTCGCCGAGGCCGCCATTTACCTAACCGGAGCGAAGACAAACTCTGCGAGAGGAAGAATCCTGACGCACGCCTTCAGGGGGAAGACGAGACGAAAACACAAATGTAAATACTTCAAAGATCACTGCCTCTCCATCACTGCTGACTGTTTAATCCTTTGAGCCTCTACAAACAATAGGAGATGGGATTTTTTTTCTTCGTCACAGCCAAAAATAAAAGAAAGAAAAATTGACAATACAGAAAACACTGTTGTTATTTGTGTCGCTGCTACGCCACATCAAAACGTGCTCAGTGTGGTCGGCGCGACAGGTGAATGTTCTCCTCTTTAAAGCGGGCGTCTCTTCGCCCGAGGCCTCAGCGTAAACCCTTTCACATCACGCTTTTTCCTCCTCTTTCATCGCTTTGACTGAGCGATCACAATCAGGATCAGCCCGGAACGGCACGAAGGTTCAGACTGAAAATGGAAAAACTGAACACAGGACACGTCTGCCCATTGAGAGTGACCAAAGATCTGCTGTACACCACAGGAAGGACTCACCTGGTTCGAGCCTGGTACACATGAACGGTACCTCCGCTTCAACACGTGACCCTACTCAATTATAACATGCTAATAATAAACAAATCCAGATCTAAGGAGCCAGAACAACGTCACATGCTGTTCTGTGCATCCACTTCGACTCTTTGAATGGAGGTAATGAACAGACGTGAAGGAAACAGAAAAATCACAGCGTCTGTCCAAAGTGAGTTTTTCTCTGCTTTAGTGTTCAGAGGAAGGTTTCTCTTCCGTTCCTTCCTCACTGTTTTCAGGAGCCAGGAAGTCGAACTAATAGCACATATTGTTAATGGTGTGCGGCGCGCAGTGTTCACCGGCTGCATCGATGAACACTGTGCAGATGCTGCTGCAGCAGCCGCGAGGTTTCTGTTTGACCAGTGAGTCAGCACTGCAGCATTTCTGGTTTCCACTAAATTTAGTCCCAAGTTCCTCCAGCGGAAACACAGAGAAGGTCCCTGAGAAGAGCTCCCCCGGTGAGGAATTACAGCTGTCGCACGACTAGAACACAAGAATCCAACATGTTTGGCCATAAACAGGAAAAGATGCAAAAGCAAAGATTCAACTCTTTACAAGATCTGCAGAGTCTTTCCAGCTGTGAGCACCTTCTCGCTCAATCTGCGCATTGCATCATGGGACGGCAGTTTCCATCAAAAGCACAGATGAAGCAGATTCAGTCTGACTGTTCTGAGGATGCTTAAATATTTCAAAACACACAAAAGAATCTTTTCAGAAGTCAGTTTGCTGGTTCGTGCAGATGTTCTGATTCTGTCACAGAGGCGCAGTGAACCCAGAGCTCGCTCGCATCAAAGGAGTCATCGAGTTGATTGTTGAGCCGCAGAATCACACAGAACGTCTTCAGGAAAAGGACAAAAGACTCAAAGACTTTCATACACAGGGAGAAATGCTGTTCAACAAATACAATGTAGTGAAATAATACTTGAACGTGTGTGTAAGCCAGCTGCTGCACTCTGCTTCACACCTGCAGCAGGTTTCCACGCAGTGTAATGTCGCCTAACTCCCACTTGGTGGCACCGTCTGTCTGTCTCATCCTCTTCTACAGGAGGCCTCAGCAGTTGTATAATCCACTGGGTCTCCAGCTCTGGCCAGCGCTCGTCTGTTAACGAGTGTTTCGGCCTCGCCGTGTCTGTCGCAGCAGCTCCCCTCAGACACCTGCTCCACCTCCGGAGTGAAATATTATCTCCACCTTTCATTCATACATGTAACGCTTGATTAAGGTCAAATGGGGATCTAAAATATGATAAAAGCATCTGTTGGGCTCGAATAGAATCTGTCACCCCAACCACAGCAATTGACCATAATCACACAATTATGAAGCGATGAGACACTTTGGCTTTATGGGGAGGGTGCTTTGCTAAAATGGCCCACGTAAAACCCCATCTGTACAAATGGGCCTTGGATTTGAGCCAAAGCGGGGGCTAAAAGACCCAATATATCAAGTCACGGCACATCTAGCAGAGAGAGCAGAGAGCGGCCGACAAAACGGCAAGTCTGTCGGTGTCAAAGGAAAACACGGCTCAGATATTTGTGGACGCCATCAATTCTGTTGGTGCAGGATTCCCTCGTGTAATTTTGGTGGCAAATAAAATTAACAAAGATGATTCATGAGCCAAATGACGAGTGAATCCAGAGCAGCTGATAACACAGTTCAGTTTATTATTTATATGACGCTAATTAATCTGAGCTGTCATGAGAGGGGCTGAGAGGGTCTTCACCGCTGCTGTTTGTATGTGAGCTGCAGTGTGTGACTGTTTCATGTGTGTGTGTGCGTGTGTGCGTGTACGCCTCTATTCATATTTAATCTGAACATGTCTCTCACATGTATGTTCACACAGTACACATGATGTATTTCTAATTTTTCTACCTAATTCTTTCCTTTTTTAAAAGACGTTTTTTGGTAATTTTAAATACTCGTTATCACAAATATTGAAGTAAATATATGAACAAAAAATAAGTGTCGCATGAACCATCATTTTCATTATCGAGGAGTCTGTCAGCAGTTTTTTTTTATTAATCCAGTGATTGATTATGAGAAAAAAACTGTTAAAAAAGGCTTTAAAACTGCAGTACTTGTGGTCGTTTCACTGCATTTTGTAGGTCAAGTGTAACTTCATTACTTTGTTTGTGCTTCAGATGAAAACTGCTTTTAAGACCCTCCAAATATTCATGTCTGATGTCATACATAACACTACAGGGAGCTGTAAGAAAACCTGTGATGCAGGTTTGATTTTATTTAAAAGTCAGAAATATCCCTAATCTGTACGTAGCCTCAGGATGATTGATGATTGATTGATCTGATGTGTGATGATGGAAAGAATAAAATATGACATGATTCTGGGGTTCAGTTCACTCAAACATCAGCATCATCTAAAACCAACAGATGTTCAATGTACAGCGACATAAAACAGAGAAAAGCAGCAAATCCTCGCATCTGAATCCAGAGAATTACGACGATTTGTGCTTGATAGATAATCCATTAATCAATAATGAGAACTGCTGTGCACATGAATACTTTCATCCTTTTCATCAGAACGTACGACGCTCATCATCTCATAAAGGGCAAAAGTTTGAATTAGCTGGAATGAATCGGCCGTTCTCATTGGTTAATGCATTTGTTCATTTCCTGTTGCTGTTAATTGAACTGACCGTATTTGTTGTTTGTTCTGTAACTGAGCGCTGACAGCGGGACTGTCGGGGAGGAGACGTCGGTCTGCCAGTCCACCACTTTGGTCCACAATGAGACATCTCAACAGCTATTGGCTGGATCGGACACGTGACCACAGAACACGCAGATCAGTCTGATGGCACGTTGGCCTTCATGAAGGAGGTTTGGCTTCAGGTTCAGACTGTTTGACGGACGGCCTGTAATCAGAGTTCTTGTACACTGGGTCTGACAGATGATGTTTCAATATGTGCTAATCTGCTGTTATATCAGGAGCTTAAAATGATGTTTTCTGATTTCTACACTTACAACAGATCCAATTATTTTACTGTGTGAATATTTAGTAAATCATGCTGGTTTGTGTGTTCTGATGCCAAGCTGCCTCGTTCACCTCATGTCAGTCTGAACATTTGTTAGTTGGACACATGTTAAGAAGGTGAAACAGATTTATTCGCTGCATACAGCGGTCGAAGAGTGCACCTCTGGTGGAGGTCTGCACAACCTGAGGACCCTCCTATTCAGGAAATCCTGTGATTATCTGCTGAAAACATGATAAATAACTACACAACAACATGCTTTCACACTATGATGCTAACAGGTATTAAATTACATTCTGTGTGTGTCACCTGAGAAAAACACGAAAACCTGTTTCTTTAATAAATAACTGCAGCAGCATTTCTCAGTTGCATAATCGGCATAATGTTTTTTCTTACTGCAGGGCTTTAAACATTGTGTGCGCGCGCGTGTGTGTGTGTGCGTGTGCGTGTGTGTGTGTGCGTGTGTGTGTGTGTGTGTGTGCTGGATGTTTGGGAGCTGCAGACTCTCGCCCTCGCCGAGCGTCTCAGACGGAGGGGGAGCAGCAGGTTTCTTGTCTGGAGGTTTAGACGGTGCATCCATCAGCTCGGCACTCCACCATCTGCTGCTAACGCCGCAGAGCTCGGCCCGGCTAAGTGCCATCTGCAGCCAGCTTCATTTACATCGCTCTGAGAAGTTTTACTCTGGAATCACAACAAGTGCTGAGAGGCTTTTAGGGAGGAAGAAGAGGAGCTCCTTCAGAAACGTGGTGGTCTGCTCGTTATAAAAAAGCAGGTGCAAAGGGGGACATAAAAGGCAAAAGCTGTGCAGCGCCTGCTCCGTCAGCACCATCAATCAAAGTGAATGCTTATGTATTACGTGTCCAACTCGCCTTAATCCAGCCAAACAAGCAGTAATTACACTGTCCGTCCACAAGAGGGAGACAGACAGCTAAATATCTCACACAGATGTGGACATGCAGAGAGGACCTGGTGAGCACTCGGGCAGGAAGTCTTATTGTCGCTGATATATAATGAATGAGAGCATGAGAGCATGAGAACATGACTGGAACAAGCGCAGCATCATTTCAGTCCTGGAGGAGCTTTAACTCCACAAAGCCACAAATAATCTCACCAACTGTCACAAACCGACTGCCACACAGCTGATTTTAAGGAAGCTGCCACTGCTGTTACCTGAAGAAATGCAGCGTAATCAGCATTAGCTCGTTAGCGTAATCACCTTTAAAGTGCATAAAGAAGATTTCATCCCCTGACTCAATGCACTGATGATTAACTCTGACATTTACACTGTCAGGACAAAAAACTTTATTAATGTAGCTCATATACAAAAAGCTTTAAAATATCCTATTATTGTACTTTTGTTTAAACTTTTGTTTATCTGACAGCTGAACTTATGATTTAAAGTTTACTTTCTTTAGCTGTTACAGTGAATTTTGTATTTCAAGCCTTCATTTTGTACATCAGATCAACTATTGAGAATATTCAACTGTTTGACTTCCACACAAGAAGTAAAGAACAACAGGCGTCTTATTCCTTCACACTGCTTTCTCCCTTCAAAGGGTGCAACAGCAGCAGCACCGTTACAGTCAATGAACGACAACATGAAGGTTTTTGGAGGTTAATGCACCAGATTTTAGACATTTGACTGCAAATCTGAAGTTAAATCTGCACTGAATATGTACTTCTAATGTATTTAACATTTAGTCTTTCCACATTTGTTTTCTCTAAAGTAGCATTCAGGTTGTTAAAATAATCTTATTCCACAGTCTGACAGGGTCATGTACATTCTGCATTATTGTGTTCTTGTTCTTGACTGAAGCTACGGGATATTTAAATACTCAAAGCTTGTACTTTTACGCGCATTAAGTCAGACGCATTTGGGATCTTTGAAAACTTCTCCACAGGACTTTAAAGCTGGAAAACGACGTCTCTCTGCTCAGCGTCCTGCAGTCTCTCTGCAGAGCTGCCTTTGAATCAGCTGTGTGTTCAGCCTCGTCAGCAGGGCGCCCCCACCCTCGAACATGAAGCACACGGCGAGAAGAAATACTGGTCTGCGCGACACTCGCTCCACTCTGGGCGGCTTAATACGATTGTGGTCTAATAGCCATTACAACAGTGTGGAGGTGCTGTCGTTAGCAATGCAGCCGGGCTGGAACTCACCTTCCCTCCTTCAGCCTATCAGAGGAAATAATGATAAGAATCCCAAAAAGCACTGAGCTATAAATGGAAACAGAAGTGCTGGGCTCGACAGAACAGCAGCCGCAGCCACAATTTGTGGAATTAGGCGAGCGCACGGCCGACGACCCGCAGCCTTGTGGGTAATGCAAGGTCAGACGAGGGGCTGGGTGACGGCAGAGGCGAGCGTTAGAAAACGCACTCTGTTGGCACGAAGCGACGAATCAACAACAGCAGAGACAGACGGAGAAAAGAGGAAGAGAGGCTGAGAGGATGAAGGAGCGCACTGGTGTTTATTAATCTGTTGTTTGGATTAAAAATGTGACAAAAATACTGAAACTGACTCAAAAATACCACAATGACATGAAACAGAAAAGTGCAGCGAACCGTCACATTTTAAGAGCTGGAACCACAGATTTTTTTTTTTTTTGTTGATAATTTATTAATGATCAATCGATTACTCACTGCTAATCAATACACTGAAATTTAAATGAGCAAGACGCACACGGAACCACGAGCTTGTGCCTCCACAAGGCTCAACAATCCTTTAAATGTGTTAATTTTAATAGCAGAACAAGCACACGTCCCATGAGCCTGATTCACCAACACGCTGTCAAAGCCTCATTTGAGCTGCAGCTGCTGAACACTAACGCAGCAGCCACCATTTTTTCTTAGATAACAACGACTTCTACTGCCTAGCTGGTCCCACTTATCTCATAATGTGGACGGGAAACATCTTTCGGCGCTGACGTTCAGTCAGAGAAAACATAACGAGCTCCAGAATCGAGTGGGACAGAAGTCAGGACAAGGACTTTGGAAGGGAAGTGACTCTTCTCTCCATCTGGAGGATAAAAAGAGACACGAGTTTCCTTAAATCTGATTCCTGCTGAGATGATTTCTCTCCTTGTTTAACCCACTTCAAAATTTAATTTGATCTGTTGCAGGCTGAAGAAGTGCGAGCTCTGATGATGAGTGGGGTGAGTCACTGCTGGAGTGACTGGAGAGAAGAAATACAAGAGATCTCCTCACAGAGAGCTGAGATGAAGAAAGGACGCCAGGTCGATCCAGACTGAGGCAAGCAGGACTGTCAGCCTGGATCCTGAGAGCTTCTTGAGAAAAGCTTTCAAAAACAAATGAAACAGCCCAAACTGCTGCTGTAATGATCCTCTGATCTCTGGATCCGTCTCCTCTGACTGAACCACAGGCCCATTTGTCTGAGAGCCAGTAAACTACCAACGTTTCTTCAAAGCTGCTCTCAGCTGATGCTTTGCGGCTGCAGCCGAAATCTTAAAACATGTTTTTGGGAACAGAAATACGTATTTCTGTAGATGGAAGCAGTGAAACAGAGACTTAAAGGCACTGCAACTTAAAGATCCCCTCCACACATGTATGAAAGCATACAGGAAAGGTGTCTAATATCTGTTTTTGCAGAGTTAAAATATTACCATACGTCTGAACGAGACGTTTTTGTTAAACAGTAATTTTTCCATCAGAACTGATGAGCATGTCCAAACAAGTCGTAGGAAAAGTCACACAGAGTCTCGCCTGAAAGTCAAACTACTTAAAGGGCAGATTAACCCAAATTACTAACAGAAAAGTAGTTAGAAAAAATGTGCTTTTGTAATTTGGGTGAATAACGACGAGGCAGGCTGCGATACTTCTTACATTTTATCTAAATTTTACATTTATTTACTAAATATTTTAATACGGTGAAACTATATCAAGAAATGAAACACATTAATCCTGCAGAGCCTCCTTAATCACATGACAGATTACACAATCCAGACGCCTGAAGATCCTCCTGCACAGTCATTTCAGGCAATAATTTACTGTAATTATCACAATTATTATTAATCTCACCTCAAAGAATACACACATCTATGTGACTAACGGGGGCTGTAGTCAGACTTTTTCTGCACGTGAACTACCTTAAAAACGCTCTTTTTAAGGCCAAATGTCTCTCACACTGCTCTGATATCACAGGTGAAAGTGGTCCAATCAGCCAGCATGTGATTCATAGTAAAATCACAGTATCAACATGATGATGTATGGGTCTCTCTGCTCTCTCTGCTGCCGCCCGGTGCAGGATTTAGAACCACTACTGGTGTCCATCTGCACACCGGATTTAAAATGTGGCTTCGCTGTGACCCGTCTGTTGTCCGAGGCCTCTGGAGACGGAGGCAGGAGAGGACGCCGTGCCAGGAAACACTCGCTCACTCTGACAGCCTCCGTCCTCCACAAACGTGCAGTTATGCTGCTTTTCTGGTGGAAAAATCACGATCGGGAGGCGTCAAGCTTTCAGCCAGCGAGCTCGTGAGGAAGCATGTTTTCCTCTTAACTGTCAAACTGATGTGCAGCTGATCACCTGACTCAATCTGTGCTGTGATCAGTCAGATTTAAACGCTTAACTCTGAACCTTTGGTCTTAAATGTACTTGGAATGACCGTATGCGGCCGGTTAGGCTGCTGTTTAACCTAATTTTGGATTAAATAGCATGTTTACAGACTTGGAGGTTAGTGTTACAGCAGAGAAAGTGTGACCTGTGAAATGACAGAATCTGTGTTGTGGACGAGCCTGCCTGTTGGTTTAAGGCAGCTTACTGGGCGTCTGTTCCAGCCAAATCCATTTTTATTCACCCTGTGGATTATAGGACGGGTTGGCAAGCCTGCCCTAGTGGTACCAAAGCCAAAAAAGGGCCATGCAGGTGGATGCCCTGCATGTCGAGCATGGAAAGCTGTGGAACATTTCTGATACCTCCAAAAGGCATGTGTTTTTCTGCTTCCATGTTTTCACTTAGAAGCCAAAAGCTAAATCAGACGGCCTGTGAATGGTGTCAGGTTATCTCTCTGAGCGGCCTTTAGAGGGCGCTGACACACTGGCGATGAGAGCAGCTGTCAGGACAGGTGCTGAGGACACACTTCTCAGCCACGGCATGTGTGTGAAGTCTCAGGGATGGTGCTAACAAGTGCCGCTCGTCTGCAGAGAACGTCCTCGATCAGACCTCTGAGGGAAGGGAAGAAAGGATGCTGCTCGGCCTGAAAGCTCAAATGTGACACCGAAGAGTAAAGATCGATCAGAGCTGAAAAGACTGCTTTGTTTCATAAACTCTGCTCCTCTACACCAGCCTTGGTTTGAGGCGTTTCACCATGAGGTCCATCACTGACGCTGGCTCACAGCTGATGTCAGAGCTCTGAGCAGGACGGTCACATTGTTCCACAAACAGGCTTCATGCACGGGGGCTCCTACCTGCACTCACCTGTCTGATCACAGTGAAAGTGGGTGTGATTATGAAATAGGTCGATTGCAGTCATGTGACATTTAATCCAGACGGAGGACAGGAAGTGAAAACCGCAACGGACAAGATGGAGCAAAGTTTAGATGAAATTATGAGAGAAAGTTATTAACGGAAAATCAGAACGTTTGTTGGAGGTGACCCTTACGTTACCTCATCACCTGTCTTCTGTGAAACTGTTAACCCCAATTAAATTTAAGTGTTGCTTGTAGCTTTTACTTTAAACCTATCACCGTAGATTTAAAACAATAGCGAATGTTAAACCCTTTCCACCATTATCTGACCGAGCTCTTCCCGACCACAGACGGTTATCTATTTTTTCTGGCATTTTTCACCCTTTTGCTACTCAATAAAAGCTCCTCATGGTTTCTCGATTTGAGCAACAATAAACAACACAAACACAGGTATTTTGAGTGTGTGTTAATGTTTCCTAAGCAGGAAATCACTTCCTGCCCTCCATCTGCAGATCGAGTGACGTGACGTCAACTGCAAACAACCTAATGTTGATTTTGGTAAGTTGCACATGCTGTGATTTGAGGTTATATAAATCGGCTTTAAACTCGACTATATGCAGGTGTGATGTGCTGTTGGAGCCAGTTTGCAGCGCTTTAAGTTTCCTATCACATGTATCAGCTGCGGTGACTGTCAGCCCAGAAACACACAGGCCTCCTATCACTCAGTGACAGTTCGGCTAATTGGTTTGGACTGCAGACGTCTCTCACCTCCGGTTTGCAATCGTGTGAGTTACAGGATAACACCAGCATGTGTCTGCCGTCGGGACGCGTGTTTGGAAAAGACGGAAGTTTATCAGTAACAGATTGTACGACGCTGCTGTATCAGCTCTGTGTACACTGCTTTGTGAACACAGAGCCAAGCTAAGCTCAGCTGCAGGTGGCAGATAGACATGTAAGGAAATAAACGCGCGTGCAGCAGAGCCTCGTTTCCTGTATGTTTGGATCATTTCTGTTTTCCTTTTTTGGCGACATATGGCAGGAAAAGGAGAAAATGGACCAGCGGCCTCAGCGGTGATGTCGAGTTGTTTACAGTGAGTGCATCATCCATCGGGCAACAGGTCTCGGCTTGGCACGAGCTCCCAGAGTGCACAGATGCTTAATGGCATGGCAGGTTGTGTCCAGGCTCTCAGGTCCAAACCGAAACGCCGCTGGCTGCTGGACGGAGACACCAGACAGCCTGAGGACACCCTGCGGACCCAGCATTCAGAGCTCATCACGCCAGCTGAGGCTGCCGGCCGGATGAAAAGAGGCTTGGGGAGCTGAATGACAGCACAGCGCACAGCCTCGAGACGACCACACGAGCTGAACACATGACGATTAGCATCACAGATGAGGGCGATACAGCGTTTGCTTTACACATCATTTACATTTTCTTATTCTCGCTTACAGCCAGTTTTTATGTGATAGCATCTGCCAATTTACTCTGATGGCAGAAGTATGACGGGGCTGGATGGTGATGGATGGAAGAGCTCCAGGTTTTATGTTGTGCTGGCACTGATGTACACTGCTTTATGTGAGCAATTTACTAATCCTACACAAAGGGGGGGCGGGGGGTGTTAAATAAAATGTTTGAAGTACTGGTCCTTTTCCTTTTGAGCTTTTTAATTCTACTACATTCAATTTATGTTGAATGGTTTGTTTACACTGAAAACTAAGTGTAAATGTATGTAAACACTGATGCTAATCTGTAACTACAGACCTAACCACGATGACCGCCTTACAGTCTGTCTGTCCAGACTGACGCATGTGTCAACACTTTGAAGGAAATTCATAAACCTGGATATAAAAGGTTATCACATTTATCCTGAGACATTTGAGTTCAATTCTGTCTTATGGGCAGAACTGTGTTTGGAGAGGTCACAGTGACCTTTGACCCTCTTTTCTAATCTCTAATCAGTTCATCCTTGAGTCCAAAGACAGATGGACGACAAACTCAGGCCTCGACGTCAAGCGCCTTTGAAATTTAACACAGTTTTATGGACTTCTGTGACCTGAAAATAGCCAAATCAATACTAACTTAATGGCTGCTATTATTAATCATCACTGCCACGTGTTGTCGACAAAGCAAATATCGTTCATTCCTGCAAAGAGGGCGAATGAATCAAACGCTTTGATCACAATTCATCCAGAAACAACGTTTGAGAGTGAAAATTTGTTTGTGAGGATTCACAGCCTGTATTCAGAAGCAGCAGCGCTGCAGTGGAGGAGGCAGAGAGCACCAAGAGACTCACAGAGAGACCCAGGTTTCAGGGTGTAAGCTGAGACGCCATTGGTCAATACTTGGAGACGACGGGGGTAAATTCGGCCTCCCTCTTGGGATCTACGACAGCCAAGTTTGGCCTTTTACCTCACTGTTTTTCCCCGCCTCTGTCGCAGAAACGCTCCTGAAAATAGCTCCAAGGAAACCCACACAGAAAACAGGACGGCGCGTTTGAAAACGCCACCAGTTTGAGCCACGGCGACGGCTCAGATGACGTCGTGTTCGCCGTCAGCGAGGATATTATTTTCGGTCAGATGTGCTTCTCTGCCATATTGCCCGGTGAAGCGGGAAGGCCAGGCCACAAAGAGAGAGCATATGCCTGCCTTTCCCTCCGCTGCTGCCCCTGACATGTGTTACTTCCTCCTCTCTGGCCCACCTGCTCGGCCGAGCCGTATAGTTCGCTGTGAATGCCAGCCTACAGTACGCAGGATGTGTCAGTCTGCACAGATTAGCCTCATCGCGGCTCGTCAGAGGAACTTCTGCCAGAGGAGAAACTGAATTGGCTTCAATTGAAGGACCATTAGCGATGGTCAGTAATGCTTCTTACACATCATAATCCCATCTACATGTTAGGATGTTCAGTCGTTAGAGGAATGAAGACTTAGAGGCAGTTTTACAGCTTTGCGTTACTACAGTGAACACAACCATTTAACCTCTGCAGATTAAAGTGCTTCTACACTCGTCTTAAAAGCATCTGCACCCTCTAGAAAGCAGATCAGAGCCACCCACCTCTGATCATCAGAAAAACTTCAGTTTACACATCATGTAAATATAAATATAAATATAAATATAAATATAAATATAACAAGCAGGGCAACATTCATGGAGGTGACTGTACCGTTAATGTCGAGATCACAGCAAAAGATCGTAGATGTCACATTAAATGTAGAAATAGTACTTATGCAAGACACTGAAGAGTTTTACAGTAACTCAAAGCCACTTAAAGGTTTCCTACTTTGGTGCCCCCTAGTGGTAGTTTCATGTCATTTTCTATGAAAAAAAAACGTACTTGCTATAATCACAAAAAAGGTCTTTAATTATTCAAGAGGATTTTTTTTTTTTATATTTAAATGACAAGATTTGGCACAAAAAATAAAATCAAGAGATGCAAAGTCTTAATTAATTTTAGAAAATGTGTGAATCTGCACGTTTTGTGTTGTCCATGTATTTCTACATGAATGAAGTACCGTTAGCAGTATTAGCTGCAGGTCAGTGTGTTGTGGTTTCATGTTACTGGTTGACACCATTTACCTTCTACAACGAGCACTAACCTGAAAACCTACCCAAGACCGGCCGATGCGTAATTATCTCCTGCTTTACAGTCCCATCTGTTTGCCTTATCGATCACCCATCGATCGAGGAAAGCCAACTCTATATGCCGTTGATCACAAGCAGGGGGTTCGCGGACATTTATTATGGTACGCCGATCGATCGGGGTCACGCTGCCCAGCCTCCACCATCGGCCACAGAGAAACAAATATGGCCTTGCTGACACATCTCTCAGTGCAGCCCTGACAGGCTCATAAAATCCCACTGATGTCCTCCTGCCTGGGAGAATGGATTCATTTTTTCAAGGGATTCATCCACAGGGAGAAAAAATTAAGATTAATGGCTTTTTGTGCTCTGCCACAGTTTGCAATTGTCTTTGTGAGGGAGATTGTTTGCAGCCTGGCAATGTGATTATATGCAAATGTGACCTGGAAATGCATAAATAAAATGATTTTGTGCTTACTGACAGTCTCAGGTGAAGTGTTAAGGCGTACACTCAGTGCAGGCTAAAAATCCAAAATGTTTACAATTAAGGCGAAGTGCATTAGAAAGCTCAGATACGGCAGTTTTTGGATTTCTCGTGCAAATCAGCAGGTGTGTTTCTCTTCTTCTGACTCTAGGGGGCGATCAGTCCCTGACCCAAACAGGAAAGCGGAGCTAAAACAGCTTCAAGCAGCGGGTTTGTGGTGAGTTTGACAAAGCAGAGACAGACATGAGTCACCTGCAGACTGCCAGCGCTGGTCTATTAAAGTCAAGTCTCGGTGCTGCTTTATGTCCTGAATACCAGCGTGACCTTTGAAAAAGTTCAACTTTAACATCCTGCAGACTCAGGACAACAACACAGAGGTTCAGAGGAGGGCAGGTAGACAGGTGAAGAGGGCATTTGGTGGCTGATGATCAAGGTCAATCAAGGTTAAAGCTGAGCTCGTAGCTTAGCATCGTTGCAGTGCGTGAAGAGGAAACTATCCAGTGATGGCTGTGCGAGAGCAGCTGCTGCTTTCAGCATGTCGGCGCGTTCTTCAGTGAGTCAACTGTTACTGGGACAGCGAGGGTTTGAACCATGAACACAGTCTGTACGTACACAGCGTGAGCTTCGTGGAAACTAAATGTTAATGGGCTGATAGCTGGAAACAGGCAGCTGCAGAGAGAACATGTGACTGGAGGACTGTTCCACCTCTTCGTCTGCATCTATGAAATATATCATTTCTAAACAAGCTTCCCCTTCAAACACATCAAAATTCATTTTCCAAAAGAACATCTGACCTCGCACAAACGGCCACAAACTCCTCAACCAACTTGTGTCTGAAATGTGTCGACGTGGGGGCACTGACAGTTTGAGGTGACGAGCTCTCAGCAGATGAGGAAGCCTCGAGTTTTCTCCATGTTCCCCCAACAGCTGAATAAAAAGCCACAGCCTCATTTCACAACAATCCAGCCGTGCAGGAATCGTAAGAAGACATTTATTGAAGATATTAACTTAAAATCTGAGGGTTAACTTCACACCTAATGTGGCACAAAAAAATCTGAATAAATGCAAAACAAATGCTACTCTGGTCTTTATTTGGTGTTATTGAGTCAAAGCAGTCGATGAAAGTGGGGGAGGTTTAATCACCACCAGTGACGCGTCAACATCTGACTGCTTTGAGTTTTCCAGCATCCACAGAACATATTTTTCTGATCAGCTGCCTCAAACTAAAAGATCTCCTGAATAACAACAAACTGCTGGAAATGCACCAGTTTCAGGTGTTTGGCTCAGATCCTGCAGGTCCTGCCAAGCAGCTTATTGACACTGGGTGAAATCCAATGAATCACTACGCTCCAGAAACTGGACGAATTTTTCATTTTTTTCTGCTGAAGGGCCCGAGTAAGTGTCCTCAGTAGGCTTAGATTACAAATGACTGCAGGAAAAAGAGACGCGTCCCGGCATACAGACATACAACTCAATCATACCAAGACTGACTGGACGGGTTTTTCATACTGATATTGAAAAATGTACTTTTGTCGCTCTTTGCTTGTGCTTGTTTGTATACTTATGAGATATACACAGCAGGATGAATATGGCCGAACACTATTGCATACTTTTGGTCCAGGACTTGGATTTTTCCTGTGAAGCTTAGTTCCAGATGAGGGAAATCGAACGAAAAAGTCATCTTCCATCTTTGTGCTGACAATATTGGAAAACTCTTTGCTGTTTCAAAGCAGGGTCCATAAAGAAATGGTGTTTCCAGCTTGATGTGAAAACTCTGAAGGAGCCTGCACAGACCCCTGACCTCTACCCCATCCAACACCTTTGGGATGGACCACTTATCGCCCAGCATCAGGGTTGGTGGTCTCACTAACATGTCTGAATGAAACCAGAAGAGTGGAGGCTGTTCCAGCAGCAGAACAACGCCCACAGCTTCTAAATGACGTGTTCGGATGTCCACATAATTTTGGCCGTGTAGTGAACACACCGAGCGGGACAGACTTGTCTCTGCTCTCTGGTGGACAAACTCTGTTATGACAACAGTTTCCAAACTAAGTCAAACAAATATTTCTGGAGTGATTTCTTCTGCGTACCAGCCGGCATGTATGCTGATGCTGATGTGTGTCATGGGGCAGCTGTTCAGGCTTTAACGTACGAATGCATATGTAATATACAAATCTAAATACCGTACATGCACACACACGGATATTCATGCATACTGTATGTACACAGATCCATACAGCTTATACCTCAGGAGATAAAGCACAAAGATGGGGAGGGAAGGCGAGCACTGACTCTGTTCGTCCCAGAGAACATTTCAAGGACAAACCTGTTGATGGAAGCTGCAGCAAGCCAGCCAAGACAGAGCGGAGGGGGGGACGCCAAAAAATACAGAGGAACGACTTTACAAACGAACGGGCTTCAGAGAAGAGCGAGGAAGATGATGCATTATACTGTGAAAAAGAGGCTGTAGGACGTTGAGAGTAGTAAGACGGCCGGTGCTCCGACGGCAGAGGGAGGGAAATAAACGGGATGGGTGGAGGGAGGGAAACAGAGGAGGGAGGGAGAATGAGAGGATAAATCCTTACTACATAATGATTAGAGCTCACAAGCCCTTCCTGTGACATGGAGTGGAGGAATCAGGATTACAGCCGGCCAGTGAAGCCAGAGTGAAAGCTCTGCTGACGGGGAAGGAGAGGGCTCAGGTGGGAAAGAAAAAAAAGACCAACAGGACAACAAGTGCAGTTAACTGAAGACCAGAATAAACAAGGCGTGTTTCAGGGGGGCAGATCCCAGCAAAGACACATTTCAGAAGACAAACTCCAGCGGCTGACTCGCATCTGTCCCCCTGCCCCGGCCATCTGTCGCTGGTCGCCGACGTCCCGGCAGCTGGATCACATCTCCGAGTCTCATTTTGATGGAGCGGCCGCAACAGCGCCGCTCGCACCAGAGGAGGGCGAAGACGAGAGGCTGGGAAATGAAGACGAGGGTCACCCTGCAGAACCTGTGATAGATGGGACTCACAGTGCGGACAGGTGTCTCGGCCAAAGATGGAGTACGTCCGTGTGTTTACGAATCGGGCCATGACGGAGAAGGACGAGACCGAATGTTGAGGATTTGTTTTGCTGATATGTAACACGGTGTAAGTTTCTGGCAGCTTTGGGAGCTTTTCTGAAGTCTCGCTCTCCAGCCAAGACAGGAATTATCTTTTCCCCAGAGTTGAGCAGCTGCTGAAGACCTTAAAGAGGCAACTGCTTTACACATGAGTATGCACGCTCAGGTTTCTCCTCAAAGCATTCTGGGACATCTCGCCTGAAAAGCCTCTTCGGAGGTAGTTGTCTCAACTTTAATTCTAACCTGGAACATTTAGCCAAGAGCGCAAGAGCAACTGCGGACAACCACCATTTGTAAATCTGTTTTGTTTCTCCTCTTCCTCCTCCTCTTCCTCCGGCACCTGCTCACTTCGATCTCCCTCCATCACGCCGTTCATCCTCCTCCTCCTCTTCTTCTTCCCTCCCCCCATTTTACCAGCGAGTGATAATGTGACCTTCTGCCAAAGTGCTGGAAACCATGCCACCGTCGCAGCGGGCTCCTCTGTTGCTGCCACTGAAATAGACTCAAACAAGTGCAGGGAGAGGAAGAGGAAAGGAGGAGGGAGAGGACGAGGGAGGGAGAGGAAGAGAAGAAGAGGGCCAAAGGGGACAGAAAGAAGGAAGAGAAAAGAGAGGAGGGGAAAAAAGGAAAACAGGAACAGGACAGCTGAAGCCGCAGACACGGGATGAGTGGTGACGAGCCAGGGCTGGATGTGGATTGCCAACACAGGTAACGATCACCTTCATCTTCCACTTTATGCTGCACTTAGATAGATGTTGTGTTCAGTGAAGTGTCGATACACCTGTCTGCTCGCTGTTAGAGGGAGAATTCACCCTAAAATGCTCTCTCCCACTTTAAAAACTGAGTGTGACCAAGTCTGGAAATGCTGTCTGCATCTTTGCATTGTGTTTGGAGGTGAGCTGTAGTTTTTAAGTAGCACTCCCAGCTCCGTCCTCTTCCTCCTCCTCCTCCTCCTCCTCTCCTCTGACTGTCAATAGAGGAATTATCAGAGCGCAGAGGATCAGATCAAAAGCAGCACTCGACAGGGTCCTTGTCAGGGGATCAGACAGCACGCTGTGTTTGCCTTCTGAGGCTGCTGTAGGTGTGTGTGGTGGCTGGAACTGTTGCTTTAACTCACTGAGCTGCCGGGGGATTAAGCAGAGCAGATCGATGCGTCATTGTAAACAGTTAGAGCAGCCGAGAGGGGCTTTGATACCTGCCCGTCGGACCTGGGGTAGCGCTGCGCCTGCCGTCGCCGCCGCCGCTGCATGGGAAATTGAACTGCCACTGAAGAGTGACGTTTCAGGATGCGAGAAAATGAGAGGTTCCTGTAATTATTGAAGGATCCGTTCTGGCACTTTGGCTCCATGAATACAGAACAGCAGCGAATGAGACCTGAATTGGTAAAAGCACAGTTGTGTCTGGGATCGGTTATAGGCGGGCTGAAAGTGACTGACATGTCGCTGGAACGTAGAGCGGATCAACAGAATGAGCTCGAAAATACCTTCACTGATGGCTCGGTTAAGATGTAAGAGCCAGAGAAACAATCACATTCAGGGCAATAAATAAAGAGATAACAGAAAACAAGAGCAGCAGGGCAGAGCGAGAACAAAGACATGTTTTATCAGCAATGTTTCCTCATTACAAAGTGTCAAGAAGCCATCTGCACCAGGGGCTAAACACAGAGGGGGAACTCATCCAGAACAGCTGATCAGATTGTCCATAACTGGCTGAATACTGCCTCTTCATCCCAGAGACGTGAAGAAGGCTTTAATGACTTCCTTTAATGGAAGATATAGGTTTGATCGTCCAATCAGAGGCAGCCGTGATGCAGTGAGACAGGGAATCCACCGGGAGTTCAGCTTTTCAAGAACTGAGCCTCTCTGGCCAGCGTCCAGTACTGAACTTAAAGGGTCGGCTTACCTTCATCACAAAGTAAACACGACTCCTCACTTCTCTCTGTAGAGGCCGTAACACGGCTCATGGAGGAAAAGCATCTTTCATCTGCGTACGCAGACTACAACGGTGGGTCAAAACGATCATCAACAAGGGATATTTAGTGACACAGAGTGCTGATGTCTGACTGAGATAAAGGTATCATCACTGCTGAGGAGGCTCCTGCCTCATTTCAGCTGAAGCTCACTTGCTTCAGTGGTTCCCAAAGTAGGGGTCACAACATAAATCTCAGGGGTCATGAGACCATTTCCGGGAAGAAAGAAAAACATATTTTTGCTGCTTTTACATGTAATTCTCCTGGATAGTTTGATAAATCTACAGCTGGAAGACATGCAAACTGTGACAAGCTTCAACGAGTCACAAGCCAAAAAGGTTGGAAACCACTTGTGTAGAACACCTGTACCTGAATCTTCAGGTTTTAGAGGAAGTCTACCAGCTGTGAAACGTTTACTACACAAACTGATTCAAATTTTTAGAGGTTAAATTATTTGATGGTTCATATGAGAAAAGCTAAAGTTGGACCAAGACCTAAAAAACAAGAATTAATAGATCATACTGCTAATTTTGTGTCCTGTTAATCATCTCACGACCCCTCAGATTGTCCTGGTGACCACCATCAGGTGGGAAGCTGCTTCACCAGAAATCAGCTTCTTCAAAGCCCAGAAACACCTGCTTCCAACCTCTTGCTCCTGGTTTTGTGTTTCAGAGCTGTGAGCAGCTCAAACAAACTGACGTTCCCTTCTCAGACTGTTTGTTTTAATAGTTTCTATCAGCCTGAAGACGTAAAACTCTCCAAAGCCTGAACATTTTGGACCAAACTTTATGGAACAGAAAATTTTCTTCTTCTTCTTCTCGGTCATCGTTTCACAGACCAAAGGACAGGAACTTTTTGGCTTTGGTTTTATTTTCCACCTTTGAAGGTGGATGCATCAGTGGTACCTGCAGCACTGCAGGTTAATGAGAGGCAGAGGTAAATGAGGAAATCTCTCTTTTTTTGTAATTTGGGTGAATCGACCCTTGAAAATGAGGCTGAAACTTTGCTCTCATGAATAATTCATAGATATTTATTTCAGTGGTTTGGCTGTATAACACGTCAGACGTCAGTAATTACCATCATTAAATATCACTTTGTGATAATAATTTTGGTAAAAGCATCCATTTCGCACACACTGTACGGACAGAATGTGCTTTTCCACCAGCAGCTTCACCTGAGAGCGAATGGGAGTGTGGAATGAGACAGCGAGAGCAGGGTGGCACCAGTTAGGCAGGTGAAAAATGGCTGTTCATTATGTTATGCCAACCATAGCCTAGTTTCAGTAATTGGATGTATTGGTATGTATGAGCGCAATATGAACACTCATGCATGTCTGTGCGTGCGCGTGCGCGTGTGTGTGTGTGTGTGTGTGTGTGTGTGTGTGTGTGTGAGAGAGACAAGGCAACATGTGACACCAGGAGCCGAGAGGACTCTCAGCCTATCACACAACATGATGCAATCACACACACACACACACACACACACACACACACACACACACACACACACACACACACAGAAACACGTCAACCACCATGATGGAGGAACCTGCTACTGGAAGTCAGGCTGAGGGAGGAGCCTGATCAATAACACAACTGATACCTCCACTGATCAAGCAGATTTATTTTGATTCAAACAGATGCTCTACTAATCCCACAGCCACCCCTCCCCACTGCCATCACACACACACACACACACACACACACACACACACACTTATGTGAGAGGAAGCTGACTGACACATTCACAGTGACAAAATTTCCTCACGTTGAACAAATGTCATCAAACAAACAATGAAAAACACATAAATCTAGCTAACAGAGACAGGTGTAGGTGTAGGTGTAGGTGTAGGTGTAGGTGTAGGTGTAGGTGTAGGTGTCCATCAGGTGTAACAGCACAGGTGCATTAAGGCGGAGGCAAACTTTACAAAGCTGCTGATCTACATCCAACCACTTGAACTGCAGAGCGCATGCACAAGTTATTTGTTATCATCGCGCTGAAACATGCTGTAATCTTAATATGGTCATCAACAATTCCTGCAATTGTTTCACAATAAAAGCATGAATGTTGTAGAAACTATGTGAATAATGCATAAAAAGAAAAATGCTTTTTTACACATTAAATACTGCAAAGTCAACAACTGGCAGCAGTGCAGATTGGTGGTTTTAGGAGTCCACAGCTCAACTGTTACTGAAACCCCCACCACACACACACACACACAGTCAGTGTCACACGAACACTGTGGCTACGTCCTTCTCTTTCTACTTAATTGCTGTATTAATCTGATGTGTTATTGTGCTTCAGCTCATACTTAACATCAGTAAATTGCACATTGTCTCTCTCCCTCTCTCTCTCTCTCTCTCTCTCTCTCTCTCGCCCCTCCCATGATTACACGTAATAACCATCTGCGATATTTTTCTATTTACGTGAATGTGAGTGTTTGTTGTCTGAGTCACTGCAGTCAGCCGGCTCATGACAGATTCTACATTCACTCAGCGTCCGGTAGCTTTTACATCATAAAAATCCTCTGCACAGGAGGTGATGTAACGTATGCACGTTGTTTGTTTGGGATAACAGAGGAGGATCTGAGCTGTGGGGCTAAAACAGAACAGAACATATTACACACTACATGAGTCAATAAAAACTGAATTCAACAAGTAAAGAAAACCACCTGCAGAAGCTCCAACTCATCAGAAAGCGAGGGAAGAACAAAAAGTCCCTCACGCAGCTTCCTTTAAAACTATTAAGCACATTTAAGGTTTTTTATGAAAATGACGACCTGCTGCGTTGCTGCATGTGAGGCTGTAGCGTCTTTGCGTGCCTGCAGCCTGCAGGCAGACTGAAACGACCTCTGGGTACGCGTCTCAGGGTTAGCGGCTGCTTCGTCAGCTCTCCAGCTCTTCCACGAACACTTAGAGCCGGTCTGCTTAATCAATTGTTAAAAGACCAGACCTCACGCCATCTTCAGTGTCTCTGCAGACGGAGAGGAGAGGGGAGGAGGCTGACAGGACACAGGACAGACAGACAGGAGGAAAACGAGTGTTGGGGAAGCCAGCCAAGGAGAATAAAAACACGCCGGGCATCCTTGCATGTACAGCTGTTTCAAAATGACACTGCACTGATTGACAGCCAGTCACAAGCATCCGGGGCAGTAAAACGTTTACTGCAGTGGAGGGACGGAGGTTGCGGGATATCAGAGCAATTTATCCAAGGTCATGAGAGAGGAGTAGTAAATTTCACCCAGAATCAGGCAATGCTGCATCACCACGTGATCCTTTTCCCGCCAGTTTATAGAGACCTGACGGGCCACTTTTACGTGTTCGAGCACAGATCTGTGCCGCGATACTGCAGGTGCACCTGTCCTCGGGCCGCTCTCATGCTATGCAAGCTATCTGATGAGATCTTAAACTCTGGGCAGAAGAAGTCTGGCAGCCTGCGTTGCTCTCCCTCCCCAAGTTTATGGCTGTGCTCACGGGCACAACAGAGACGCCGGGCCCATTTATATTCATGGCGCAGCGCCGCTTGCACCTCGCCTAACGTCCTGTCCCTGTTGAGGAGGAAAACTGACACGCCGTGGGCTGGGGAGGGGGGCACCTCCTCTCTTTCCTTGTCATTCTTCTGCCTCTTGTGGATACTGACACCAACCTGAGTGTTTGTGCGTGTGTGGCGCGGGTGGGCGCATGTGTAATTTGTAATATGGAAAATTGATTAGCTTAATTGCATTCCATTCAAAGCTGTGTGCGTGCCGCTTAATTTTTCACAATTAGCCCTGAGCGGTGACACGGCGGAGAGCGTCTCCGTGAAAGATGATGACAACGATAACCTTAGAGATGAAGCCTGCAAAGTGGGGGGGGGGGGACGGGACGGCACGGCACTGGGCGTCCGCACAGAAAGAGCAGTTTGCCTTTGCGTGATGAAGCTTAAGAAATCAGGCTGGATACTCGCTGCAGCCTAACAAAAAGTGACACAGGGCGTCCTGGCGGCTCAGCCGGCAGAGTGTGACTGTGACGCTGTTAAGGTTTATTCTGGCTTCCTTTGGCACATGCCTCCTCCCTCCCTTTCCCGTCCTTCTTGTCACTCTCCCTTGTCACCTAACAAATAGAGGCAAAATGCTCAACAGACCCAGAAAGACGTTCTAAAAAAAGGCACAACTCTTCGCACTAGACTGCTTCTCCGAGTTGCATCAACACTCTTCCCAAAAGATGAAGAATTGTTTTCACTTTCCTGGAGACTCTTCATCACAGCAAAAATCAATACATCATCTCCAGAGAAAACTATAAAAGCCAGAGTTGTTTATGACACGCTCTGATTGCTTTCCACGGAGCAGTTTTACATGTTTTAGATGCAATTAGACGGACTGAGCCGTGATCCTTTTTCTGATTCTACTTACTATGAATTTCCCTCATGAAAAATATCTGTTTTTATTCATTTATCAATATGCGTGACATTAACATTTACTTCCAAGAGGCAAGTTGAGCCAATGTTGTATAAGAATAACAAATATCTGCGGTGTGATTTTGGGTGAACTGGCCCTTTAAATGATTTCAGTTTAAAGGGTTTATTTTCCACGTGCATGCTTTAAATGTATAAGCAGGAGGGACGGAGAAAGACTACATTGTCAGTGCAATTTATAGCACAGAGAGGACAACAAGGCCACACACACACACACACACACAAACACAACCACGCAGGATAGATTAAGAACAAAGTGGTATGCTCATATGTGGATTAGAGCATGTGTATGTGTGTGTGTATGTCAAGGATCAGCTGTATGTGTGGGCAGAGTCAACTGGGAGAGCAGGCTGGTGACAGCTGGGCCGGTGGCAGGGGCGGAGGGGGGCGGTCTGGTTCTGCACGGGCAGCCACGGTTTCAGCTTAACCAGGGTCTTACACTGATCCCTGCTCCACATACAGACACACATGAGGCTGAGCGCACGGGCCACCACAGACCGGCAGAGGACACTTCCGCCACCTTCCAGGTCACCTACCAGCACAGGTTTACAGCCAGGTCAGCCTCGGCCCGCAGGGTCAAAGTAGGAATATTAACATCAGAGCGTGGCGTCGGGGCCCTTGAGCCTCAGGTAAACATCCACCCGTGGGTGTGGAAATGGATTACATCCACAACACCATTGTACTGTAATCTGCAGTCTCCCAAAGATTATTACCCTGCAAACACTTGCACATACAATCTGTTCAATCTCGCCTTGCAGCCTGCTGACAAAGCGAACGCCCCCTGATGGGGTGTTGCACTTGCAATAAAAGTGATATAGCAAAGAGGAGAGATATATATCAAACATCTGTCCAATGACAAGCGAGTGCACGGACCTGCGTCCTTGAGGAAAAAATCCTGCTCGGGCTTTGACGTAAAATGATGATCCTGGTCGAGCTGCATTGATTTATTTACCGCAGTATCAAACTATTTAGACGTTTTTTTGACAGTTTTAATGTAAAGCCACACAAAAGACTCAAGCTCTGTCACATGACCACAGTTAAACTGTGCCGGGGAGGGAGCCCTCAGCACTAGATGGGATTTCAAAGACAGAACTGTAATAAAGCACAACTACATGGCTTTCCATCTGCTGTGGCATTTAAAACCTGCTGATCACGGCCCCTCTGATACTATAGAGTCAGAAAATCCAACTGCTCAGTTCTGCTCCACTTCTCTCCTGAATATTTAAATCCTTTAATGCACAGAGACACCAGCCAAGGCCTCAATACCCTTCAACTGATGCCTCATGCAGTATGTGAAAATGTACAAGACACTTCAGGACCCTCTTAAAGTACAACCCCCCAGCTCTTGTTCAGACACAGCAGTAAAGATCGCATCAGATTTATTGGGATTTCATCCGGACAGGTTTTCATCCGGTGGCCGATCAATCACCTGTCGTGTATAGTTAATGCAGAAGCGTGCATGTCTTAAATAAGTCTGCAGTTCCAGGGGCAGAAGTGAAGGTAGAGGGTCTGTGACAGAAACCAATATCAGTGAGTGAATCTGCTTCATGTCCAGGGGTCAGCAGAAACAGATAAATCACACGTGGTTTGGACTGAACAGCCTCTGAGCCACAAACGCTGGTCACTGGCTCGGCCTTACACCTTTTCATATGACAGCGTGAGGCTGCCAATTATTACAAGGCCGTGATACAGAAACTACATCGTAAAGAGGAGAGCAGTGAGTGAGCGGACAGGTTTAGAGATGGCCAACGGGGGATCACTGCAGGAATTTGACCCACCAGAGATATTTCCTCCATGTGAGTCCAAAAAACAGACACAGGCGCCTGATGTGAGCTACGGCTGACGTGTCGGTGAGCTGGACAGGCTACATGCCAAGCCGCCACCTCCACCTCTACAACCAGCCACACTTCTGCAGCACCTGGGAGCTGTTCTGAAACAGGATGATTTGCCAACAAGAATAAATGAAAAGTAAAAACCCTGATTGGAGAAGGTGTAGGTAGTGCAGGTGTGATATTATTGGCCGGATGATTTAGCACAAAGGTTTAGGAGTTCATGTTAAGGCATCTTTTTTAAACATCAGTCCACCTCGACCTTCAGGGATATTGTACCAGCTGTTACTGCATGTATACGCACGTTCTGCGGCCGCATGCCTATTTCACAGTGTATTAGAACAGAACCAACAGATGTTTATGTTTTCATCTCTGCATGAAGCATTAAAAATATGACCAAGACTGGCTGCCTGGTCGCTGCGTTAGCGGCACTAATCACGCCATGAAAGACGTTTACTGTTCCAGCAGTGTGGATGAGCCTGTCCCCGCAAACATATCTACACACATCTACAGATGGTTCTTTACAGCTTTTTGTCTTCAGCAGTTAATGTCTTCATCGTTTTTTCTTCATACACAAACAGAGACGCCACAGAAGTGGAGGTGAACCACGCGAGTGCAGTACAACACATTAAAATCAGAGATTTCCCAAACAGTGTCACATTGAGACTGAAATAAACATCTGTGAGGCTCTGGGATTGTGAGCACATACAGAGAAGTGCAATTTTTTGTTCATTAATATTTGATTAGATATTTAACTTAATGGCACGGATGCAGGAGTTGTTTGTGCACTCTGCTGTCCCGCAGAGGTTTGCTAAATTCAGCTTTGGCTTCGGTGTTTATTTCCTGAATGTCTCATCATCAGGAAGTCCTGAACGAGCAGCTAACCAGAGTTTTCATGTGGCTTTTATTGAGAAGGTGGAGGCTCAAGCACACACTTTCATGCTTCTTTCACACTGCTACTGGACGCAGGAATCTGAATCTAATGGAAATTCGGTCATTAGTTTGAGAGGTATGCTGCCATTAGGTTATCTAGATTTTTTATTCTGATGTGTAAATGTTGGGCCCTGACGATCCTACATGGCTAAAAAGTCACAGTGTGATTGCTTTTAGTCGTGTTTGTTAGTGGAAATTAAAGTCAATATTGATTTTTGGCCATTTTTCTCTGGGACTTCTAGAAGAGTGCAGTCTAATTGTTATCAGGACTATTGGAATTGAGAAAGTGGTCTAGTCCTGTTAATTAACTCCATTTCCATTACTCAGCGCCTCAGTCCATGTGGAGCTGTGCCCAAACTCATGAATATAAAGACCAGCCGTTGTCTTAATGCGTTTCAATAGAGCTATAAGAAAGCTAACAGCATGTTTGTTGCTTCGTTGTGACTCTGCGTCGGCCTGTAACTGATGTTATGAGCTGTTCAAATGTTTTAGAGGGCCGGTCAAGAGCAGCCAAACAGTTCAAGGATAAATGATGAAGCGAGGCTAAATTTGGCTTTGTTTGAATTTGTCTCATGTCTTCTGAACTCTGAACAAACGTCCAGTGATCACAGAGGATAACACTCTGAACAAACGTCCAGTGATCACAGAGGATAACAGGGATAGCATGACATGTAGCTTTATCTATCATGATGATCTGGCTTAAGATCTCATTCAGATTTCCCAAAATGATGGGTCGAGACCTGCAGGACGGGTCAGAGATAGATGCCGGGCTGCAGATATATCCATGATTTTGGCTTCAAATGTTGTTGTGTTTGTCAGAGATGGGTCACAAGATACTTGAGATGAATCACATGTGGACCAACGGAGAGGAGCTCTGGATGTACGGCAGCTCGAAGGGCAACTGGACACACAAAATGCTTATGACTTGACATTGACTCAAAGCTGTGGACACATGCCAACTATGTCAAACTGTGGGTATTTCTGGATGCAGATTGTTCTGGCTTGTCACCTCTTTCAGCTGTACTCATGATGCTGGTGAACGTACAGATTAGTTCAATGGCTGTGGATGTCAGGAGATTAGCAGGGCTGTATTTTTTAATCAGAGTTTAGTTAAATGTATTCATACTAGAGACCTGACCACCGTACTTATGTGCTGATCAATGAGTGCTCACTCTTTGTACAGTAACAGTGAAGGTCGAACTGTTCTCATTACTATTAAACCAAGAGGTTCCACACAAATATCAAGCTCAGAAAACACTGATCCTACTTCAGGGGTCAGTTGCACTGAGCGGCAGATTTATTGGGTAGACTGATGTAATTTTAAAATAATTCAATAGTTGCACAGTAAATCCCACATTTATGAATCTTATATACTGAAAATGGACGGATGGATTAACTGCAGCACAGAGCTGACAGTGACATATATTAATATTGACTAAGCAAACATTTGTTCAGCTGCTGAATTTTCTGATTCTCTAGTCTGTTTAAATCAATTGTACTGTACTTTCTAACATGTCCTGAAAACATATTCCACCAATTAGTTTCAAGTCAGTCCTGAAGATGACAATAAGTCCTCCAAACAAGTTCAACAGCAAACAGTCCCTGTGAACGTTTTCTGATGACCTGCATCAGCAGGTGTCATCGCTGCAAATCACCTTTCAGAAACGGTTTCAGGAGGAGTTCATGTTTTATTAAGTTTGTCTTAAAACAACGACATGCCCATACGTCGTACATGTCTTACTGCCCCCTGTAGAAGGGGGTCTCTGTGCTTAATAGAGTTTGACCCCACCCTCAGGTTTGGTTAGGTTTCGGTACAAAAAGGGTCGGAGACAGACTGTTGGTGGTTAAAATGATAGAAAACAGGAAACAAATAGCAGCCCCCTGCGTTAGAGCTGCAACATGTCGTCCACCCATTAATCCACACTGACAGCCTCCCTGTGAAGCTGTTTGGGGGTATAACAAGACAAGAGTCATAATTCATGTGTCAGTTAAAGCTAAACGTGTTGTACTTGAAAACAAATGGCTGGTGTCGTTCTTCTTCGGGGGACAGCGTTAAGAGACTCATAACACGTTTCGGTTCTGGAGCCAAGCGTTAAAGCAAACATTGATACAGATCCTCACTGGAGGTCACGCTTAGCTCTTTGCTCTAATTAGTGACTTCGCTCATTTATATAATGAACATGAACTCACTTCTGCTATGACTTTGCTTTGTTAATTACAGAAGACTGCAGCTTAAGTGGGTGGGAGAAATGAGGCAAATGGTGTGATGCTTTATGGAAAAGTCGTATCAGTTTCCGTATCATTCACAGTTTACCAATAGAGGTCAATAAAGGTCATAGATTAGTGAACGGCTCTTGGAGCATGGTGCAATATCAGAAACTGTCGTCGAAGGAGAAGCTGGACTGTTTGGATGGTCAGCAATTTTACTGATAATAACACAGAGGAGGATGAGTCTATCAGCGTGTGAGCCGCAGACACAGCGTGCTGCAGACGCATGGACGAGCGTATTGATCATGAGGACAGGTGCACATTGTTAAACAGCTGCAGCGCAGGCGTCATGCCCAGAATATAAAAGCCGTCATTAAACACTGCGCCGATGAGACCTCACTTCTCAGCCAGATGTATTTACCGCTGCAGCCCCACGTTAATGAGCTGGATCAGGAACCAGTTGGAGGACTTGACACCTCAGCAGCAACTCGTCAATAAATAGATGGCAATTATTTTTTTTATCTGACTTCACAGTTCATATGGTCAATATCAGAAAACAAAGGAGTTTACAGGGCGCAGTGACATGAGCCTGGAGAACGTGTTGTGGGGACGTCCAGCTGCTGCAGCAGCCAAGAAATGGCTTTAAAATAAAAATGCATTAAAATTATAATATAAATAAGCTACTTACAGCTGACACAGTGGCAAAATGAATGAGCACAGGTTACTCAGCAGAACAACAATATGCAGGATAAAATAAGAAAAAACAATGGAGAGGTAAATTATATTATGAAGAAAACCAGTGTGTGAGACAACAATACACAAAGCACACTGAGCTGAGTGTGTGTGTGCTCATGTGAAGGCCATACATACTGAGCAGGAACTGTCAGTGTGTGCAGAAAATCCCATTCGCCTTATCAACAATATTCAAGCGACAGGAGGAGCAGATAGCACATGTGCAGGCTGAACATGCAGATGTGGACAACTGCGTTATTACCTGTTCAGTTTATCAACCCGTCCAGGTATCAGCAGCGTGGAAGCATCCCACAATAAACCACAAGCAACGAAAATGATGTGATAGCACGATAAGACCCCAGCAGTTACTTAACACGCAGCCTGTCTTCACTTCCTGAACAGCAGCTAATTCTGCAAAGAACCTGCTTCCACCATATGTCACCCACTAGAGGGGGATAAGCACATCTTAAATGTTTGTTAGTCAAACAACACTGAAGAGAGAACACAACAAGCGACTGCTACTGCTCAGGTTCATCTTATTAGTCTCTTATTAAATCTAATCACCCCTTAGATTATTTTCACAAGCTTCACATCATCACTAGAAGAACTATGAAGCAGCTTCAGTCACAGCTCTTCTCTATACATGCTCTGGTGGACTGGTGCTGACTTTGGCGAGAGCCCAGGAGGAGAGGCTGTAAGAAAAGCTTCAGCTGTTTAAATAATCTGCCGCTGGGACACTGTGCGGTGTCTGTGTACTTGTATTAATCATGTTGCAGGAACAAGCATCTGCTCAAACAGTCACATTATGGGGACTAACCTCCCAAACTTCCTCAAACAGTTTAGACTCAGAGTGAGAGTCACAGGATTATCTGAACACTCAGATCATAATCCTCACAAATAACCCAACTTGTACACATGTACTTGGCGAAAGTTTGTTATTCAAATTAAGAGAAAAAAGGCTGGTAAGGCTTTTTGTTTGGGTTTAGGGTTAGCTGAACGTTAGGACAAGGGTTGGTTTAGGGGTGTAGAGGTTTACAGTGAAGGTGTGTAATGAATGTGAATATGCATACTGTACTGCATGTGTGTACTGCTGCAGATGTGACTGTGTTGCCGGGTATATTTTTCCCTTCATGTGGAGAAATTTGACTCATGCATGCAGTCTGACTTGCCTTGCATGCACAAACACATTGATCATTTATTTACACATAGCCACACTGTGTGTTTGGCAGATCAGAGGACTGTTCAATATTAAAAAAGCAGTAAAAGTGCAAATGCAACCAGGATGGATGAACCGGCAGAGCAGGTGGTTTGAGACACGTTCTAGCCTGACAGTGAAATGGTGAAAATGCATCTTTACTGCTTCCGACAGCTAAAAGTCTGTGGAAACAGCCACGTCCAGGTCTGTGCTCCAGTGATTTTAAGTGGTAATGACACTGAAATCATCTAAACATTCAAATTCTCTATGCACAAATTTCTAATGGAAAAGGGAGAGCAGCTCCATCGATTCTCATTCAGTGAACTGAACAATCTTGGGCATATAAGCATTGTTGAATAATACAAAACATACAAAATAACATCCTGTGGGGGGGGGTGGGGGGGGTGGAGGGAGTCTTAAAGTGGCCCAGAGACAAAAACAAAGAAAATTTAAAGGTCCTTGATTGCAATTAGTGAAATATGTACTTCTGATGGGCTTCTGATGCACACAGTTCAACAAAAAGGCAAACTTTGGCACGGCTGTGTGTTTTCTGCAGACAAGCAGGCATAAATAATCAATTAACATTAATGTGAAACTAATTTGTAATACAGCATGTTAGTCTATCATGAACTATGTCTTGAGTCAATGTTATCTAGCCTAAGGATTTAATATTTAACAGCATGTGATTACATAAAAATGGAGCAGATTTGTAAGAAGCTTACGTCGTATGGGTCATAACAGAGTGTCTGTATATAACATAAGGTCAACAGGGTTTTGGTAGTACCTGACTGCACTCACTTGGTGACCAGATACAGTGTGACTCATGCTGAATCCACTCTGTAACAGCGTCATGACGCAGACATCGACCTGCCGCTTCCTCACAGCTGAAAGTACAGTATGAGTCTTGTATCGTGATAATTCAGCATGGACGCACCTCGTCACGCATCCTCCATTTTTAAAAAAATCCCTCAAACAATGGATGTCCGCGGCGACTTTTGATCCTCAGAATCAGAGTGAAGTCTTTAGCCGCTGCATACACAGGAATGTTTTGGGGGGGATTTAATTTTAGCCCGAGCACACATGAAAAGCCTCTTTCCTTTATGTATCTGTGCAGTTTGCAGATTCAGCTGATTTGTAGACTTTGAGGGGTCAGCGCCCGGCAAATCTACAGAGCCAATCTGCAGTTCAGCTGCGTCACAAAGCTTAGCTGGCTGAGGATCTGTACATTAGACGAGGTATACTGGAAGCTACAGATAACCAACATGGGTCTGTTGTTACTTCCTTTCTTGGTATTAGAAACCATGATGACAATACAAAGCCTTGTCACTAAGTTATTGATGACTCACTCCCTGTTTAGTTTAATTCTATATCCACCACCCCACGATCTGACCTTCATACATCTGCCTCAGCTGTTTCCCCGCCTTGATGAAACACATGGAAGGTCAAAGCTTTTAAGCATTTTGACCACGTACATTACTCCCCGTCAAAGACATTAACCCTAAACTATTCCACTGCTGTCGCAGCTCAAACATGGCTAATGTCATTGAAAGGAATGTGGCAGATGCCCTCTCACAGTGGGGACTAATCAATTTATAAAATGATTTACGAGGCAGCGCCTACCTGGAGAATCACATGTAGGACACAGCCGCTACAGCTTCCCACGCACGTGCGGTGTCTTTTATTTGGATTTCATCATGTGACACGACTGGAAAAACAATCCCTTGATAAGTATTCTAGAGGCCGAGCAACCAGGCGCCCCTGCCCGCCTGTTTATTTGCCTGCCTGTTTGCAGTGTTTTCTAAGAGGGGCTCACCGCTCAGTCCCACACAGGAAGTAGAACATAGAGAGAAGTGTGCCACACAGCTACACTGAGCCCTGCGCAGTAGCCAAATCTCTTGATAAGTTTATACACTACAATCAAGCCGTAGGCCATGACGCCCGGCAGGGATTACCAAGGGATTACAATATATTCACCCCACTGGGATTCCATCACATGGTGGATCAGATCTCTGTGACAGGGGACCAGTGTGCAGCACTCCCTCAGGGCCACAAACACTACTGTGACAGATTTGACAAAGAGCCTAAGTCTGTCTGACAGCTCAACACAAACCGCTGTCTGGCTACAATGTGAATGTTAAACTAACGCTACAGGGTTTGACATCACGGCGCTCTGCCATGGTGTTTCTCCTCCATTACCTTCCAGAGGGCAGAAAGCAAAGCAATTAGGGGTTTGGAAGAAATTAAGATAGTTTGGCCCAGACTTACTAGTTGCAATCCAGTCCATTAGTGATGCAACACTGCACAAAGAGCTTGGACTTTTCAAAGGCCGACTTGGGGATTTGAATCTCTTTGTAAATACAGACTTTGCTGTTTGAATAATTAAAATGTCAGTTTCAAAACAAGAAAAGAATAACTTTCTCAAACAGCTTACAAAATCATAATAATGAGACTATGGATGTCAATTAATCTGCATGGCCAAAAGCATGCACGCAGACCTTCGGCAGATTAAGTTTGAATGCTTTGGGCTGCTGAAAAAATTAAGCAACAGCTTCAAAAGTAATGTCACGAGAGGAAAATTATAAATCCTCTTGTTCTCCATTTGTTGCATTAAACACTGGACACCATCTGTTGGGTTGGACCACAGAATACAACAGCAGCAGGGTGGCAGCTGCCACCCTAAGACACAACAGCCTGGCCGCAGCCTCATGTTGCACGCTGACACAATCTAAAAATACAACTCTGGGCTCCGTTAATGGGCTCTTACACTGTCTTAGTTATGGCAGGCAGACCAGCGCACTGAGCAGAGATGAAGCTAAAAGGTCATTAATCAAAATAAGCCAACTCTAAACAAAAGTCAGTTCGGTTGCTCGGCCAGCTGAGATTACTGAGTATTATGACAACATTTCAGAAAAAGACAGCAACTGGTCCTGCCTATCTAACATGTCAATCCGCTGTGCCGACCCCTCCCTCTGCTCTGACCCCTCCTCCAGGCAGTAGGTGACTGAGATGGGCGTTCGTCTAGGCTGCTTGAGCGACTCCCCGTGGTGGCCGCCGCCGCTGCTGCTGCTGCTGTTCTGCACTGTGCCCTGCTGTTCAGGAAGGCCGTTCGGGATTCCCATGCCCTCTGTGAACGTGGCGGTGGTGTTCAGCGGCTCGGCTTACCAGACGGAGATTAAGGGGCGGCTGAGCCGGGAAAACTTCATGGACCTGCCTCTGGAAGTGAACCCCATCACTGTGCTGGTCAACAACACCAATCCGCGGGCACTGCTCACCCGCATCTGCGACACCCTCTCCACCAACCGCGTCCATGGCGTGGTGTTCGAGGACAACGTTGGCTCAGAGGCCGTGGCACAGATCTTGGACTTCATTTCCACTCAGACGGCCGTGCCCATCGTGGGCATCAGTGGAGGCTCTGCAGTCGTCCTGCCATACAAGGTCAGTGCGGGGACAGGGGACGGGCAGTAAAGACCTGGCTGGGGTTGAATCCACAGCCATGACTTGTGGGACCCTCATTGAAGAAAGTAATTGGAAAACTGATCAAACTACGGCCATTTAATTCACAGTTTAACCCCATGAGTTTGCAAAAACTACATATGAAGCATTCAGGCTGGAACACAGCGAGTCACAGAGGACTTCAGAGAGATATATTCTGGGTAAAGAAGGCCACTTGGAAGCCTGAGGAGCCCGATTAAATCTTCAGATAATCTCTTACTGCTATCACTCACAGTCAGCAACTCACAGAAGATACTTCAGCTAAACAGAGAGCTGTATAAAATAATGAACACAAGGAATGACAGGCTGAATACAAATTATAGGCTGTTAAATAGCAGCAGCGATGCCACCAGCTACAGTCCACCTCCGGGTTGTAAATCACATGTAATTTTCCTAATGTTATAGGCCAAATGGCAGACTTTCAAATTCATAGGCTGTGAGGGGCAAGCCAATGGCTTTTCATCATTTCTCGACATCACCCTGGTTTGTAACTGCCATAAATTCAAAGTTTTAGGAGACACAGGCAGGTGCCGAGCAACAGAGGTAGCTTATAACACCCCCAGATATTGTGGATCAATCTGAGGCAACTAGAGAAAGCCAGCAAAGGGCTTTCATATATAGAGAAACACTAATAACTCACACTTCTGTGATGAAGTGAGAAAGTTAGCATTTGTTAATTTCACACAACTTCACATTTTTTCCTCTCGTCATCAGTAGAGCTACATCGCAGGTAACATATTAACAAATTAAGATTTTTGTTCATATATATATAGATAAATCATTTGGTATACTACAAGAAAAGTCATCAGGGTCACAGCAGAGGAGCGACATCCTTCCACTTTGATTTTGAGATCTCGTTCTCGGCCATTTGTTGTCAAGTACTCCATATTTTCACTGAAGTTAGATAGATGCTTTGGTCTGTATCTTAAATATCCAATTAATCAGTTCAAACAGAGTCTGCAGTACAATCTGTGTTAATTACAACCGTTAAGGCAAAAATGAAGTTTTTTTAATCACAACTCCTTTCAAGGTGCAGATTTATTTTCTTGGGAGCAGTCAAATAATCGCAGGCCCACACGAACAGTAATTTCAGTGCTAATTACAGCAGCCGTAATGAGCTTCAGATAGACGGACAGGTACAATCTGTCATTTTAAAACGACTTAATGACTAATAAATATCAGAAATACCAATTCGCTCTGGAATGCATTAGCGCTGCACAAGGTTCAAGAAATGAATGAGGGAACTTTATCGAGGTCAAACAAAAGACATGAGTCCCTCACATGTTCAGAGTAACTGATGCATTGAAATCAGGGTTTAGTTGGTCACTATATATATATATATATATATATATATATATATATATATATATATATATATATATATATATATATATATATATATATATATATATATATATATATATATATATATATATATATATATATATATATGTATGTATATACTGTGGTCCTGCATTAATACCACATGCAGCCCTAATTGTCAGGTGAGGTAAATGTCCATTAAGCTGCTTTTACAGTTGAGGCTGGAGGGTCTCGCATTGCATTGATCCATCTACAGAAGCATGATCACCCACCACAAAAGGCTCAGCCAGAGACACCAACTATAATCCTTTCAGAATGGCTTTTTTCTGGTGCCGCCTGCAGAAGACGACGCTCAGCATCAGAAAACATCACGATGAAAAATACAGCTTGCGGCCCAGCGACAAGAGTCTTTCAGATGATAATCTCTAAAGATTTAGGGCAAAGTAAACAGTGCATGTTAGTAACAATGATTTATTAAATGCTACACGTACAATTTTGGAAAAAATACACAAACAGAGAGGAGTGGGTATCTACATTAAAGTTGTACTGGAAACAGAAATTTGACATACAGTAACATTACATATAGAAAATATGCAAGTCTGTTCAATTTAAACCATCAGGAAATTACATTTAATCAAAAACGTGAAAATATGTTCATGTGAAAGAAACACACCAGTATCGTCAGCGAAAAAGCATGAAACACGTGAATGAAGATGCCGCAGATAATGAAAAGAAGGGGTCCAAGATCAGATCCCCTGTGGGACACCACAAGAAGCTCCCATCAGACGTCCACCTGGTTACTTTAGTCACTCTACCACATCAGTAGAGTAGTACTATTCAACAATATTTCAACATCTATTTCCAGTTTTTCATTAAACTGCAGGGATTATAAATAAGTACACTAATAATAAATATAACTGTTCTTTTCTCTTTTCAAGTAAAAAACACAAGGCTTCTACATCTCTGTTAGAAAAATTAAATAAAGCATCACTTCAGATTCTCTTTTTCGTCTTTGTTGTTAACTGCGTGTCACATCTTAAACAACATCAACACATCTTAACAGCTGAACAGCTTTAATAGCTCTTTTCCCCTTTCTTTTCCTCTCATATGTTTCGCAACGGTGCTTCATGCTTCACATTGTCACTTTTAATAATCTCCTTGTGGCAAAATATGAGACATACTGGTGTTGAACTGCCTGTGGGAAGACTGAATATGTAAGAGTCTGTCCATTCTTGATTAAAAGCTCTGTTGTTATCGTCTACTTTTCTCTCTTTAGAGCACGCCATGTAAAATTACTCTGCTCTAACTTACTTCTCAGACTAACTAAAGTTGTCTCAGTGACTCGATGACACAGCGCTTATCAGAATGAACAGATTTGATTGGCTGAGCAGCACCACATGAGATGATTGACAACACATGCAACTGTTGTGAGAGTTTAGAAAAACATGGACTGAGACCGGCGTGTAAGTACAAAAAGATTGATAGTGTGCAACTGTGACATCAGTTGGAAATAACAGCAGGGAAATATTAATTTGGGTTCTGTTTTTAGCTTCATATCAATGAACTTCCTAAAAAAGAACAAAATCTTGAAGGGAACAACAAACTGTTTCAATACAATCAGAAGAGATTAAGCAACTGATGCTCCAAGCTATGAATCTTGGATTAAAGTACAGCTCTCTAATAGACAGACTGATTCTTTCGGCACTTTCCATTTTGTGAGGAACAAGGAGATGTTAGAAAGACTCCAGTAATTTCCTTAATTCATATGGGTTTATAGACAGCTCCCCTGTCAGCTGCATCCATTTCAGAAAACATGTTGGCCGATCTTGCCATCAGCATGGCTCCTCGGCGGTAATAAAAGAGATGTCACTCAGCAGTTAATGCCTCCTGCTGCTCATCTGCATTCTAGTCTAACTTGAGGACAGTAACAGCAACTCCATCATAATAAATTACCAAATAAACACATGTAATAAGAAATGAGCCTAATGACAAAGGCTGGCAGTTGCTGTAATGAATGACTGCTTTTCATCTGTAATTAGCCAGAGAGGGAAGCTGAGACCATTAATATATGCTGTGCAGTGAACGCATTGAACGTGCCTTACAGAACAGTGAGTGCATGCATTATTAATATGGACCATTGCAGTTGGAAACCAACCGTAATCTTCTGCTATCCACTGTGGGCCTTCGCACGTTTTTCTGCCTCGGCTCATAGTTTCACATTTTTTAGGCAATAAAAACTTCCTATAGTCTTGGGGCCTTCATGCAGTCAGTGCTCCATCTTTGGTTTTACATGTTTTGGCCCTTTCACTTCAGGTCTTTTAGACTGCTGGTGACCATTGTCCCATTGTCAGGAAAGTCACTGGTTCCTCCTCTGTTAGTGTGCTATGAAAATCAAACTGTAAGAGGTGTTTTATGGTAGATTAAAGTTATGCTGCTTTTGCATTATTATGCTGTTGGTCTGTTTTGAAAGCTCTCAGAATTCAGCTGATCGCAGATTAAAAAAGACTAAGCTTGAAATACAAAACCAAGCTTATGGAACAATTGATACCATTAACAGTGAATATAGATAAATATACTACACAGAATTTGGTGCATATATTTCACACTTTTTAAGACTGCTGAGCTCACTTTACAACCCATCAGTGACATGTTGCGTCAGTTCAGTAAGCGCTGCCAACAGCAGGCTGGGGGGAGAAAGAGGGGTCTGTCAGCATATCTGCTTAACATCAAAGGGACTACTATAGATTACATCACGCCAAGGGAGCTGGAGTAGTGGCATTTTACCTCTGGGATCAGTCCGTCAGAGCGATTACAGCGGAGCATATCACAGGATCCATATGGCGGAAGTCCAGGGTTTTACAAGTGGAAAACAATGGACTAGCAAGTACAGACGCACAGCATCACTGCAGCCGCTGCCTCAAAGCAACATTCAAACTCGAGGTTTGAACATAAGTACAAGCTTTTCTATTAGTCACTGCATTACATTACTCCCAGTACTGGGAGCAAAAGTATTTGTGTCTCCAGTAACAGGAGGATAAATTGGACTTGAAATTCTCTGTATTTTGGCGTCTTACGACAGCATGCTATAAGTCCTGATGACTGGGGTGTGTACAGGTGAGCACAGGTTGTCAAAATGTACTGTAGCATGCCCCTTCATGGTTGTTGATATAGTGCATCAGAGAGCATTAAGTGTGTTTATGGGTGTAGTCATACAGCATAATGAATGCATTATAACTCTCTAACACACTACAGATGAGGTCTTCACAGAAAGTGTTACCACATTATCTTTAATTTGTCAAGTGCTGTAAAATGACAGTTGTGCACCAGATACACACAGATGAGTTTGGTCCAACCCTCTTTTGAGTCTCTTCACAATAATCAGGGACGCCGCCCGTCGATTGATTTATGGGACGCTGTCAAAGGTAGTCAACAAGGCAATGAAGCTCATTCATTTTTCATACGTATCACTGAAAGCCGAGTTTGATCTCTCCGGAAGTGACAGCATTAAATTAGGTGATAAACCGATTCCTGTCCCCAGGACATTTTAGTTTGTTGATTGGTAACATCACAGGAGACATGCCATTATCTTCTTCATTTTCTGTCCCAATGACAAAAAGAAATATAACGACAGCCAGAGAACGAACTAAGATGAAGACTTGAAGTATTAAGCAAAGTTCACAGAAAGAAAGCCCAAAGAAAGCTGGACATGCACCTAACTTACTAGCTAAAACATGGCTGCATGTTTGCCAGGACACAACAGCGCAGAGCTCCTACAAGTCGCCCAACCTAAATGACAAAAACAACCTCAAGAAAAAGTGACATCGGACCGGACAATTGGAGTTCCTGAAGGTTTACTGACGGTTCTTCCTCGTGTAGGTTTTACTACAGTCTTGTGGGACGGTTGGAAAAAGCTGTGACAAATCCCTGAACAAATAAAGGAACACAGAAATCCAGCAATGTCCTTCAAAAGTAATTACACACTCAAGGGGGTTGTCATAGCTTCATAGTTCCCGAGCAGACAGCACGAATTCTACTTTTGCTCTCATTATGCATCTAGTTCAATATCTTGACCTGAAACACAAAGCAACCTTTGAAGGATTCATTGTGCGGCCTGACAGATCACATCCTCCGAGCCACGGCGCTGTAAGTGGACAAAACGTCAGTCAGACACGAGCCAAACCCTGACTGTCTTTGCGGGAACATGAGCCCGAGGCTTTTCTCAGAACTAGAGCAGTTCCTTTTTCCTCTGTCTGCCTTCGCTACGACCTGAATTCGCTCGTCTACCTCCTGCTGCATTTTAAAACCACTGGCACAGTTACAGTGGAGCCTGTCTAGACTACGGTACAGCAAGTACACAACAGTCGTACAAGTGAGCAGAGGGAGTAAAACAAGGTGGTTAACAGTGAGTCAGTACATAGGTATAGATGTAGGGGTGGACAATATGACCTCAAATTTATAGCACTTTATTTCCAGTTACTACTATATCATGGTATCCCAAAATAAAAGGGATACTCCACTCTTCAGAAAGAAAACCAGATTAAAAAAACATTATTGGCTCCAAACAGGGATGAAAAAGAAGCGCAGGCCTCATCTTTACTGGACCATAATGTAGATTAATTAGTACATGTAATGTGATTCATCCTCAGAGTCAGACAAGGATTAAGCGTCTCAACAGCATTTGCATGGCAGAAAACCCAAAGTATATTAAATAAGTACAGTCAGTGTACCATGGGGCCTGTCTATCAAGTGCATTTACATACAGGAGCAGACACACAAACCAACACCACACGCAGCGGAGGAGGCTTTGCTGGACCAACAAAACCAGCTGAGCCTGTGCAGCAGTACAAAGTGCAGAGATAACGTTAGCTCTGGCTTAGCGAGACGACACAAAGAGCAACGTGAAAAACCAGTTTCCCACATCCAACCTTCTACTCTGGTTATTTAATTGGCTTCAAATGAGGCTTAATGTTCACAGTTTCCTTTGACTGTGCCTCCAAATTAAATACGCCAGCACTGCTCCAGCATGCGGGTCCACAATAGATGCTATTAGCCACAATAGCTTCAGAGGGTGCTAATGCCAAATTCAACAGTCTAACCAGCAAAATAAAGAGTAAAGCGGCCTAAAAATGTAAAAACTTAGAGGCTCTAAGTTTGTAGTTTGTATTAATTCACCCCTGAGCTTCAGTTCTGAAGTGAATCCTGATTTATATTGGTATTGTATTGGTATATCTTAATCATCAACTTAAACTTGTACCACTTGTTTAGGATTTTTTCAGGGCTGCGAGTGCCTAAACACATATTACACTTGTATATAAACATATCTCGTAGACGGGGTTGCATGTGCACAGACTGTCTGAATATCTCTTATCAACACTAACAAGCAACACTCAGCCTTTGAAAACACTAACTTCCCTGCTCGTTTGATACTGGTTCAGTCCCGCTCCACATCATCTATCCAGCATCATAATCTTGGTGTTTCAGTGGAAAACGGCCAGAGTGTTGTGTGTCTGTTCCTGGTTGCCGTGCAGGATCTACGTGACGTCAGCTGCACAGGAAGGTGGTGCCAGGGCGTTTCCTGCTGCGTGGCGGAGGCAGACATATGTCGCAGCACAGAGCTGTGGCCAGAAGTCTCTGTTCATAGAGGGAGAGGGGTACCATGCACTGCTCTGCGTTCCATATCTTCAGTGCTAATTTCACTCTCTGCCACAACACATTTACCGCAATACATAATTTCATTGTGGCTTCAGCCCCTCTGAGCCAAGTGACTTTAATCTCTGGTTTCCTTCAGATTTCTGGACGCATTCCAGTTCTATGAATAGACATCAATCACCTGAGTCATTCAAATAACCTTCAGCTATCCGGTGAGCAGGTAAAGATGGCTGTTTGTGTATGGACCCTGTAAATCTGAACAAAAGTATTGGTTTTGGTGAATAAGCAGCTGTGGTTTACAGATAATCACTGCTTTACACCTTCATCTAACTTCAACTGCGACCAGTTCAAAGCATCTAGAAACTAATCTGGCTGCAAAGCATTCGTTCATCTGGACAGTCAGTGCGAGGTTTGAGCTCAGCATGCTTTACAAAATGTTAAAGGGTTAAAAAGTAAAAGTTCAGCGTGCATACGAACGCAGCGTTTCTGCATCTGTGTTTGTAAACAGACGTGTGTTCTGTATATTTCACCCTTGTGAACGTAATCTCAGCCTTGAGAAGCTAAGCTTTCCACTCAATGGCTGTAATCTTCTTTGGGACTGCAGACTATTACTGCGAGCCTCTGTGGACAACACTGGATGCACAGCTTACCCACTGAATACAGTCATGGTCGACACACATTTACATACGACTAATCTAACACACATTAACCACGGTATTGGACAATATGATCATTTATATCGAGAGAGGATAGAGATTTGTCAACGAGTAGAGATTCACTTTGCTCTTTGTCCACTCTCTAATATCACTCACTGTGTTAGATTCATGGTAACATTGGATTCAAAGGATTTCTGTACAATTGTGGTAGAAGTACCTTCAGTTTTCAGTATTTATTTCACTGAATTTGTCAAAAGCAGACATTCCATTTGGTTAATTTATATATAAAGGTTTCTCAACTGAACGGACCCAAAAAAAATACTACTTCACATATTTATCTCTGTTGAAATAAAATGATTTTTTTTTATTATTACCATAATAGATCATTTAATTCAGGGTTTCCCACATCCTAACCCTAATAATTGGTGATAGTACGTCACACACACACACACACAATAAACAAATGAATAAATTATATACACATATGTTTAACCAGTAACCAGAGTTTCAGCTTTGTCTCAGTCCATGGAGTTTGGTGACCGTGATTCATCACGTTGGGACTACAGAGACAAAGGAGCTCTTGGAGAGAGATCAGGGACGAACAGGGATGGAGCCAGGAGGAACTACGATGGCAGGATTGTTGCTCCACCCTCCAGTGTAGTCTAAATCAGATGAGGTTGTATAACACGTTGTCGGTCAGTCCTACTGAAGCCTTTAGTCCTCTGTGAAAGGCGATCACTGCTGGTGGAGAATTCATGTCACCTTTTGTGTAACCGAGTGCGACTCTTTCGCTGTGTTCGTTGTATTCCACACCACCGTATGCCTTGGACAGAGCTGTGCATGCTCTGCACGCTGACAGGGCGGTCGTGACTTCAGGCTTTGAGCTGCAGCTGAGCCTGTGGTAATGCCCCGGGCTCATTTGGACTGCGCTATCAGGCTGCTCTCTGCTAATTGAGCTGTTGAGATTGTAGTTTGCAGGGGGCTTTACTCTGACAGACCCTTGGGCTGGTAAGCATGCACAAGGCATACAGAAACTCGAGCGTACAGATAAACACACACACACACTCTGAAACATTAGCACCTGTTGGGGAACAAATTGATTGTGCACCGTTGCAGATGCTGGAACGGGCAGCAGCACGCACACAAATGAGAACAATAACGCTGGCAGATTTGTGTAGGGAGCGAGGAGGAGGAGAAAACGGGTAGATTCACGCCATCTTCTCATGCTCCTCCGTGACTAACCTGCGTACAGTCCCTGCACCCAGTATGGATGCATGCAGCCAGCCGGCCCTCGCTGCAGTCTAATCCATCTTAGTCCACAGCAGCCCCTCTACACTGAGCTGAAACCAGTTCCTAGTGAAGACGCTGATAACCCAACGTCATTTATGTGAATATTAATCAGTCACACACGAGACCAGGCATTTAAAGATATGAGCTCTGGGTTTAATTTAATGAATTAAAAATGAAAGAGAATAATTACCAAAGAATGGGTATTATTCCTTCTTTAAATTCATAGTAGTTGTAGGTTTAGGTACAATTCACATGTTGTGAGTCAGACACCTTCTCTTTCAATGAATAAATGAATGGTAAATTAAAAACTAAGCATGAAGCCCTTTTTTTATATATAACTACCTCGCTGTTTGGGGATACAAGAAGTCAAAGAAGTCTGGGAAACAAAGGCAGTGACAAGCGAAACAAGGCAACAGAAAAAGAAAACGTTTTCAGGGGCGTGAGCACGGTACAGTCAGATGCACAAAGTCAGTGGATTTGGCCGTGACGTCTGAAATCGTAAGATGCTCATACATCACGAGCTGGCCGAACGTCTTTCAAGGACAACAGGGAGACAGGCTGAGTAAGATCACAGGACCGTTTGCAGTCTCAGGATACCTGACCCCTCCACTCCTCAGCTCCGAGGGCCTGGAGCTCAAGATAGAGTTTTTCCCCAGAGAGGGGGCGGGTCAGGAGGGGGGCCACCTACCTATCAGTCTGACAGGCAAAGAGCTTTTATATAACAAGATCCCACCAGAGTCAAAACACATATTGCTATTTCACAGAGATTAGAGGTAGAAAAGTTTTCTAAACCCTCAGGTTAACGTGATAATAACAACATAATCTAATATCTTCATACAGTCAGAAAAATGTTATTACAACTGATCCTCAATTTAACAATGTTAGTTTTGCAAAGCGATGTGGGAGCAAAGACGAGGCCGAGGAATCTGCTGAATCAATAATCTGTGTTCAAACTAACAGTTCTACATGTGAGAAGCATCAATCCATCACTGTCACGTTAATTATGACACCTTGGGTTGATTAATATGAAGAGACGGTTGAGATGACTGGCCAGGCCTCAATATGACATCAGGATTGTTAGCGCTTGTTTGTATTTCAGTAATTATTCCTATTACGTCACCCTTTAAAGGATGTTTCTAAGATGTAACTAATGCATTTTTCAAATGTAATTAAAATGTTTATGAATGATTAATATAATAAAAACAGAAGCAAAACTTAAGTCTCCTACAATAACACATGTTAGTAAGTCATTAATTATGGGTTTTTATATAAAAGTGTGCAGTTCTGCAGCTTTTTTCCATCTTTTTTCTTCGATCCTTGAACCTTTCAGGCACCTTTGACCACACCCCAATCAGTGATGTCATAGGAGGTGTTTTGATTGGACAAATTCAGACTTTTAAAATCCTGGATAACACCAGGTACTGAAAATCTGAAGGGAAAAGTATGAGAAACTACAAGCTGCTACAGAGCATTTTTCCTTCATCTCCAGTTTTCTGTAGTAACACAGTTAACAGAAACGCCGCCTGAACACCTCCCTCAAGGTCACTGCATTTGCAGAACAGACAGATGAAGCGCAGTGCAGACGCTGGCCGCAGTGATAGTGCTATCCCTCTGAATTTGCAAGTGTGGATGACGGCCTGTGTTTGCACGGCAAAAATAAGACGTGTGAGTTTAAGTGATGAATGAGTCTGCAGCTCCTGGAAGAATAAAACAAAGCAGAAGCACTTAGCCGGTGTCATGGCTTTACTACAGACCCTACTGGTGAGTCAACTCACTTCTCTATGTGTGATTTGTAACCTCAGAGGAATCAAGAGGGTCCTCCAGAGATCGCGCGGCACATTATGCAAATTGAATTAAGATGTGTTAATTTTGCTTGTTAGTCAGGAGCAAACTGCATGCAGCGGGTTAACCAACCATAAAGGTCTTCATATATTTTCCATCCCCTCATGATAATCTTGTGTCTTCCTCTTCCTCCAGGGTGAAGGCTCCAACTTCCTCCAGCTGGGCTCCTCCATCGAGCAGCAGATCAACGGCATGTTCAAGGTGATGGAGGAGTACAACTGGGACAGCTTTGTGGTCATAACCAGTCTCTACCCAGGCTACGAAACCTACGTGGATTACATTAAGTCCTTCACAGACACCAGCTACTTCATATGGGAGCTGCAGGACGTGCTGACCTTCGACATGTCCGCCGACGGCATGAACGACATCCGAGCACGAAGGCTGCTGCAGCAGATCGATGCCCAGGTGCTGCTGGTCTACTGCTCCCACGAAGAGGCTCAGTACCTGTTCACCATGGCGGCCGAGGCCGGACTGGTGGGGCCGGGCTACATCTGGATTATCCCCAGCCTGGCAGTGGGGAACCCGGACATCCCCCCACCGGACAGCTTCCCCGTGGGGCTCATCAGCATCATCACAGACCGGTGGAGGATGAGCCTGAGGAAGAGGGTGCGGGACGGTGTGGCCATCGTGGTGAAAGGCGTGCAGAGCTTTCGGAAACAGAGAGGCTTCATTCCCGAGGGTCACAGTGACTGTCACAACCCTGTCAAGCCATCTGCTAATAATGACACTCTGTTCAGGTAAGATAAGATGCTGGGGGCCGGAGGGGGGGAATTCAACACAAGTCTGAGAGGACCAGGCCTCTATATATAGCAGTCTTATTATTCCCAGTCTCAAAATAATATTCAGCCTATTTCTTATTGTTATATATATTGTTTTTTAATTTTTCTGTTGATGCTGCTTCCTGTTAACTCAAATTTACACCATGTTAATGTGTCGTCTTGGTAAATTCAGGAACATGTTGACTTCCACAACACTAATCACGAACATCTCACTGTATTTCAGCTGATCTTGTTTGTCGTGGTTAAACGTAAACTAGACACCAAGGACAATATTTTCATTGCAAACTGAACCCCTGAGTCCTTGATGCACTCAATGTGACCCACATGGCAACTGTGCAAGAGGAGCACAATGAGCCAAAACCAACAAAAAACGCAGTTTTTACACCATTAAACAGCTGTTTAATTTCACTTCTTATACATAAACAGCCAGACCTTAGCTCCCTGCTTCCCAAAACACAGACTCTTCCAAAACATTCATGCAAGTGTTTGCTGAAGCGTCACTTCTCTGGTTTGGTTTAGGCTAACGAGGCTCTCCAGCCTCCCTCCTGAGAGGTTTGGTGGTGATACAGCTCTGCTTTTGTCATTAGTTGCACGGCCACAAGGGGTCACTTTTCAGACAAAATGGAAACGGATTGTTTTAAATGTTAGATCAAACAACCAATGCTGCTGCAGTCTCAGTTCAGATCTTTAACTTATCATCTGCATAGCCTTGTTCAGGACATGGAGATCATATAAGGGATACTCAGTACAACACTAATGGCTTAAACTTCCTGGCAAAAAGAGGTCAACAGCCGTTTATTTATTCATGACTTCCCATCTGTTTGGTGTTGTGAAGCACACTCTGTGGAGACTGTCCCACTGCCACCTATCTCTTCACCTCCTCAGCACCTCCACTATTTCTCTTTAAGACTGTCAGGTGGTTTCAGGGGTGGGGGGGTGAAGGGTGACGACGGATAAGGGTGTGGCTTCTCCTCATTAAGACCATGCCAAAAACAGCAATCTGTGCCACCGAAAATGGAGCAAATCCTATTTTGTATGGAAAATGTTTTAATCGGCAAAGGAAAGTGCCAGAAAAAACTGCTTCAGCATCAGCTTTTGGCTCGTGTAAGCCAAGGTCATTCAGGGAGACTGGCAGTGTGTTGTGTGTACGTGTCGCTGTAGATGGTCACCGAGGGGCTGCTAATGGGACACGAGCATCATCAGACGCTTCTCCTGCATTATGAAACATCACTCTCTCCCTCTGATGTCAGATGTAATTTCTCTTTCCGAGTCCTCAGAGCCGTAGGGGAGACGACTTTTCCTTTTGTAAACCCAAAGCGTCCATGAAAAAGTGAGGCGAACATTATCTCCGGCTTTGATACTGTACAAACCCCTCCTTTCAGACGTCCGAACCCGGCAGGCATGGCTTGAGTAGCAGCGGCTCTCATCAGTAATTTGAAGGTCGGCGAGATAGAACAAAGCACTTTCTATTAACTTTATAGTCAGCTATCTCTTTTCTTTACAGCCAGATCAAACATTAACATCCCCCTCGGCTCTCAGATTCGTCCCCACTTGATTGGAGATTTTTTCCGAGCAAGCTTTTGGTAATGAGACAGCTCACCTGTTAATGGGATTATCTCAGATTACCAGATTAAAGAGGCTTTTCACACAGACCAGACTGAAGGCTATTCTCCTCCCAGCAGGCTTTCATCACCTCTGCTGGAGCGATGGGAGAGGTGAGAGAGCAGCGCCACATGCCTAACATAACAGGAAGTGAGTGATGAAACGGCAGAATCAAAGAGGCAGATCACTGTTTTCTAGGCGGCACAGGAGCCGTCAGCACACCTCGTGTTTCCACTGTGTCACAAACAAAGTGGGGAAAGAAGCTGTGTTTTTCTGCTCGATGGCGAAGCGTTCGTGACATGATCCGATGGGTTTAAAACAATCATCGTGGTAATGACGGCACTGCAAAATCCACTGTGGCAGAAGCTGACACTGGTGACGAACCCGGATATATACAGATATACGACACGTCTTATGTGATAGTAAAATGTGCATCTTTGGGGTTTTGCACTGCTGGTTGTACAAAATAAGCATTCATATTTACAGAAATACAGTTTATCCAGCATGCAGTGTGCCGTCTGCACGTAAAGTCACAGATGTTTCTCTTCTGTTTGTTTCTCTGCAGGCACATGTTGAATGTAACCTGGGAAAACAATGACTTCTCCTTCAACAGTAACGGTTACCTGGTGAATCCAGCCATGATAATTATCACTCTGGACAGGGAGAGACAGTGGGACAAGGTGAGCTTTTCACACAACACTCCAATTCGTTTTTGTGTCATACTGCATTTACTTGTGTGCGATTATCGCTGAATGCACAAAATCGTAATTCTGGCTGAACAGAGGAGATGCTCTACAGTCACACAGTGTCTGACAATGACGTCTTTCTCTGCATGCTAAAAGCAGAGTGATTTCATACATCACTGGTCTCTTTGTAAAGACCAGTTAGACTTAGAGTCAGAGCTCTGCTGATACCAATGAACCACTTAATGAAGGATCATCTCCTAATCACACACACACACACACACACACACACACACACACACACACACACACACACACACACACACACACACACACACACACACACACACACACACACACACACACACACACACACACACACATTTCACACACACTTCATCCTACCCTCCATTTCTTCAAAAGACATTAAAAGAAAACCAACACACACACTTGTCAGGTAACTTGGTGCCGCCTCATTGACTTGGCTGGAGATTGAAACGTTAATTTAACCACAGGGGCTGAGTGTGATGTGGACAGCAGGCTGGATCTCACTTCCTTCACTGGCTGAGTAGAAGGTGTTTAGCTAAACGTCACGCTCAGAGTAAACAGCTACAGGCGTTTCAAAGCTAATTATGTTATATTGATGTTTTCGGGTGCTACTTCCTATTAATTTCCAACATGTTATCGAGGCTTTGAGCTAATGGGAAGCTGTGATGCTAAAAGAAGCAAACAAGCAGTTTGTTTATGAAAGCTGACAGCAGCCTGGTCCAACCATACTGTAGAGAGATTTGATGATGATACTGTAGAAAGATTTCTTTTTTCTGCATTTTGGTGTATTTATTTACACGGCAGAATCAACCAAGAGGCTGGTTTTCATTGGTCGTCCCTGACCAGGTGTGACGTAGGCAACACAAAATCAAGAGACAGACTTTTGCAGACAATCATGCACAGCTCAGTCAAAATCTTGGAAAATATTAATCTTTCTATCTTTCTAGATAGATAGATAGATAGATAGATAGATAGATAGATAGATAGATAGATAGATAGATAGATAGATAGATAGATAGATAGATAGATAGATAGATAGATAGATAGATAGATAGAGTTACATTTAGAGCTACTACTGAAGATTATTTTCATTATCAACTCATCCATCAATTGGATTAATAACTGCTTGGTCCATAAAAACATCATAAAAATAGTATCACCACCTCACAGAGACAGAAAACAAATCTTAATTTTATCTTGCTAATTTTGTCCAACCAACTGTTTAAAGCCCACAAAAGCTGAAGATAAATATACATAAAACAAAGCAAATGGTTAATTAATCTA